>NC_064850.1:116888730-117226230 GCF_024139225.1 Suncus etruscus
ATCTTTTGATAATGTTTGAGATACTCTTTTGCGCTCATTTGCTTTGAGCACTGCATGAAATGAAGTCACATTGAGATTTTTCTTCAGGCACTGCCACTCTGAATTGAAAGTAAATAATCAGTCTCTGGCCATGGTCTTCTAAATAACCTGTTTGATATCTTGTTCTAGGAGCAAGCAGCACATCCTTCTCAGTACACCGGATGTATGTCTACAGTGGAGGTGGGCATGAGCTTTCTGTTTTGAGTTTAAAGGTGTTATTTTTGCCCACGGTTTCCTTGGCCCAGCCCTCTCTGCCTGGCACTTTTCTCCTTTGCTCGGAAAGGTGGAATGAGCAGCATTAGTTGCTGACGAAGTCAAGAGGACGCGGAGGCTGGCTGGGTTTATTACTTTTGGCAGCTGACCGGTGTGATGTGGTTTCACTTCCTATTTGTTGAGCCTTTCTAGAAACCTGGCCTATGTTCTTGCCTGGGTCCTTCCTTCTTGCCGACCTACAGATATTAAAAAAAAAAAAACCAAAAAAAAAAAACCAAAAAAACAGTGCAAATCCTAAAGAAGGAAAGGGATTTTAAAAGCAGATTCTGGGAGAGAACAGGGAACCCTATGAAAAACTACAAATAGCCGTTTTTTTCCAGTCTAGAGCTGGAGAGTTCTAGAACTTTTCACTTGGTGTCTCTCTCTCAGCCCAGCATAGATATTAATAGCAATAGCAGTATCAATCACAAACGGTATGTCTGTGGGTAGGGTTGAGTGGGTGAATCTCTGGTTTAGAAAAGTCTTGTTTGCACACATTATTTCATTTCAGATCAGAAAATACAAAACACAAAGTAAACTTTCTGATTGTGTCTATTGAAATCCACAATGTCAGGCCAAGAGGATGTTAAATCTGAATTATTGTGGGATGATTATACAGAGGTAGTAGGTATTGAGTACTGGGATTGGATATCAAGGCTCAAGCCATATGCCTAAGTGGTTTTGTCATAGTTTTTGTTCCCCAAAGTGCCACCAAAATACAGATAGCAACTTTAGGGAGAAAGAGGAGGGGTGATTAGGAACTTTCTATGCTATGTTGGCAATAAAATTGAAATTGAGAAAATGTTTATCTATACTGGAAATTAGCTCAAATAGCTGTGCACATGCTTTGCATGTGGGAGATAAAATTGTATTAGATGACCTTTAAGATTCCTATTAGTCCAAATGTGCATCCTCCTCTTCCTCCTCCTCCCAACATTGGGAATGCCTTTTCTTTTAAACCCTGGAACTTAATTGGCTCATTCTGCTCTTTGAGCAAATCCCTGGCTTCAGCTACTACTTGGTTTAGAAACTGACTCTTGGTTTGCAAAACCATCATCTCTTCAACTGTACAGGTAGTTGAAAACATTGTGCTTTGTTTGCATCACCACTTCTTAGAAATGAAAAGCCCCTTGAGCAAATTTCATGGGGAGCCAGGCCGCTCGAGTTTGATAACTACCCCATCATGAAACAAGTGTTCTTCAAACAAGAAGTACTAGATTGGACACCCTAAGCCATGTCTTCTTGAATGGAATCTAAGCCAGTTTGAACAAACAGTGTGTGTGTGTGTGTGTGTGTGTGTGTGTTGTGTAAGAAAAGGAGAAAGTGACAATGATTGAAAGAATGATTGTTGTAAATTCAGAATAAAAAATTAAACTGAGAGGGGAGATAGGTCAGGGATTGAATTTGATCCCTGGCACCATGATGCCCAAGTGCAATTTGAACCAAGTATGGACCATTATGGCATTATGAAGTCTAGTTGACTTGAATGAACTCAAAGTCACTTGAGCACTCCTTTTGAGGTGTCCCCAAAAAGAACAAAACAAAAACAAAAGCAAACATCTTGTTCCTTGGAGCATAGATTTTATATCGGAAGAAATACTTTTTACATTCACTATAAAAGAGATTTTAGAAATATCAGGAGCAAAGCTAATGTGTCCTGGATGCGATGGTGCTGTGAGAATATTGTCTTTACTTTCTCCCTTTCTTCCACTCTTCCCTTTTCACTATCGTGATGGGAGTGGGGGGAACTTTATACTCAAACACACTTGGTTGTGATTTACTGGAAGTTACACACTTCATTGGGACCCTCAAGGATTCCAAATGGCAATTTCATCTGGATCACACTGATGATGTCGGGAAGTTCTGGGCACTGATAAAAGGTCATGCCTATAAAGCAAGGGCTCAGTCACTGAGTCACATTCCTGGGTCTGAAAATATCAGATTCTGGGTTTTGGGTCTTTTTATTTCTCTTTAGTTTCAAGAAATATTTGGGAACTATAACTTCTTTTCTCTGGCCAACTATTTGCCATTTTTATTATTTAGTTTAAGGTTAGTACTTCATAAGTAAACATTTTTTGGTAATTGGGTTGTGCTCAGGAGCTACTCCCTATTCAGTGCTTGGGTAATCCCCATTGGTGCTCAGAGGACCATGAGGTAGATAAAATCTAGGCCTCCCACCTGCAAAGCATGTGCACATTCCTTTGAACTAACTCCCAGTATAGAAAAGCATCTCAATTTTAATGTTAGAATTCTGGAAATATAGTGAAGTTAGTATAAAAAGTTCCTAATTACCCCTCCTCTTTTATCCTAAGGTTGATATCTATATTTCAGTGGCACTTTGGAAAAAACTATGACGTGCATTACTCTAAATTTGGTGTTTTTCCTGCTTTCCTATTGATGTCTTTTTCCTGGCTCACCGTCAGCCCTAAATACCATATTGCCTTTAGCTTGCCATGTTTTAGCGAGGCTAACAGAGGGTTATGGGAAGGACCCCTAGCCCAGGAAGAGGAGTGCCTTTTCTCTTATTTCCATTAATCTGATTACACAGCAATCAGATTAGACTCTTTCTGGTCCAGTGCTAATGGCCTCTGAGAGGATGCTTTTGGCTCTTGGATGGCACCATTTGCAGATCTAACCAGCTCTATGAACCCCTCACTCCAAACAGACAGGGAGTACCCCAAATTGGCCTCTTGAGCCCAGAAGCAGCTGTGAGTTCCTATAAGGTGAAGGCCATTGGTGGAATTGAGTAAGAAAAAATTTTGGCCTTTGTCTCGATCCAGAACCTTGTAAGGAGCAGCCCCAAGGAGCCAGGCAATATCTTGCTTCAGTCTCTGCTGTCTTTCTACGTCTACCTGGTGCCTGAGTCAAAGGGGGATCTTTGTAAGATCCTAAGAAGCTCCTTGAGTTAAAGGAGCAAACATTTGAAGAGGCGAGATGCTGTAGAGCTATCTGAACACCAGCCAAGACAGAATACACTTGGATTGGCGAAAAATGGGTGTTGAGCTGTCTTGGTCCCCACCCAGGTGGCCTTGGCCGTGTGGAGGAAGGAATCCTTCCCTGTGGGGGCAGTCAGGAGCTCTTCAGTGTTCCGAGTTGGATGGTTTCCTCACTACCTCACACCTGGCTGGATTTCAAAGATGAATGAACAGCATCTTGTCAGGTTTAATATATTGCACTTGGGGTGTTGACTTTGACCGATGTAAGATGTAATCATAAGTTGCCTGTGCTGCGAATTACACCTTAACTACTTAAATGAAGTCCTCGTGAGGACCAAAGAAATGGGGAGCTCAGTGAAAATGTAAGAAGTGCCAGTTTTGAGAGAAAACTGTAAATTTTCTAGGACATTAGGTTTCAAAAGAAGGATTACACACAGACTAAACAAAGTAGAAGTCATAAAAATTTAAAGACACCACAAAACATAACAAAAATAAGATCCTTTTTAGTTATGACAGAATTCTAAAAGGAAACTTACACCAAATTATGCCACCCAAGCAGAGCCATTAATTAACCTAATGAGAAAATATGTTCCATTTCCAGGGCCAAAGCATGTCAGGAAGCCTTTGACATTTGAAAATAGCAAAGAAAAAAGGGAAAAAAAAAAGAGAAGAAAGCAAAAAAGGCAATTACACCATTCTAAAAGTTGGAAATGTTAACTTATCAGTTCAGGAAATCAGAGGTACTTTTGATAATATCTTCAATGGTCCCTTGAGGGGAAATGTTTGAAATTATTGCATAAATAAAAAATGGATTTTAAAAATTATATTGGGAATAAGAAGCCAGAGTCAAGGGAACAACCAGGAAGCTAAGGATCAGAATTTTAAGCTTAGTCATTGACCTTCTGGGCAGTACTTCATAAAATGAACTTGAGGTATGTGGGGATATAATGACCTTCCTGCCCCACTTCTCCTTACAAATGGGGAATGATCTAAATAAGACTGAAGCAAAAACACAGAGATGCAATCATTGCTAGTCTAAGCCAAACAACAACAATAACAAACCTCCCAGAAACCAATGCTTTATTCCTTATTAATTCCTTGTTCCATAATAATGGCATTGTTGACATTGCAACAAAGTCCTTTCTTCTCTGGATTGCTTTGTAGTCCACTAACTCAGGAGCTCCTGTAACCAATCTCTCTGCTTTTCAGAGAGTACCTTGAACCTTGTCAGAATCTTGAAGAGAGTACAGCTAATAGAGATACTTCTTTTGCTTTCTGAGAAGTGGAGATACTACGATTGGCTATCAATTTCATAAGGTTGTTGTTAGGGCTACTGAGATAATCTCTAAGGGCACTGAGGTCTTCACTTGGAAAGGACTGTGGGAGCTCAATATGTCATGAGTCAGCATTATTCTATTGGTGCTGAAATTTCAAAATGATCCCTGTTGTAAAAGTTGAAACCAGAGGCAGCACAAGAAGGCCCAGGTTTGCTTTGTAGGCTGTCACGGGAAGGATTCTATGGCCTGGAAGGGCTCCAATCTTCTCGGGTGATCCAAGCTGGCCCCTTCCTTTTGAACCTTTGGAGGTGACATAGTTAACAGCCATTTGGCAGCTTTGGAAGTTTTGCCTTGAGATCTGAGATCAGAGATGTTTTTCCAACCCACATCGACAGGGTAGCCTAATTTTCACTAGCCTCTGGATCTTGCCAATCAGAGCAGCTCCCCAATCTAAATGAAAGAAATAGATTATTCAGTCCACCATATTTCCATCTGAAATATTGAATTGTCTGTCTTTTTCCCCTTTAGGAATAATCTTAAGACCACTGGAATTATTCAAGGATGTAACTAGAGGTGGGTGTGGAAAATAATGTATTTACAATATCTATTTATAGTATTATTTACAATATTAAAATTTTATTGTAAGTAAAAATTTACAATATTATTTACAAATAGAGAAATGAGGTTCCATAATTGTATAAACTAATGCTAAATTAATATTTATAAACTAAAATGCACACAGACATAGACATTAAAATTCATATTAAATACATATATAAATTAAATACATATATAATATATATTAAATACATATTAAATACATATATAATAAACATATATATTAAAAATACTCTTCATAGCCCCATTAAAAGACGTGCCTAGATTTAAAGAATTCTGGCATCCTTGGGCCTGAAGTTCATACCTGGGCACTGAAATTCTGACTTACAACATTTACCCAAATATTGAACTGGATGGATATTGAACCAAATGGCTTTAAAAAAAATATATTCTTTAACTGAGTCACTGTAAGATACTCAGTTACAAAGTTGTTCATGATTGAATTTCATTTATATAATGCCCAACACTCATCCTTCATCAGTGCATATTTCTTGTTACCATTGTCCTCAGTTTCCCCACCCCCATCCTCTCCTCTGCCTGCTTCTATAGAAGACATTTTTCTTCTCTCTCTTTATTTTTTAATTTTAGATGCTATAATTTGAAATATCATTACTGAAGGGGTATTATGAATATCATTTTATCTTTTTTTAGCACTTAATTCTTGTCTAGAGTGATCATTTCCAACTATAATCGTCATAGTATGAACCAAATGAATTTTTTGAGATTGTTTTTAATCTTAGTTATGTAGTTTTCAAACTTCAACATGGATATTTTTATATGATGTACTTTGACTAACCATCATCAAGAAGAAAATATATCTCAATGCTTATTATGATGTTGATTTTTTTTATTTAAACAGCTTGATTACAAATATGATTGTAGTTGGATTTCAGTCATGCAAAGAACACCACCCTTCACCAGTGCAACACTCCCATCAGCAATGTACCAGATCTCCCTCCTCCCCACCCCAACCCCACTTGTACTCTAGACAGGCTTTATTCCCTCGTTCATGCACATTGTTATGATAGTTCTCAATGTAGTTATTTCTCTAACAACACTCGTCACTCTTTGTGGTGAGCTTCATGTAGTGAGCTGGACCTTCCAACCCTCCTCTCTTTTGTCTTTGAGAATTACTGCAAAATGTCTTTTATTTTTCTTAAAACCCATAGATGAGTGAGACTATTCTGCGTTTTTCTCTTTCTCTCTGACTTATTTCACTCAGCAAAATAGATTCCATGTACATCCATGTATAAGAAAATTTCATGACTTCATCTCTCCTGACGGCTGCATAATATTCAATTGTGTATATGTAACACTGTTTCTTTAGCCATTCATCTGTTGAAGGGCATCTTGGTTGTTTCCAGAGTCTGGATATTATAAATAGTGCTGCAATGAATATAGATATGAGGAAGGGATTTTTGTATTGTATTCTTGTGTTCCTAAGTTATATTCCTAGGAATGGTATAGCTGGATCACATGGGAGCTCAATTTCCAGTTTTTAGAGGAATTTGCATATTTCTTTCCATAAAGATTGGACTAGACGGCATTCCCACAAGCAGTGAATAAGAGTTCCTTTCTCTCTACATACCCACCGGCACTGCTTATTGCCATTCTTTGTGATGTGCGCCAATCTCTGTGGTATGAGATGGTGTCTCCTATTTGTTTTGATTTGCATCTTCATGATGATTAATGATGTGGAGCATTTTTTTCATGTGCTTTTTGGCCATTTGTATTTCTTCTTTGACAAAGTGTCTGTTCATTACTTCTCCCCATTTTTTTGATGGGGTTAGATTTTTTTTCTTGTAAAGTTCTGTCAGTGTCTTGCATATTTTGAATATTAGCCCCTTATCGGATGGGTATTGGGTGAATAGTTTCTCCCATTCAGTGGGTGGCTCTTGAATCCTGGGCACTGTTTCCTTTGAGGTGCAGAAGCTTCTCACCTTAATATAGTCCCATTTGTTTATATTTGCTTCCACTTGTTTGGAGAGTGCGAACCAAATGAATTTTGAATAAAGGTGGATGTGATTTATCTTTTTAACTGCTAAAAAACAAATGCTGAAAAATTTTATATGAAAGTTGACTTTAAGATCACCAATTGGGAGAGACTGTGCGTGTTGCCTGTACATGTTTCTCTACTGTTCTGTGTCCGGAACCTCTCCTGAATGGGCCAAGGAGGGCCCAGCAAAATCGCTCTCCTAGAGGTTCCAGAAGAACATGGCCGCTGCACTTCACTTTGCGGCTGCATGCTCTTTCTAACAAATGGATCCCACCATAACACGCAGGAAAAATAAACACTGCAAGCATGACAATGGGGAAATGCCACAGGCAAATACCATGCACAGAGAATGAAGATGATAGCTCTGATGACTCAAAAAATAACAACCATCTGGTTAACCTTTCAGATAAGGAGTTTAGAATAGAAATATGGAGGATCCTCATGAAAATCAAGAAAACATAGCTCTACATCACAAAGAATGAGAACAATCAGTGCTGGCGGGGATGTGGAGAGAAAGGAACTCTTATCCACTGCTGGTGGGAATGCCGTCTAGTCCAACCTCTATGGAAAGCGATATGGAGATTCCTCCAAAATCTGGAAATTGAGCTCCCATTCGACCCAGGTATTCCACTTTTAGGGATATACCCTAAGAACACAAGAATAGAATACAAAAACCCCTTCCTCACACCTATATTCATTGCAGCACTATTTACCATAGCAAGACTCTGGAAACAACCCAGATGCCCTTCAACAGACGAATGGCTAAAGAAACTGTGGTACATATACACAATGGAATATTATGCAGCCATCAGGAGAGATGAAGTCATGAAATTTTCCTATACATGGATGTACATGGAATCTATCATGCTGAGTAAAATAAGTCAGAGGGAGAGAGAAAGATGCAGAATAGTCTCACTCATCTATGGGTTTTAAGAAAAATCAAAGTCATTTTTCTAACAATCCTCAGAGACAATGAGAGTAGGGCTGGAACACCAGCTCACTTCATGAAGCTTACACAAAGAGTGGTGAGTAAAGCTATATAAATAACTTCACAGAGAACTACCATAATCATGTGAATGAATGAGAGAACTGGAAAGCCTGTCAGTACAGGTGGGGGTGGGGTGGGATGGAGGGAGATTTGGGACATTGGTGGTGGGAATGTTGCACTGGTGAAGGGGGTGTTCTTTACATGTCTAAAACCTAATCACAATCATTTATGTAATCAAGATGTTTAAATAAAGAAAAAATAAAAAAAGAAAACATAGCTCTATCTGAACAGAACACAAAAATAGAAATCAGAAAACTCCTAGCTAAAATACTCCAAACTGAAAAACACGGTAGCTCAACTGAAAAACTCAATGGAAAGCAGCCCCAGCAGGGTAACAGCAGCCGAGGACAGAATCAGTGAACTGGAAGATCAAATGCAGAACAACACCATACAGCTGAAGAGATTGGAAAAGAAGCATAAGGCAAATGATGATACAATAAAAAAAAGTACTCAAAGAATGTAAACTGATGAAATAGAAGTCTTTGATAAACTCAACAGAAACAACATAAGAATCATTGGCGCCCAGAGGCCCAGGAAGGGAATCCACAAGAAGAATGAACAGTCAAAGACATCATCACAGAGAAACTCCCAGAGCTAAAGACTGCATGCAAATTCTGCATGCCCAAAGAGTACCAGCTAAAACAGACACAAAGTAAAACACCCCAATGTCACAATGACTAATCCTACAGATAGAGATAGAATACTGAAAGCAGCAAGATCAAAAAGGGAAATTACATTCAAAGGAGCATCCATAAGATTTACAGCAGACATGTCACAAGAAACTCTCAAGGCCAGAAGACAGTGGTGGATATTGTGATAAGACTGAATGAAATGGAGGCTTCCTTTAGAAAACTGCACCCAGCCCAACTCATGTTCAGGTTTGAAGGAAGGATACATAGCTTCATGGATAAGCAATAGCTCAAAAACTTTACAGATGCAAAGCCAGCCTTGAAAAAAAAATGGAAAAGTCTACTTTAAGACAAGACAGATCAACAAACACACCAAACTTACAAACAAAGATGACATTAAATTGCATGACAATCATCTTCCTCAATGTCAATGGAAAAAATGCACCAGTTAAGAAGCACAGAGTAGCTAAATGGATCAAAGAGATGAATCCAAACTTCTGCTGCCTACAAGAAACACATGTGAATAGTCTGAACAAACATTGACTCAAAATCAAAGCCTGGAGGAAAATTATCCAAGCAAACAACACCCTTAAAAAAGCTGGGGTGGGGGCCCGGAGAGATAGCACAGCAGTGTTTTCCTTGCAAGCAGCCGATCCAGGACCAAAGGTGGTTGGTTCGAATCCCAGTGTCCCATATGGTCCCCTGTGCCTGCCAGGAGCGATTTCTGAGCAGACAGCCAGGAGTAACCCCTGAGCACCGCCAGGTGTGACCCAAAAACCAAAAACCAAAAAAAAAAAAAAAAAAAAAAGCTGGGGTGGACATATTAATATCAGACAACAGACAAACTTTAGACTCAGAAAAGTTGTAAGAAACAAAGATGAACACTTCGTTCTAATCAAGGGATATGTGCAACAGGAAAAAAAATCACATTACTAAACATATATGCACCCAATGAGAGACCAGTAAAATATCTAATACAATTATTGACAAATTTGAAAGAGGACATAAATAATAACACGATAATTGTGGGAGACCTCAACAAGGCCCTGTCAACACTTGATAGGTCAACCTGACTAAAACCCAACAAAAATATACTAGCCCTGAAAAGAGAAATGGAGAAAGAGCCCTAGTAGAAATATAAAGGACACTTTGACCCCAGAAAACTGGATATACATTCTTCTCCAGTGTACATAGGTCATTCTGCAGGATAGACCACATGCTGACACATAAAACATACCTCCATAAAATCAAGAGGATAGAAATTTTGCAAGCTACCTTCGCTGACCACAAGGCTCTGAAATTAGATGTGAACTACAAAAAGACATGGAAGAAGAACGTTAACAACTGGAAACTAAAGAGCCTGTTACTGAAAACCAGTGGGTCCAAGATGAAATCAAAACTTTCCTGGAAACAAATGACAATGAAGACTCAAACTATCAGAAGCTATGGGACACAGCAAAAGCAGTACTGAGAGAAAAATTTATAGCTTTGCAAGCACACATCAGGAAGGAAGAAGGGGAATACCTCAATAGCCTAATGACGCAGCTCATAAAATTAGAAAATGATCAACTAAAGGAACCAAAAATAGGGAGACAGAAGGAAATAACAAAGCTTAGAGCAGTAGTCAATTAAGTGGAAACCCAAAAAACAATCCAAAAAATCAACGAAAGCAGAAGTTGGTTCTTTGAAAAAAATAACAAGATTGATAGACCATTGGCAAAACTCAATAAGAAAGAGAGAAAAAGAAACTTGATAATTCATATTAGAAATAAAAATTGGGAGATCAATACAGATATTGCAGAGATTCAAAGGGTAATTAGAAACTACTTTGAGAAACTCTGTGCCACTAAAAATGAGAATTTGGAAGAAATGGATGAATTCTTTGACTCTTTTTTTTTTTTTTTTTTTTTTGGTTTTTGGGCCACACCCGATGGTGCTCAGGGATTACTCCTGGCTGTCTGCTCAGAAATAGCTCCTGGCAGGCACGGGGGACCATATGGGACACCGGGATTCGAACCAACCACCTTTGGTCCTGGATCGGCTGCTTGCAAGGCAAACGCCGCTGTGCTATCTCTCCGGGCCCGAATTCTTTGACTCTTATAACCTTCCATGGGTGAGCAGCATATCAATATCAATATCACTATTGATGAAATTAAAATGATAATCAAATGTCTGCCCCCAAACAAAAAAGCCCAGGCACAGATGGATTCACTAATGCAATCTTTCAAACCTTTCAAGAGGAACTACTACCAATCTCTGGCCAGGCTCTTTCATGAAATTGAAAAAAACGGGAACACTTCCAAACAGCTTTTATAAAGCCAACATCACCTTGATACCAAAACTAGACAGAGATGCTGCCAAAAAAGAAAATTACAGACCCATATTTCTGATGAATGCAAATGACAAAATCTTCAACAAAATCCTGGCAAATAGGATCCAATGCATCATCAAGAAGATCATACACTATGATCAAGTAGGTTTCATCCCAGGAATGCAAGTATGATTTAACATCTGTAAATCTATCAACATAATACCAGCATCAACAACAAGAAAAATAAAAATCACATGATCATGTCAATAGAAACATAGAAAGCATTTGATAAGGTCTATGTCCATTCTTGATCAAAACTCTCAGTAAGATGGGAATGAAAGGAACCTTTCTCAATATAGTTAAGGCCATCTACCACAAGCCAATGACAAATATCATTCTCAATGAATGATAAAAGCCTTTCCTCTAAATTCTGGTACAAGACAAGGCTGTTCTCTCACCACTGCTATTCAACATAGTACTGGAAGTACTTGCTATAGCGATTAGGCAAGAAAAAATATCAAAGGAATTCAGATAGAAAAGGAAGAAATCAAGCTCTCACTGTGTGCAGATGACATGATACTCTACTTAGAAAACCCTAAAGGCTCTACCAAAAAGCTTCTAGAAACAATAGATTCATATAGCAAGGTGGCAGACTACAAAATTAATACACAAAATCAATGGCCTTTTTATGCACCAATAATGATAAGGAAGAAATGGACATTATGAAAACAACCCCGTTCATATTAGTACCACACAAACTCAAATATCTTGAAGTCAACTTGACTAAAGATGTGAAGGACCTATACAAAGAAAACTATAAAACCCTGCTTCGAGAAATAAGAGAAGACACATGGAAATGGAAACACATACCCTGCTCATAAATTGGCAGGATTAACATCATTAAAATGGCTATACTCCCCAAAGCTGTGTACAGATTTAATGAGATTCCTCTAAAGATACCCATAATATTCTTCAAAGAAGTGGATCAAACACTTCTGAAATCCATTTGAAACAATAAACAACCTTGAATAGCTAAAGCACTCTTTGGGAAAAGAAATATGGGAGGCATTACCTTCCCCAACTTTAAACTGTATTACAAAGCAATAGTTATCAAAACAGCATGGTATTGAAATAAAGACAGGCCCTTAGATCAGTGGAATAGGCTTGAGTACTTAGAGAATGTTCTCCAGACATACAATCATCTAATTTTTGATAAAAGAGCAAGAAATCCTAAATGGAGCTAGGAAAGCCTCTTCAACAAGTGGTGTTGGCAAAACTGGTTAGCCATTTGCAAAAAAGCGAACTCAGACTCCCAACTAACACCATGTATGAAGGTAAAATTCAAATGAATTAAAGACCTTGATATCAGACCTAAAACCATAAGGTACATAGAACAACATGTAGGTAAAACACTCTATGACATTGAGACTAAAGGTATCTTTAGTCTAGAAATCTGAAATGCAAATTCCTTCAAAACCTGGAAATTGAGCTTTCATACAATCCAGCTATACCACTCCTAGGAATATAACTTAGGAACACAAGAATACAATAAAAAAAACCCTTCCTCATACTTATATTCATTGCTGCAGTATTTACAATAGCCAGACTCTGGAAACAACCAAGATGCCCTTCAACAGATGAATGGCTAAAGAAACTGTGTTACATATACACAATGGAATATTATGCAGCTGTCAGGAGAGATGAAGTCATGAAATTTTCCTATACATGGATGTACTTGGAATTTATTTTGCTGAGTGAAATAAGTCCGAGGAAGAGAGACGCAGAATAGTCTCACTCATCTATGGGTTTTAAGAAAAATAAATGACATTTTTGCAGTAATTCTCAGAGACAAAGAGAGGAAGGCTGGAAGGTCCAGCTCATAACATGAAGCTCACCACAAAGAGTAGCAAGTGCAGTTAGAGATACACTGAGAACTATCATAACAATGTGAATGAATGATGGAATTGGAAAGCCTGTCTATAGTACAGGTTGGGGTGGGGTGGGGTGGAAGACATTGGTGGGGTGGGGACATTGATGGTGGGAATGTTGCACCAGTGAAGAGGGGTGTTCTTTACATGACTGAAATCCAACTATAATCATATTTGTAATCAAGGTGTTTAAATAAGATGTTAATATAAATAAGGAAAATTGACTATAAATAAAGTTGATACAGTTATTAAAACATTCAGACTCCAAACTGCAGAATTGTGCCAAATTTTTAGATATTGATATTATATTTGTTGATTATTAAATTAATGTTTATTAACATTGGCAAAGATTCCTTTGTTTTCTCAAGTGCTTGAGTCTTAATATTGGTACTACAATTTGAGGAACTATTAGAATCCCCTTAAGAAACCATAACAGACAGTTCTGAGCATTACCTCTAGAATTTCTAAACCAGTAAGTCTGAGGTGGAGCCTAACATTTTCATTTTTTTAATAAAATTGAAAAAACTGCTGGTGTGAAGGTCACGCTTTGAGGTAGGTTGTAGATCCTGAAGTCCAACTTTCCTAAGCTTAACTGTGATCAGACAGACACTTACAAGACATGCAGACTTTTCAGACCTACTGCATTTGAGTCATCATGACACAAGAGATTCATATGGAAAAGATAATTTGATACATGTCATACTTGAGGCCCTCTTATATTTGTCCAGTGAGATTTGAATCATTCTGCCTTCCCAAGAAATACTTCATCTACATCTGAGTCAAGTTGCTCTCAATTTGAATACAGATCTGTTGAAATCTTACCAAGGACCCCTTGAAAATCAGTGTAAATCACTTTAATCTAGGATTTAACTTCTCTCCTACTCAGGTCTCATCCAAGAGTGAACTGAGAGCTATAAAAATGATGAAGGAACAAATGCAAGTGACTTGAATACAGAGAAAAGTTTACTTTTCTTAGGAGCAGAGGCACAAAGGGAGAGCCCAGTAGCTCTGTGATCACGAGTGGTACAACTCCTTTAGAGCCAGAATTCTAAAAAGCAGATGGAGCTTTAGGGTGCCCTGTTGTACAGTTTTTGAGAGCAGAAATGTCAATGCTACATTTGGCAGAACTAGCAGCCGTCCTCCCTGTGTAAAAGGCAGGTGTTTAACATCAAATAACACTGCACTGGACCTGAACAATCCAGTGAAAAATGTAAATGAAACTAAACAGTTATGATAAGAACCAGTCCACGACCAGGTCCCCTCTGCCCCAACTCATCCCCTCCCTGCTCCCACTCCCTTCTTTGCTCACAGAACTGAAATGTCTGGGAATAGCTTTAGAAGTTCAAATGCTGTTTAAAAAAAAGACTATGTAAATCTCACAGATCAGGGTTGATTTATTGAAGGCCCCTCAATTCATGAAGGACTTTACCCAAAAGACCACATCAGATACATGGTTTAGGATTGGGTCTAATCAAGACAGAATTTATTTCTCCCCATGCATATTTGGGTACTCAATTTGGTGTGTCTTTCATAGTTTTGCTTTTCCTATCAAGTTATTCATTAAACAAGTATAAACTCACTGCTAGGTCTCTGGGGGCAATGCAAAATTGAAATTCCTTATATGGGAAATAAGGATAACGATGGAAACACAGAAGTTAAGGCGGGAAGGATTCAGGACCAAACATGTGGTTCACAGGGACGTTTTATGGAATAGTCCTTTTCAGCCTCAGATCTGCATAAAAATTACATTAAAATAAAACTTACACCCCTTATCAATACTTGGAAGAAAGTGTATAATTATTTCCTGCCTTCATTCCCAGTCTCATTCTTCCCTTCAATTCTTCTACTTTGGTTTCCATGACTGTTTCTTCCTTCCTGGTATTGTTCTTTGTTTCTGTTTCTTCTCCGAATTCCTCTTATTCTTCTCGAGTAAGGTTTCTGTGATCTTCTATGAAAAGGAGCTTATGCTCCCCTAGATACTACTCTGTCCTATTTCCATCTCTCCCTCATTGTTTGATGGCAAGCTTTCCCAACAGTACTCACAGACTACTCTTCTAGAGCCTTCAAGATCATTCCTGGATTTCCTGTATGCAAGGCTAGCACTACAACCCAGTGACCTCACCCTGAGGCCCCATTTGTGTCTAAAGTGTTCTATTTCTCAATTATTATGCTATGGTTCATTCCATCTCATAAGGTTGAATACGAAACCAACAATTGTATTGTATTTTACAGTTTCTTTGGGATAAGAATTGAGGGAAGGTTTAGACAGGTGTCTCCTTCATTGAGTGTGTCATCAATTACAAAAAAAATGTGAAAGAACCCAAGGTCAAAAGAGCTGATCTAGCTACTCATGTGGCCTCATGTTCAATTCAGGCAAACTTTATAGTTCAAGATAACCCAATCATGAGCAAGTGGCTGAGGACTTCAAAAGTCAAGTATTTCTGTGAAAGATTAAACACTGTGTATCCCTCTTTGTTTTGTTTTATTTGTTTGATTTTTTGGGACACAGCAGATGTTTCTAGGACTAACAGCTTGTTTTGTATTCAGGGATCACTTCTAGCAGTGTTTAGGGACTATATTCTGTGCCAAGGATCAAACTGGGATTGGCTACATGCAAGGTGAGTTTCTTAAACCCTGTCATAGTTCTCTGTCTCCACATCACCTTTTCTTATTCATGATGAAGTGAAATTGGAGGTTACCACATTATTTTTCTTTTTCAATTATCTAGATTCCCTAATGTAATTGAAGTTAGCATTAGAAAAGCTGGTGGAACAAGCTATTGAAGCACTTGGGGTCACAAGTTTTCATGATACCAGTGATTCAAATGTGGTTTCCTTTGGAAATTTCTCTTTCCTCAGAATGTTCTCTCTTAGAGACTTGGTGCCTTGTCTATTTGGTTATCCCAGAATCCTCATCCAAAGTTGGTGGGCAATCATGGGTAGGAGCATTCAAATGCCTTCACACACTAATGCCTTAGATCAATTCTTTCATGAAACTCACACCTGTCATTTGGAAAATGGCCCCCGGGCCCTTATTTTCTAAAGGTTGCCACCACAGTTACTTAGCAGCAGAAAGGGGACTCTCTACCTCTACTTACATTTAAGGTGGCACTTCTCTAGTGCTGTGAAGTTTTATAGCAAAGGCCCAGTTTGAGGTTCTTGTTCTCTTCCTTGGTCTCCTTATACCAGGAGTCCATGACTCTGATACTTTAATGAGATGTTAGCCAATCAGCTACTTTCTTTTCCTCTCCAGCAGCTCCAATGCAATTTAGTGTGTGTGATTGAAATTTGTTCCTCTGGATAACTAATTAAATGATTATCAAATCACAGTTTATTTAACCTGCCAGTAAAGCACTTAGCCACATTAGCTTTCCAAATAATTTTTTTGAGTCTTGGGTAAAGAACTTTTTCTTTAAAAAAAAAAAAAAGCCCTTTAAGTTTTCTTTTTGTTAAGTTATCTCAACTCTACTGCCTATAGCTTAAGTATTTAACTAAATTGTTTAGGAAAACTTTTGAAGATCAGCAGCAATAAAATTGAGTAGGTCCAGGAAAAGTATTCTAGGTGAATTATTTGGTGTGGAAGGGACACTGGTCTACATTATCTGCCTCATAAAGGTTTTGTCCATGAAACTCATTGTATCTCCCAAAGTCAGATTATCAACATATGTTTATATAGTAATTTCATATAGTAATTTCTTATAAAACTTATAAAAATAAGAGTAAACTTTTTTCCCATAACATAGAAGCACATGGATCATGATATAAGACTGAATAAATGAAATTCAAATAAAATTTTGGGAAGATGGGGCACACCTGGCAATGCTCAGGGCTTCCTTCTGGCCTTGAACTCAGGAATCACTCTTGGTTGTGCTTGGAGGACCATCTGGGATGCCAGGTTAGCTGCGTGCAAGGAAAACATTCTACTCATTCCAATTCTTAAAATTCAAATCTTGGGAAGCTCCATTGTCCTATTTTCCTTTCTATTTTAATTAGAAATTTTATTTAAGAAGGTTTACTAATTTGCTGGTAGTATGTCTAGGAGTGCAGGTAGAAGACCCTAGGGCAGGGGTCTCAAACTCGGGGCCCGCGGGCCATTTGCGACCCTCCATACAACATTTTGCGGCTCACTGCCGGCCTTCAAATATCGCATTATTCACGATTATTCGCTTACTGAATAATCGCAATAAAAATCACATTAGTAAGAAAAAAATCGCATTAAACATTTGCATACCCCGAGCAGTTCTGTTCGGGGTATGCAAATGTTTAATGCGATTTTTTTGCGATTTTTTCTTACTAATGCGATTTTTTATTGCGAACATTCAGTAAGCGAATAATTGCGAATACTTTGCGCCTAGCACAGACGTCATTTCCGCTGCTCTTGCCCGCTGTCCCTTGCATTATTGGAGGTCTAAGGGAGAGAAGGGAGAGGTTTATTACAGAATTAGATTTTGTCATACCTTCATCATGACTTCATCAAAGCCTGCAGTGAAGAGAAAGATTGATGACGAGCACAGACAATTTCAGGAAAAGTGGGAGACGCAGTATTTCTTTGTTGAGCACAAGGGCATCCCCACATGTCTTATTTGCTCAGAGAAAGTTGCAGTGCACAAGGAATACAACTTGAAACGTCATTATTCAACTAAACATGCTGAGGAATGTGCAAAATATCAAGAAAATGAGAGAGCCAAGTGGGTTGCCAGTCTTAAAGCATGTCTAATGAGGCAACAAGATTTCTAATGAGGCAACAAGAAAGCAACCAAAGAGAATGTTGCATCAGTCGAAGCTAGTTACATGGTTAGTGAGATGATTGCTAAGGCAGGGAAACCATTCACAGAAGGAGAGTTTGTTAAAAAAAAAATGCATGTTACAGGCTGCAAGTATTGTGTCCGGAAAAGAAAGGTCAGTTTAGCAAAATCAGCCTTTCTGCCAACCCTGTGGCAGAGCACGTTTCTGACATGTCAAGTGACATTTATCATCAACTGTGTGAGAAAGCCAAATGTTTTGATGCATACTCAGTTGCTCTTGACAAGGGCACAGATATAACAGACACTGCGCAGCTCACATTTTATGTCCGTGGTGTTGATTGCAATTTTGAATTGACAGAGGAGCTACTCACAATAATTCCAGTGCATGGCCAGACCACCGCTAATGAGATATTTCAGCATCTGTGTGATGCCATTGAGAATGCAGGTTTGCCATGAAGAGGTTTGTTGAAATAATAATCGATGGAGCGCCATTGATGACAGGGAGGAAAAATGGACTGGTGGCACTTGTTCAAAAAAAAAAAAACTTGAAGAGGAGGGTGTAGAGAATTGCTCTTCACTGCATTATTCATCAGCAGGCCCTTTGCAGTAAATGTGATGTCTGTTGTTGTGAAATGCATCAACCAAATCAAATCCAGGGGCTTAAAGCACAGGAGGTTCCATGCTTTTTTAGAGGAAATGGAGTCAGAATATGGAGATGTGCTCCATTTCGCGGTTAAGTTGGCTCAGCAGGAGAAATGTCCTGAAAAGATTTTTTGAGTTGAGAGAAGAAGTGAAAGCCTTCATGGAGAAGGATGGGAATGCTGTTTCTGAGTTGAGTGATCACAAATGGCTCATGAACTTAGCTTTTCTTGTTGACATCACACATAAGCTGAATGTACTAAACAAGATGTCACAAGGTCCGGGGCAACTTATCAGTGCTGCCTATGACAACTTGAGAGCATTCTCCACAAAACTTGTGTTATGAAAATCCCAGCTCTTTCAGACAAACCTTTGCCATTTCCCAGCATGCAAGGAACTTGTGGATGCGGGCATACCATTCAGTGGTGAGAAATATGTTGATGCTATTTTTAAGCTAGAGAAGGAATTTGATCACAGATTTGCAGACTTCAAAAAGCACAGAGCCACTTTCCAAATTTTTGTGGACCTCTTTTCCTTTGATGTGCAAGATGCCCTGCCTGTGCTTCAAATGGAGCTCATTGACCTGCAATGCAACTCTGATCTCAAAGCCAAGTTCAGGGAGATTAGTGGAAAAGCAGACATGCATGGGCAATTTTTGAGAGAATTGCCCCCCAGCTTCCCTGAGCTTTCCCGAATGTTCAAGCACACCATGTGCCTTTTTGGGAGCAAATATTTGTGTGAAAACTTATTCTCCACATTGAACTTCAATAAGTCAAAGTACAGGTCTAGACATAATGATGATCATCTTCAAGCCATACTGAGGGTCTGAACTGCTTCCTCTCTAAAGCCAAATGTAGTTCAGATTTCTGAGAAGAAGAGCTGTCAAGTCTCTGGCAGCAAGGAATAGGCAAAAGATGCCATGTTCAGAAGAACTGCTCATTATCTTCACTCAATGTTCTATTCATGTTCAGAAGAAATAATTAAAACTGTTAATAATGATGTTTGAGGACTTTTTTTTGTGAAATCTCTTATGCGGCCCTGCCTCACCCCAACTTTGCCTCCTGTGGCCCCCAGGTATATTGAGTTTGAGACCCCCTGCCCTAGGGCCAATCCCCTGCACTATCAAAATAAAATAAATGAATACATTACATATGGCACAGAATGAGAGTGCCATGGTATCTGTGACCTAGGATGCTTGCAAATCATTTTATTTTAAATATGAATCTGTGTATGTTTTGGTTGCTCTACTTCTAAGTGAAGCAGTTTAGAGCCACAATAATAAAATGAACTCTGGAGCTGGAGTGGAAGAGGTGGGTTGACTACAGTGGCTGACTCCACGGAACATGAACGATGTCAGGGGGAAGGTATTTGGACCCAGGAGCTCTATTGGCCTGAATATAGGCCTTGGGAATAGCAGGGATTCTTAACCAGTTTCAGTGTAACAGATAATGCCAAGACTGCTTAATGCGTGTGTGTACGCGAGAATCTCACCAGGAATCTGACTGGTGACACAAATCTCACTCCTCTCATGTGCAAGTTCCAAACAGACCCACAGAAAACAAGGGACTGGGAGCTAAACCCCCCAGTTGTTTTTCTGGTGCTACTTTTAGGCACAAAGAGTGACCTTTTCATGTCTAGACAATGTGGCCCTGAACATTCTGAGCATTTTGAGTATGTAGCACTTGCCTGATATTCCATTGTATTTCAACAGGCCTGGGTTAGTTTGAAGTCCTTATTTATCAATAATTAGATTGTTGTAATTATTCTTAGTTTTGTCTTACGATGAAATCACTGCTTTGTGGTTTGGATATTAGGTTTTATTACAGACATGAAGAGAAAGAAAATATATAGAAAGGAAACATAGTTTTTTCTTTCTCCTTCCTTTCCACTATCCTTTCCTTCTTTATCTCTTCTTTTCCCCTTCATTCTTTTTCTCCTCCCCCGCCCCTTCCCACCTTAATAGAATTTTAGAAATGAGTTTATTTATTTTTGCTTTTCTCTGAACTATGCTCATCACATTTCCCTTTCTCCCTTTACATTTGATATGAGTACAGTACATTGAAATGTATATTTTGAAATCTAATCTAGTAGAGGATGCTTAATGTGGTAAGTATGTTAATATGAGCTCTTAAAATATGGTGAAATACTTTACAGCAAACTTTTTAAAACCAACATGATTTGGTTTCTGCTTGTTTGGGGGCCATACTTGGTGGTACTCAGAGTTTACTCCTGACTCTGCTTAGGAATCACATTCGGCAGTACTGAGGATAGCATATGTGGTACTGAGATTTAACCAGTGACTGCTGAGTGTAAAGCAGTAAGTTGAACCTTAAGTACATTGACCTCTGTATAGTCTTGCTGGCTTTAAAGCAGAAATGATTTTCTACAGTAAAACAGAAAACAGTTTTAACCTAGATCTATGTTGGAGTACAGAAAGGGGTGGGTTAAAAGTATGCTCTATGCTATTGGGGACCAGTTTGATATCACAATGCCACTACAATGCCATGTGAAATAAGTATAGTTGTTCCTTTCCATGATGGCCTATTTGATAGGTTAGACTTCTGAAAATTCCCATGGACTTGTTTTTTACCAAAGTTGGTAACGTGAATACTGCTAGATAGTGAGCACGCTTACAACAAAGCCTAATTGCATTGGGGTATATTAAACTCATCATGAGAAATAAATGTTTGAATGTAAGATGAGAATAAACATTATTATCCATTTGGAAGTCTTGTTGTGGGGAGCAATATAAATACCTAGAAATCTGGAGTAGTTAAGTCACTGTTTCTTAAGTAGATTTATTTTATAGAGAGACAGATGAAATAAACTTCACATCTCCTGGTCTCCTTCCTCCTTACCAGGATACAACCAATACATTTATGGAGTCAAAACCTACTAGACCAATTTGGTCTGCTACCCTTCAAGGGAATTGTATTGGTAATTCAAAGAACACTGTTTTCCAAGCATTTTTATGATGTGATCTCATTTGATGTCTGCCCAAATGTGTCTGTTTTTCTTATGTCCTTTAAAATGTTTTTTAGCTGTTTGGGTGATGAGGCTATTCTCTGAGTTTACAGACAGCAAAAGGCAAGAGAAGTAGTGGTTCTTACCTTAATGCTATTGTGAAGCTCTGAATAGTTCAGTGCTAAAACACAGACCAAACACTCGTGAGGTTTGGGATTCAATCCCTAGCAATGAAAAGACAGGTGATTCATCCAAAATGATGAATGAAATAAATATCTAATTACAATTTAGGAGTCTATAGAAGAAATGTTAGGAGGATTGGCATGGAATTGAAAAAATTAACTTCAAAAGTAAAAATAATCACACAAGTATAGCTGAACTTACTCTCATAACTCTTGTACTAAGCCATGCATGTCAATAAGAAGCTCATTTCCATCTTCCCAGCAAGTACCTTTGTGCATGTTGTAATTTACTTAACATCTGCCCCACATAACTATGGGCTTCATTTGTTATCAGCTCATTTCTTACACTCATTTCTAGTATTTCATCACCTAGTCCTCCTTAGGTACCCTGATTTAGCCTTGTTTATTTGATTATCTAGAAAGTAGGCATAGATGATGATTTTCTTCTAGTGTTAACCTTCCAGCATCTCTTGATTATATGGTATTAGAAAGACCACTGGTCCACTGTACCTGAGATTCTGACTCAGTTTCTTCTACTGATCCAGTAACTTCCATCACTATGACCTTTTTTGGTCCACATGTTTGAACTTTGAATCTGGTTTCGTTTACATAGTCATTATGAACTCACAGAAGTTTCTTCTAAGAATAGCACAGGACCTTGAATTTCACTGAAGTTAAAGGAATTTTAGATTTGTTGTCTAGGTCTGTTCACCTCATTTTCTCTGGCCAAGGTTCTTTCTCTGGAAGACCACAGTTGTGCCCTTTGAAATTATCATGAAAATTGAGGGATCTTTCAGCTTCACAAACCATTTAGAGTTTTTCCTCTTGTAAGTCTCCACAGGACAAAGCAGAAGATATGACTCCTGTAATACTGTAAAGTCTCATACTATTCAGGTGACTGTTAAAAGATTTGATGAAAAATAACATTTTTCAGAATCCCATTCCTCTAAATGAGGGTGGGTTGGTAGGTCTGTGGCACAGCTACACTGGGGACTGGTTAGAAATGCAGGTTCTTAGGTGGGATTGGGATTATGACCATGCAAAACTATCATTAACAGTATTGTAAATCATAGAGCCTCAATCATTTTTAAATTTTTTTTAAAATGCTGGTTCCCAGGCCTCCACTCCACATAATTATGTCATAAACAATGTTTCCATGATATTCCAGGTAATTGTAGAAAATGACATTTGGCTTTGGGGATGCGGCATGAGAAGCTGTGAGAGTTTAACCATGGTACCTTCCCTCATACTGAGGTAATTGCTCTGCCACTGCCATTTGGCATTCCCCATCTAGGTACCACAAACAAGAGTGCAGAATGTCTGTCACCAAGGAAGTTTGCACTGCCCCTGGGGAGTGTTACAACTGGTCATCACCAGCACAAAGAAAGGAGAAGAGGACAAAGAAGACATTCATTAAGCACTCAAAGGGAGAATTTGGGAAGCATCAGCTTAAACAATATAGCTGAACAGATCCGGGCACACAGATGTACGCTGACCTCCTAATTTGGAGACTCTGTGGGTAGTGCCTGCTGTTCAAGGTTTTGGGCACTAGAGGGTAATATTGGGCTGCAGAACCAGGTGACAGGGGGTTATCCAGAAAACTTTCAGGGGTCTTCAAACTACGGCCCACGGACCACATATTGTATTTATTCCCATTTTGTTTCTTCACTTCTAAATAAGATATATGCAGTGTACATAGGAATTAGTTCATAATTTTTGTTTTTACTATAATCTGGCCCTCCAACAGTCTGAAGGACAGTGAACTGGCCCCCTATTTAAAAAGTTTGAGGACCCCTGCGAGATGATCATTAAGAGGGATCTTAAATGATGAGTAGAAATCCTTTAGTTTGGTTTCTTTCTTTGTTTTTGTTTTTGGTCTTTGGGCCACACCCAGCGGCACTCAGAGGTTACTCCTGGCTCTGTATTTAGAAATCCCTTCTGGCAGGCTCAGGGGACCATATGGGATTCTGAGGATCGAACCTGGGTAGGCTGCATGCAAGGCTAATACCCTATCCACGGTGCTATTCCTCACCAGTTTGGTGTCTTATACCAATTTTCATTACCAATTAACACCTTTATTTAGCATGAACAAGAAACGCACCAGACCCGTGATGTGAAGAGACTCGTTGAGTACCCGGCATGCTATTATTGCTCTTTGTGTCCTCTGCAGGTGGAGAAGTGGCACCTGGGGACTCCATGAGAAATGACACTGGAGAAGATGGAAGACAGAGGAGCATCTCTGCCTGGGAGCTTGCACTGAGCCAAACAAGCAACACAGGAGTACAAAGAATATACTGAAAACTCGATTGAATTGTAGTCAGAGTGGCTAGTACAGTGGGTAGGGTTAAATCTCAGTCACCCCAATTGGTCTCCTGGGCCCTGCCAGAAAGAAAATCAGCCTTGAATAATATAGTACTGGCTGTGACTCCACATAAACAAAATAAACAAAAAAATTCATCTTAGTGATATACTTTGCTGTGTGCAAGGAGGGCAGAAGTGGGTCAAGGCCCTATAGTCAGGCTCTTCTGGCCCAGTCATGAACCACAGAATGGCTATTGCTTGAGCCCTTAAAACATGGCTTCAGGGACAGAAAGAAACTAAATGTACTAGTTGCTTTTCATTCCTTTCACTTTATAAATTGCTAAGTGGCTTAGTTGTTTTATTAAAAAACAAAAACAGAAACAAAAAAAAAAACAGGTGTTGGGTTACACCTTATTTTTTTTTAAATTTATTTAAACACCCTAATTACATACATGATTGTGTTTGGGTTTCAGTCATGTAAGGAACACCACCCATCACCAGTGCAATATTCCCATCACCAATGTCCCAAGTCTCCCTCCTCCACACCCGACCCCTGCCTGTACTCTAGACAGGCTCTCCATTTTCCTCATACTGGCCCCTCATTCGGTGCATATATGTTTAGGAGAGTGAATTCTTCCTGCTCTACGTACCCCTTGATTAATATAAAATGTCCGTCTTTGTCCCTTACAACCTTCCTGAGTATAAAGTTTGCATTATCTGATATTAGTATGGCCACTCCAGCTTTTTTATGGGTGTTGTTTGCTTGGATAACTTTTCTCCAGCCTTTTATTTTGAGTCTATGTTTGTTCTGACTATTCAGGTGCGTTTCTTGTAGGCAGCAGAAGGTTGGATTGAGTTTTTTGATCCATTTAGCCACTCTGTGTCTCTTAACTGGTGCATTTAGTCCATTGACGTTGAGAGAAAGAATTGTCCTGGGATTTAACGCCATCTTTATTTCAAAATTTGGTGTGTCTTTTGGGTAGTCTTGTCTTAGATTAGGTCTTTCAGTTTTTCTCTTAAGACTGGTTTTGTGTCTGTGAAGTTTCTGAGCTGTTTTTTGTCTGTGAAACCATGTATTCTTCCGTCAAACCGGAAGGTGAGTTTTGCTGGGTATAGTATTCTGGGTGAAGCATTCATTTCATTCAGTCTTGTCACAATATCCCACCACTGCTTTCTGGCATTGAGTGTTTCTGGTGACAGGTCTGCTGTAAATCTCAGGGAAGCTTGCTTGAACATGATTTCCCCTTTTGATCTTGCTGTTTTCAGAGTTCTGTCTCTATCTGTGGGATTTGTCATTGTGACTAGGATGTGTCTTGGGGTGTTTTTTCTGGGGTCTCTTTTGGTTGGTACTCTTCGGGCATGCAGGATTTGATCACATATATTCTTTAGCTCTGGAAGTTTCTCTTTAATGATGTTCTTGACCGTTGATTCTTACTGGAAGTTTTCTTCCTGGGTCTCTGGGACTCCAATGATTCTTAAGTTGTTTCTGTTGATCTTATCATAGACTTCTATTTTCATCTGTTCCCATTTTTTGACTAATTTTTCCATTGTCTGCTCATTTGCTTTAAGTTTTTTGTCCAATCTCTCCTGCTGTATGGAATTGTTATGTATCTCATCTTCCACAGCACCAAGTCTATTCTCAACTTCTGATACCCTGTCCCAGAGCTTATCCATTTTGTCATTCACTTCGTTTACTGACTTTTTCAGTCCTGTTAGTTGACATGTTATTTCAGTTTGGAGTTTTGTGATTTCTGTCTTCATATTTTCTTGGTTCTTATTAGTGTTCTGTTCAACTTGATCCATGGTTTCTTGGAGTCCATTGAGCATCTTCCATATTGCTAGTCTAAAGTCCTTATCTGAGAGGTTGATTAGTTGGTTGGTCATTATCTGGTCCTCAGAATTGTCATCTTCATTCTCTATGTCTGATGCTGGCCTGCGTTGTTTCCCCATTGTCACACTTGCATTGTGGGTTTTTCTATGTGTTGTGGTGGTATTCATTGTCTATATGATGCAGGCAGCACTCTCCTCTGGCTCCTCCCTTTCTGGATGGGCTGACTTGCCTCTAAGGGAGGGGAGTCCTCCGTGGATGAAGCCTCACACTGGGTCAAATCTTAGGCCCGAGCATGCAACAGAGAAGACAGTCCAGAGAGAAATGTTTGCTTCTGTGATATAGCACCGTTCTTAGTTGTAATTTTTCCTTCTTGTTGCAATGGTGTTCTTTTCTTAGAAAGAGTGCAGGGCCGCGTAGCGAAGCGGAGCGGCCGTGCTCCGCTGGAGCCTCTTTTTGCCCCACTCGCAAGAGTTTCACGCAAGAGGACAGTAGACAGACATATACAGGTCACACTCACAGTTATTCACAGTTGGGCCCCACTGGGCCTGTGTACTTTCGTGGATTTTCCCCGCCTGTTGTCACACACAGGGAGCCGGCTTTTGTAAAGTTATGCCGGTTTTCATGCTCTGTAGTCCCTCCCTGAAAATGGCGTCTGGGCGAGCGTGTTTTCTGGAGCCTCTTTTTGCCCCACTCTCAAGAGTTTCACGCAAGAGGACAGTAGACAGACATATACAGGTCAAACTCACAGTTTTTCACAGTTGGGCCCCACTGGGCCGGTGTACTTTCGTGGATTTTCCCCGCCTGTTGTCACACACAGGGAGCCGGCTTTTGCAAAGTTATGCCGGTTTTCATGCTCTCGGGTTACACCTTATTTTACCTAAAATTTTTATCCCTACTTTCTTTGTATCAGTTTGTTTACAACTGATTTCACCCAAAACAGAGATTGTCTTATATGTAAACCTGGGGTGGGGACAGGCTCAGGATAGTTGCCTCACCTTGGGGTGGTCTCTATACTCAATAAAAAATGGTAGTTCTGGCAGGCAGCAGGCACCACATTTCCCCCTTTTTTAAATATTTTCATTTGTAGCATAAAATAATTAACGATGGGGCTGGATGGCGGTGGATGGAGGCCTTTGTGCTTAGGCCCCAGCCACGTGGCTTCATTCCCCATCCAGCTGGCAAGTTCCAGGCCCAGGTAAAATCACTCACAGGCAGGCTTCAGGAAGAATCATCTTTATTTATGCCCTAGCCACCACAGGTGTGTGGCCTATGTCAACCTTTTAAGCATTCAGCTATATTTTGCTAGCCCTGCATCTTATCTCCTGTTAGCCATCTTCCCTTTGGGCTCCATGCGGCCCAAAGATCCAAAAGCCAGGAAGCCAAGCCGGGCCAAGAGAGAAACGGCAAAAGGCAAAAAAGCCAAAAAGCCAGACTACAAATGTTTCATTCTCAGCCTGGTTTGGATTATTTCTTGTGTGACTCTCATTCAGGCTCGTTCACCTGGGTTTGGAGATATGGCGTGTGGGGTGATTTTACAAACAGGGTATCATTCCAAGTTTCTTTTCTAAAACTCAACTCATCATTGTTCAGGTGCCACCTGGTGTGTGTGTGTGTGTGTGTGTGTGTGTGTGTGTGTGTGTGTGTATTTTGTCATGGTAATAAGCTATCCTTTATCTTTGATCCAGAAGTCTCATGTTTTTTGACAGCTTCCATGACATTGAGGTTGGCCAACCTGCTAGTTTCAAAGTAGAGAGAAATTGTAGCCCTTTCCCAGTTCTTGTCAGAACGGAGTATGGATTGGCAGGGAGCAACCATAAAATTGTTTGATATTCTTGCTCTTGTCCCACATATATATATTTACATTTTTGGTTTTCAGGTCACACCCGGTGATACTCAGGGGTTACTCCTGGATATATGATAAGAAATTGCTCCTGACTTGGGGGACCAAATGGGACACTGGGGATCGAGGCCAGGTCCTGGGTCTGCTGTGTGCAAGGCAAATACCTACTGCTGTGCTATCGCTACGGCCACTGTCCCACATATTTTTGTTTTCAATTACTGCTTTGTGTCCTTTGTGTCCCTTCCACTTCCATATGGAGAGAGACTTCTTCACTCTTTGGATCTTTGATACACCCCTTAATTTTATCTTAGTCCTGCTCCTCATGGTTAATACTTCAGGTTGAGTGTGGTAATATGGCTAGAGCTAAATCTTAGAAATCAGTTAAATGCATTTGATTTTCTTTCTCTGATGTTGTTTTTGTTGTTTCAAAAATCTTCTCTTCCAGAATAATTTTTTTAATTTTATAATTTTTATTTTGACCAAAGTGGATTACAAATCTTTCACAGTAATATTTTCGGTACATAGTGACATTGAATCAGGGGCATTCCCACCACCAATGTTGTCCTCCTTCCATCCCTGTTATGCATCCCATATCCTTCTCCCTTACCCCCACCTGCTCCTGGGCTGCCAGTATAAGTGGTCCCATCAATATCTAATTTGTAGATTGGGTATCGAGTCTGTTGTCGTTGGCTTTGGATTTGGTGTTTAAGTCTGATTATTTTTTGTTTCTACTTAATGTTCATACAACTGTTTGGCCTTGGTACCATCCATTATTTCCCCCTCAAGTTGTAAGGCGAAACAAGATGTTCAAGTTATGAGGTTCTGCCAGAAGGAAAGAAAAAAATAAAATGGGGGAAAAATCAAACATGCAAAAAAATGGGAGGAGTCCATTTAGAAACTATAAATGTAAATTTAAGGGAAAAAGGAAGAAAAACATAACAACAATACAAAAAAATTAAACAAAAAACCCAAAAAGCACCACAGCAATAAAGTCAACAACTACACAGTAACCATGATTCTAAAATAAAAACAAAACAAAGCACAAAAAAGAAAAAAAAGAAAAAGAAAGAAGCGGGGAAAAAATAACAAAACCAAAAAAAAATTGATTCGTGTTTTTTTTTTTTTTTTTTGCATAGACACAGTAAATATTGGGGAGATTAGAAAGGTAATTTTCTTGGCCTAAGAGATACAGGGTTTCTCTGTCCTTGAAGTATACTGTCATGGGAATAACTACAGGCTCTGAACATGGTCTTTTACTCTTCCCTAGGTCCTTTTGTGGTGGCAAGAAACTTTCCACTCAGTTGTGGATGATAAAATCAGGCCTCTGTAGCTAGAAATCTTGTTCTTTGCACAGGTTATAGGATGGAGCCTAGGAAGGAGTTTTTCTTTATGGTTCTAGAAGTTCTGTTCCATCACTGTTGTTTTAATCAATCTTCTGTAGTTGGTGGTCTTGGTTTTTACACCAGTCCTAGGATGAAACCTAGGCTAGAGTCTTTCATTATGTTTCCAGAAGATCTGCTCAGTTGTAGTTATTTGAATGATCATATTCTTCAGCTCCTAATAGAGGACATAAACCAGAGAAAAAGGTATCCGAGGTGTAATATTAGGGTGCCCACACTTTGTATACAAGAGTCCCTGTGGACAGAGAAGCTGAAATATTATTTTATACCTAGTATGATTAAGGCATTAAAACACATTGTTAGGAAATGCTGCAGCTGGAATCTTTGGCTCCCAAGACATTATTATAGGCCTTTGTAGTAAAAGGCTGTTCACTCTAAATTGTTGTTTCCGTTGTTGCTGGTTTCTTTATGGTATAATGTGTAGTTGAGGCTTTGTGTTGTTCCTCTTCCACTTGTTTTGGACACTACTCCCCAGTAAATGTTGACAATAACTGTGTTTGGAGTTTCTACCCTGTTAAACCATTGTATTTGTTCATGGACTATTACATGTATAAATAGTGTATATTCTAGGTACTTCAGAATAGTGCTATCATTCTGTGTTTATCTCATTTTCTGGCTTACTTCATTTAACATAATGTTTTGTAGATCCATCCATGCTGTTGCAAAGCTTATGATTGTATCATTTTTAACTGCTATGTAGTATTCCATTGTGTATAAATACCACATATTCATGATCCAATCATCTGTTGTCGGGCATCAAGGTTGGTTCCAAATCTTGGCTATTGTACTGAGTGCTGCGATAAATAGTGAGGTGCACACATACTTTGGGATGAATGTCCTTCTGACTTGGGAATATATACCCAGGAGAGCAATTATTGGGTCAGATGGCAGCTCAATTCTGAGTTTACTGAGCATTCTCCAGACTACTTTTCATAGGGGTTGGACCAGGGGGCATTCCCACCAGTAGTGGATGAGAATTCCTTTTATATCGCATCCCTGCCAGCAGAGATTGTTCCCCTTATTTTTGATGTGAGCCATCCTCACTGGTGGCATCCTCATTGTTGTCTTGATGTGGATTTCCCTAATGATGAGTGAAAGTGAACATGTTTTCATGTGTCTGTTGGCCATCTTTCAGTCTTCCTTGGAGCATTTCTTCTCCACATTTTTCTATGGCCTTACTAGATTTGTTTGGAGTCCCCTTTCTGTGTGCTTTGTATATCCTAGATATCAGCCCTTTATCTGATGTGTTAAGTGGAATTTTTTCCCCCATTTTGTTAACTGTCTCCTAGTATTAAGTAGAGTTTCTTTCACCATGCAAAAACATTTTAGTTTTTTTAAATTTATTTAAACACCTTAATTACATACATGATTGTGTTTGGGTTTCAGTCATGTAAAGAACACCACCCATCACCAGTGCAACATTCCCATCACCAATGTCCCAAGTCTCCCTTCGCCCCACCCGACCCCCGCCTGTACTCTAGACAGGCTCTCCATTTTCCTCATACATTCTCGTTATTAGGACAGTTCAAAATGTAATTATTTCCCTAACTAAACTCATCACTATTTGTGGTGAGCTTCCTGAGGTGAGTTGGAACTTCCACCTCTTTTCTCTTTTGTGTCTGAAAATTATTATTACAAGGGTGTCTTTCATTTTTCTTAAAACCCATAGATGAGTGAGACCATTCTGCGTTTTTCTCTCTCTGACTTATTTCACTCAGCATAATAGATTCCGTGTACATCCATGTGTAGGAAAATTTCATGACTTCATCTCTCCTGACAGCTGCATAATATTCCATTGTGTATATGTACCACAGTTTCTTTAGCCATTCGTCTGTTGAAGGGCATCTGGGTTGTTTCCAGAGTCTTGCTATGGTAAATAGTGCTGCAATGAATATAGGTGTAAGGAAGGGGTTTTTGTATTGTATTTTTGTGTTCCTAGGGTATATTCCTAGGAGTGGTATAGCTGGATCGTATGGGAGCTCGATTTTCAGTTTTTGGAGGAATCTCCATATCGCTTTCCATAAAGGTTGAACTAGACGGCATTCCCACCAGCAGTGGATAAGAGTTCCTGTCTCTCCACACCCCCGCCAACAATGTTTATTCTCATTCTTTGTGATGTGTGCCATTCTCTGGGGTGTGAGGTGGTATCTCATCGTTGTTTTGATTTGCATCTCCCTGATGATTAGTGATGTGGAACATTTTTTCATGTGTCTTTTGGCCATGTGTATTTCTTCTTTGTCAAAGTGTCTGTTCATTTCTTCTCCTCATTTTTTGATGGGGTTAGATGTTTTTTTCTTGTAAAGTTCTGTCAGTGCCTTGTATATTTTGGAGATTAGCCCCTTATCTGATGGGTATTGGGTGAATAGTTTCTCCCACTCAGTGGGTGGCTCTTGTATCCTGGGCACTATTTCCTTTGAGGTGCAGAAGCTTCTCAGCTTAATATATTCCCATCTGTTAATCTCTGCTTTCACTTGCTTGGAGAGTGTAGTTTCCTCCTTGAAGATGCCTGTAATGTCCTGGAGTGTTTTGCCTATGTGCTGTTCTATATATCTTATGGTTTTGGGGCTGATATCGAGGTCTTTAATCCATTTGGATTTTACCTTCGTACATGATGTTAGCTGGGGTCTAAGTTCAATTTTTTGCAAGTGGCTATCCAATTGTGCCAACACCACTTGTTGAAGAGGCTTTCCCTGCTCCATTTAGGATTTCCTGCTCCTTTATCAAAAATTAGGTGTTTGTATGTCTGGGGAACATTCTCTGAGTATTCAAGCCTATTCCACTGATCTGAGGACCTATCCTTATTCCAATACCATGCTGTTTTGATAACTGTTGCTTTGTAGAACAGTTTAAAGTTGGGGAAAGTAATTCCTCCCATATTCTTTTTCCCAATGATTGCTTTAGCTATTCGAGGGTGTTTATTGTTCCAAATGAATTTCAAAAGTGTCTGATCCAATTCTTTGAAGAATGTCATGGGTATCTTTAGAGGGATGGCATTAAATCTGTATAATGCCTTGGGGAGTATTGCCATTTTGATGATGTTAATCCTGCTGATCCATGAGCAGGGTATGTGTTTCCATTTCCGTGTGTCCTCTCTTATTTCTTGGAGCAGAGTTTTATAGTTTTCCTTGTATAAGTCCTTCACATATTTAGTCAAGTTGATTCCAAGATATTTGAGTTTGTGTGGCACTATTGTGAATGGGGTTGTTTTCTTAATGTCCATTTCATCCTTATTACTATTGGTATATAGAAAGGCCATTGATTTTTGTGTGTTAATTTTGTAGCCTGCCACCTTGCTATATGAGTCTATTGTTTCTAGAAGCTTTTTGATAGAGTCTTTAGGGTTTTCTAAGTAGAGTATCATGTCATCTGCAAACAGTGAGAGCTTGACTTCTTCCTTTCCTATCTGGATTCCCTTGATATCCTTTTCTTGCCTAATCGCTATAGCAAGTACTTCCAGTGCTATGTTGAATAGGAGTGGTGAGAGAGGACAGCCTTGTCTTGTGCCAGAATTTAGAGGGAAGGCTTTCAGTTTTTCTCCATTGAGGATAATATTTGCCACTGGCTTGTGGTAGATGGCCTTCACTTTATTGAGAAAGGTTCCCTCCATTCCCATCTTGCTGAGAGGTTTGATCAAGAATGGATAATATTTGCCACTGGCTTGTGGTAGATGGCCTTCACTATATTGAGAAAGGTTCCCTCCATTCCCATCTTGCTGAGAGTTTTGATCAAGAATGGGTGTTGGACCTTATCAAATGCTTTCTCTGCATCTATTGATATGATCATGTGGTTTTTATTTTTCTTGTTATTGATGTTGTGTATTATGTTGATAGATTTACGGATGTTAAACCAGTCTTGCATTCCTGGGATGAAACCTACTTGATCGTAGTGGATGATCTTTTTAACGAGGCATTGAATCCTATTTGCCAGGATTTTGTTGAGGATCTTTGCATCTGCATTCATTAGTGATATTGGTCTGTAATTTTCTTTTTTGGTAGCGTCTCTGTCTGGTTTAGGTATCAAGGTGATGTTGGCTTCATAAAAGCTATTTGGAAGTGTTTCTGCTTGTTCAATTTCATGAAAGAGTCTTGCCAAGATTGGCAGTAGTTCCTCTTGGAAAGTTTGATAGAATTCATTAGTGAATCCATCTGGACCTGGGCTTTTGTTTTTCAGCAGATATTTGATTACTGTTTTAATTTCATCAATGGTGATGGGGTTGTTTAGATATGCTACATCCTCTTCCTTCAACCGTGGAAGATTATAAGAGTCCAAGAATTTATCCATTTCTTCCAGGTTCTCATTTTTAGTGGCGTAGAGTTTTTCAAAGTAGTTTCTGATTACCCTTTGAATCTCTGTCATATCAGTAGTGATCTCTCCTTTTTCATTCCTGATACGAGTTATCAAGTTTCTCTCTCTCTCTTTCTTTGTTAGGTTTGCCAGTGGTCTATCAATCTTGTTTATTTTTTCAAAGAACCAACTTTTGCTTTCGTTGATCTTTCGGATTGTTTTTTGAGTTTCCACTTCGTTGATTTCTGCTCTCAGCTTTGTTATTTCCTTCTGTCTTCCTATTCTTGGGTCCTTTTGTTGAGCATTTTCTAGTTCTATTAGCTGTGTCATTAAGCTACTCAGGTAAGCTCCTTCTTCCTTCCTGATGTGTGCTTGCAAAGCTATAAATTTTCCTCTCAGTACTGCTTTTGCTGTGTCCCATAAGTTCTGAGAGTTTGTGTCTTTATTGTCATTTGTTTCCAGGAACCTTTTGATTTCCTCCTTGATTTCATCTCGGACCCACTGGTTATTGAGCATGAGGCTGTTTAACTTCCAGGTGTTAAAGTGTTTCTTCTGAGTCCCTTTGGAGTTCACTAATAATTTCAGAGCCTTGTGGTCAGCGAAGGTAGTCTGCAAAATTTCTATCCTCTTGATCTCATGGAGGTATGAAAAACTTTTTAGTTTGATGTTGTCTCATTTATTTAGGTTTGATGCTAAATTTCTTGCCATTGGCATTCTATCCTCAAAGTCTTTTTTGATATATAGATCTTTGAGTGTTTTGCCTATTTTTCCTCAATAAATTTTATAGTTTCAGGTCGATTTCAAGGTCTTTATTCTATTTTTAGTTGACTTTTTGTGTAAGGTGTGAGGTATGGATCAATATTTAATTTTTTACAGGTGGTTATCCAGTTGTTCCAACACCATTTGTTGAAGAGACTGTCTTTGTTCCATTTCAAGTTCTTGGCTCTTTTGTCAAATATTAGTTGACTGTATATTTGGGGGTTTATCTCTGGATATTCTGTTCTAACCCACTGGTCTGAGACTCTGTGTTTGTTCCAGTACCATGCTGTTTTGATCACTATTGCTTTATAATAAAGCTTCAGGTTAGGTAAAGATATGCCACCCAGCTTCTTGTTTTTCAGTATGTATTTGGCTAACCTGGGTCTTTTGTGGTTCCAGATGAATTTTATAATTGATTGTTCTAGATCCTGAAAGAATGAGGTCTGAATTTGGATAAGGATTGCATTGAATCTATAGAGAAGTTTAGGCAAGATTTTCATTTTGATGTGTTGATTATACCTACCCATGAGCATAGGATGTTTTTCCATTTCCTTAGTTCCTCAATTTCTTTCTGAAGTGTTTTGAAGTTTTCTTTTCTTGTAAGATTGATTCCTAGGTACTTGGTATTTTTTGATATTATTTTAAAAGGAATTGTCTCCTTAATATCTTTCTCTTCTACTTCATTGTTTGTATAGCAGGGGTCTCAAACTCAATTTACCTGGGGGCTGCAGGAGGCGAAGTCGGGGTGATCCTTGAGTGCAAAGTCAGTAGTAAGTCTTGAACATTGGGGTGTGTGACCCAAACAACTAAAACAAAGCAAAACAAAAAAAGGTTCCTCTAGGGCAGGGCCACAAAATGTTGTATGGAGGGCTGCAAACGGCCCATGGGCTGCGAGTTTGAGACCCCTGGTATAGAGGAACGCTACTGTCTTTTGTGTATTGACTTTGTAGCCAGCCACTTTACTGTATTAGTTAATTGTTTCTAGGAATTTTACTGTGGATTCTTTAGGGTTTTCTATGTATATCATAATATCAAACAGAGGTAGTCTAACTTCCTCTTTTCCTATCTGGATTCCTTGGATTTCCTTCTCTTGTCTGATAGCTATTGCTAGTACTTCTAAAACTATGTTGATTAAGAGTGGAGAAAGTGGTCAGCCTTGCCTAGTTCCTGATCTTAGTGGAAATGATTTCATTTTTTTTTTTTACCATTAAGGATAATGTTGGCTGTAGGCTTTCTGTATATAGCTGTAACAATCTTGAGGAAGATTTCTTCCAACCCTATTTTGCTGAGTGTTTTCAGCATGAATGGGTCCTGAATTTTGTCAAATGCCTTCCCTATGTCAGTTGATATAATCTTTTTTTTTTTTTAATTTTTTTTTCTCTTTATTTGGATATCTTGATTACATAAATGATTGTGATAAGGTTTCAGTCCTATAAAGATCACCCCTCTTCACCAGTGCAACATTCCCGCCACCAAAGTCCCAAATCTCCCTCCATCCCACCCCACCCCCACCTGTACTCCAGACAGGCTTTCCAGTTCCCTCATTCATTCACTTGATTATGGTAGTTCTCAGTGTAGTTATTTCTATAACTGTGCTCACCACTCTTGTGGTGAGCTTCATGGAGTGAGCTGGTGTTCCAGCTCTCCTCTAATTGTCTCTGAGGATTGTTACAAAAATGACTTTTATTTTTCTTAAGACCCATAGATGAGTGAGACTATTCTGCGTCTCTCTCTCTCCCTCTGACTTATTTCACTGAGCATGATAGATTCCATGTACATCCATGTATAGGAAAATTTCATGACTTCATCTCTCCTGACGGCTGCATAATATTCCATTGTGTATATGTACCACAATTTCTTTAGCCATTCGTCTGTTGAAGGGCATCTTGGTTGTTTCCAGAGCCTGGCTATTGTGAATAGTGCTGCAATAAATATAGGTGTGAGGAAGGGGTTTTTGTATTGTATTCTTGTGCTCCTAGGGTATATCCCTAGGAGTGGAATAGCTGGGTCGAATGGGAGCTCAATTTCCAGTTTTTGAAGAAACCTCCATATCGCTTTCCATAGAGGCTGTACTAGATGGCATTCCCACCAGCAGTGGATAAGAGTTCCTTTCTCTCCACATCCCCGCCAGCACTGATTGTTCTCATTCTTTGTGATGTGCGCCAATCTCTGTGGTGTGAGGTGGTATCTCATCGTTGTTTTGATTTGCATTTCTCTGATGATTAGTGACGAGGAGCATTTTTTCATGTGTCTTTTGGCCATTTGTATTTCTTTTTTATCAAAGTGTCTGTTCATTTCTTCTCCCCATTTTTTGATGGGATTAGATGTTTTTTTTTTTGTAAAGTTCTGTCAGTGCCCTGTATATTTTGGATATTAGCCCCTTATCTGAAGGATGTTGGGTGAATAGTTTCTCCCACTCAGTGGGTGACTCTTGTATCCTGGGCACTATTTCTTTTGAGGTGCAGAAGCTTTTCAGTTTAATGTATTCCCATCTGTTAATCTCTGCTTCCACTTGTTTGGAAAGTGCAGTTTCCTCCTTGAAGATACCTTTAGTCTCAATGTCATGGAGTGTTTTACCGACATGTTGTTCTATATACCTTATGGTATCTGGTCTGATATCAAGGTCTTTAATCCATTTGGATTTTACCTTCGTACATGATGTTAACTGGGGGTCTATGTTCACTTTTTTGCAAATCGCTAACCAGTTCTGCCAGCACCACTTGTTGAAGAGATTTTCTCTGCTCCACTTAGGATTTCTTGCTCCTTTGTCAAAAATTAGGTAATTGTATGCCTGGGGAATGTTCTCTGAGAACTCAAGCCTATTCCACTGATCTGAGGGTCTGTCTTTATTCCAATACCATGCTGTTTTAATAACTATTGCTTTGTAGTACAGTTTAAAGTTGGGGAAAGTAATGCCTCCCATTTTCCTTTTCCCTAGGAGTGCTTTAGCTATTCGAGGATGTTTATTGTTCCAGATGAACTTCATAAGTGTTTGATCCACTTCTTTGAAGAATGTCATGGGTATTTTGAAGGGGATCGCATTAAATCTGTATAATGCTTTGGGGAGTATTGCCATTTTAATGATGTTAATCCTGCCAAGCCATGAGCAGGGTAAGTGTTTCCATTTCCGTGTGTCCTCTCTTATTTCTTGGAGCAGGGCTTTATAGTTTTCTTTGTATAGGTCCTTCACGTCTTTGGTCAAGTTGACTCCAAGATATTTGAGTTTGTGTGGCACTATTGTGAATGGGATTGCTTTCCTGACTTCCATCTCCTCCCTATTATTATTGGTGTATAAAAAGGCCATTGATTTCTGTAGGTTGATTTTGTAGCCTGCCACCTTGCTATATGAATCTATTATTTCTAGAAGCTTTTTGGTAGAGTCTTTAGGGTTTTCTAAGTAGAGTATCATATCATCTGCAAACAATGAGAGTTTGACTTCTTCCTTTCCTATCTGAATTCCCTTGATATCTTTTTCTTGCCTGATCGCTATAGCAAGAACTTCCAGTACTATATTGAAGAGGAGTGGTGAGAGAGGACAGCCTTGTCTTGTACCCGAATTTAGAGGAAAGGCTTTTAGTTTTTCTCCATTGAGGATAATATTTGCCATGGCTTGTGGTAGATGGCTTCAACTAGATTGAGAAAGGTTCCTTCCATTCCCATCTTGCTGAGAGTTTTGATCAAGAATGGGTGTTGGACCTTATCAAATGCTTTCTCTGCATCTATTGATATGATCATGTGATTTTTATTTTTCTTGTTGTTGATGTTGTGTATGATGTTAATAGATTTACGGATGTTAAACCATCCTTGCATTCCTGGGATGAAGCCTACTTGGTCGTAGTGTATGATCTTCTTGATGATGCATTGGATCCTATTTGCCAGGATTTTGTTGAAGATCTTTGCATCAGCATTCATCAGGGATATTGGTCTGTAATTTTCTTTTTTGGCAGCATCTCTGTCTGGTTTTGGTATCAAGGTAATGTTGGCTTCATAAAAGCTGTTTGGGAGAGTTCCCTTTTTTTTAATTTCATGGAAGAGTCTGGCTAGGATTGGTAGTAGCTCCTCTTGAAAGATTTGAAAAAATTCATTAGGAAAACCATCTGGGCCTGGGCTTTTCTTTTTTGGTAGATGTTTGATTACAGTTTCAATTTCCTCAGTAGTGATGGGGGTGTTTAGATATGCTACATCCTCCTTACTTAAATGTGGAAGGTTATAAGTGTCCAAGAATTTTTCCATTTCTTCTAGGTTCTCATGTTTTGTAGCATAAAGTTTCTCAAAGTAGCCTCTGATTATCCTTTGGATCTCTGCAATTTCTGTTGTGATCTCCCCCTTTTCATTTCTAATACGGGTTATCAGATTTCTCTCTCTCTCTTTCTTTGTGAGTTTTGCCAATGGTCTATCAATCTTGTTTATTTTTTCAAAGAACCAGCTTCTGCTTTCGTTGATCTTTCGGATTGCTTTTTGGTTTTCCACTTCATTGAGTTCCGCTTTCAGCTTTATTATTTCCTTCTTTCTCCCTATTTTTGGTTCATTCTGTTGGTCATTTTCTAATTGTTTAAGCTGCACCATTAAGTTATTCATGTATGCTCCTTCTTCCTTCCTGATGTGTGCTTGTAGAGCTATAAATTTTCCTCTCAGGACTGCTTTTGCTGTGTCCCATAGATTCTGGCAGTTTGTGTCTTCATTATCATTTGTTTCCAGGAAAGTTTTGATTTCCTTTTTGATTTCATCTCGGACCCACTGGTTGTTCAGTAGCAGGGTGTTTAATTTTCAATTGTTAAAGTTTTTCTTCTGTGTGGCTTTGTAGTTCACATCTAATTTCAGAGCCTTGTGGTCAGCAAAGGTAGCCTGCAAGATTTCTATCCTCTTGATTTTATGGAGGTATGTTTTATGTGTCAGCATGTAGTCTATTCTGGAGAATGACCCATGTACATTGGAAAAGAATGTGTATCCAGGTTTTTTGGGATGGAGTGTCCTGTATATATCTACTAGTCCTCTTTCTTCCATAACACTTTTCAGGGCTAGTATGTTTTTGTTGGGTTTCAGTCTGGTTGACCTATCAAGTGTTGATAGGGCTGTGTTGAAGTCTCCCACAATGATTGTGTTATTATTGATTTCTTCTTTCAGATTTGTCAGTAATTGTATTAGATAATTTGCTGGTCTCTCATTGGGTGCATATATGTTTAATAGTCTGATTTCTTCCTGTTGCACATATCCCTTGATTAGTACATAGTGTCCATCTTTGTCCCTTACCACTTTTCTGAGTATAAAGTTGGTGTCATCTGATATTAATATGGCCACCCCAGCTTTTTTCAGGGTGTTGTTTGCTTGGATAATTTTCTTCCAACCTTTGATTTTGAGTCTATGTTTGTTCTGACTATTCAGATGTGTTTCTTGTAGGCAGCAGAAGGTTGGATTCATCTTTTTGACCCATTTTGCCACTCTGTGTCTTTTAATTGGTGAATTTAGTCCATTGACATTGAGGGAGATGATTGTCATAGGATTTAATGTCATCTTTGTAGATAAGTTTGCTGTGTTTGTTGGTCTCTCTTGTCTTAGAGTAGACCTGTCAGTTTTTCCTTTAAGGCTGGTTTATCTTCTGTGAAGTTTCTGAGCTGTTGTTTATCCGTGAAGCTGTGTATTCTTCCTCCAAACCTGAATGTGAGTCGGGCTGGGTGCAGTATTCTTGGGGAGGCATTCATTTCATTCAATCTTGTCACAATATCCAACCACTGTCTTCTGGCCTTGAGAGTTTCTTGTGACATGTCTGCTGTAAGTCTTAGGGATGCTCCTTTGAATGTAATTTCCCTTTTTGATCTTGCTGCTTTCAGTATTCTATCCCTATCTATGGGATTTGTCATTGTAACAAGGATGTGTCTTGGGGTGTTTTTCTTTGGGTCTCTTTTAGCTGGTATTCTTCGGGCATGCAGTATTTGATTGCATGTAGGCTTTAACTCTGGGAGTATCTCTTTGATGATGTCTTTGACAGTTGATTCTTCTTGGAGATCTCCTTCCTGGGTTTCTGGGACTCCAATGATTCTTATGTTGTTTCTGTTGAGTTTATCAAAGACTTCTATTTTCATCTCTTCGCATGCCTTGAGTACATTTTCCATTGCCTGTTCGTTTGTCTTAATGTTCTTTTCCAATTTCTTCTGTTGTGTTGAGCTTTTCTGCATCTCATCTTCCAGTACTCCGATTCTCTCCTCAGCTGCTGATACCCTGTTGGCGAGGCTATCCATTGTGGTTTTCAGTTGAGCAACCGTATTTTTCAGATCTGTTATTTCAGTTTGGAGTTTTCTGATTTCTGTTTTTGTGTTCTCTTCAGATCGATCTATGCTCTTTTTGAGGTCTACAAACATATTCCATATTTCTACTCTAAACTCCTTATCTGAAAGGTTAATCAGGTGGTTGTAATTTATTAGATCAACTGAGCTTTCGTCTTCATTCTCTATGGATGGTGTTTGCCTGCGAGTTTTCCCCATTGTCACGCTTGTAGTGTGGTTTTTCCTGCGTGTTGTGGTGGGGTTCATTGATTAGGAAGAGTTCGCGGCTGCAAAGGGAAGCGAAGCGGCTGAGCGCTTCTGTTGCCTCTAGTTGCAAGTCCTCAGAGTGAACAAAGGCAGGGCAAGGTAGAGCGATCCTGCAGCCCCAGAATGCAGCTGCTCACCAGCTTCAAAATGCAGTTTTTTAGGGGTGCACTCCCTAGGCCCCTGAGGAAACCTTCGGAAGTTCAGAAGCACAGTTTCAGGCAGACAGAGATAGGAGTTTTCCCCGAAGTCCTCAGAGTAAACAAAGGCAGGGCAGGGCAAAGCGATTCCGCGGCCCCACAATGCAGGCACTCACCAGCTTCAGAATGCAGTGTTTTTGGGGGTGCGCTCCCTAGGCCCCTGAGGAAACCTTCGGAAGTTCAGAAGCACAGTTTCAGGCAGACAGAGATAGGAGTTTTCCCCGAAGTCCTCAGAGTGAACAAAAAGAGTTGATATAATCTTGTTTTTTTTTCTTTCTTCTTGTTTATGTGATGTATGATGATGATTGATTTGCATATGTTAAACCATCCTTGCATCCCTGGGATAAAATCTAGTTGGTCATAGTATATAATCTTTTTGATGTATTGTTGGATTCAGTTTGCTAAGATTTTGTTGAAAAATTTTGCATCTATGTTCATTAATGAAATTGGTCTGTAGTTTTCTTTCTTGGTGGTGTCTTTGCCATCCTTGGGAATGAGTTTTATATTTGCCTCATAAAATGAGTTAGGAAGGACTCCAATCTTTTCAATGTTTGGAAGAGCCTGAAGATCAGTGGTTGTAATTCTTCTTGGAATGTTTGATAGAATTCATCTGGAAAACCATCTGGACCTAGACTTTTGTTCTTGGGGAGTTTCTTAATTACTATTTCAATTTCTTTAGCTGTGATTGGACTGTTTAGGTTTTCTACATCCCTGTCAAATTTTGGAAGATGATATTTTTCCAAAAATTTGTCAATTTCTTCAGGGTTCTCTAGCTTAGATGAGTACAGTTTTCATAATACTCCCTCATGATGTCTTGGATTTCTTGCTGTTCTGCTGTAATTTCTCCCCTTTCATTTGGAATCCTATTTATTTGGGTGTTTTCCCTTTTGTTTTTGGTGAGTCTTGCTAGCGGTTTGTCTATATTATTTATTCTTTTGAAAAACCAACTCTTGGTCTCGATATTTTCTTTGATTCTATGTTGTTTATTTCTGCTCTGATTTTTGTTATTTCTTTTCTTCTGGTTATATTTTGCTACTGTTTTTCCGAATCCTTAAGGTATCCTTGTAATCTGTTGATTTTGTCATTTTCCTCTTTCCTGATGTAGGCCTGTATTGCTCTGAGCTTCCCCCTAATTACTGCTTTTGCTGTGTTCGACAGAATTTGACAATTTGTCTCTTCATTGTGATTCATTTCAACGAATCTTTTTATTTCTTCCTTGATTGCCTCTTTGATCCAAATGTTGTTGAGTAGCATGTTGTTTAATCTCCAGGTGTTGGATTTTCTCCACAGTTTCTTTTTAGTCAATTTTAATCTCTGTTTCATAATGATCTGATAGGGTACTGTACTTCTAATAATCCTTATATTTGAGACTTTGTGTAAGTTAGATTTATATCCTAAGACACGGTCTATTCTAGAGAAGGTTCCATGTTCACTTGAGAAGAATGTGTATTCTGATTTCTTGGGGTGGAGAGCCCTGCATAAATCCGTTACCCTTATTTCCTCTAATTTCTTGTTTAGGGCTCTCATGTTTTTGCTAGTTTTCTGTCTGATGGATCTGTCTAGTAGTGATAGTGGTGTATTAAAATCTCCCATTACTATTACGTTACCTTCTATATGTTTCTATAGGTTTGTGAGCAGATGCATTACATATTTTGCTGGCTCTACATTCAGTGCATAAATATTGATCAGAGTTAGTACTTCTTGGTCTAATGTTCCCCTGATTAGTAAGTAGTGACCCTCTTGGTCTCTGAGCACTTTCTTGAGGTTGAATGCAATTTGATCTGATATAGGGATAGCTGTCCCAGCTTTTTGTTTGTTTGCTTACCATTGGCTTGAATAATTGATTTCCATTCTTTTATTCTAAGCCTATGTTTATCCTGTTCTGTTAGGTGTTTCTTGGAGGCAGCAGATATCTGTTTTCTGTTTTCTGATCCAGCCCTCTATCTGTGTCTTTTAATGGTCAAATTTAGGCCATTGACATTTAAGGAAATTATTGACAGAGCAGTTTGTTGTGCTATTGTATTGAGTAGAGAGGATGTTGTTACAATCGGGTGTTTGATTTGTGTAATACATCTTTGAGTAGTTCATTTAGAGTTGGTTTGGTTATCTCAAATAGTGTGAGTTCTTTCTTGTCAGAGAATGTTTTTAGATCTCCCTTCCATATCAATGAGAGTTTTGCTGAGTAGTGGACTCTAGGTTGGAAGTTTCTGTCCTTCAGTAATTTGAATGTCATTCTACTGAATTCTCACTTGAATTATTTTAAATGGGAGATCTGGTTTGATTCTTATATTTTTTCCTTTGTACTTGAGGTTATTTTCTCGTTATTGCATTAAGAAATTCATCTTTCTTTTTTTTTGCCATTTGCATTACTATATGTCTTGGTGTTGATTTATTAGAGTCTATTTTATTAGGGACTGTCTTTGCCTCTTGAATTTGCACTGAAGCCTCATTCCAGAGGTTGGGAAAGTTTTCTGCTATAATTTTCCTCACCACTTGCTCTTCCCCTTTCCCTATTTCCTCTCCTTCTGGTATTCCTACTATTCGTAGACTATTTCTTTTGTTTTTGTTCATTAAATACCTAACATTTTCTTCCAATGCTTTACCTTTTTATCTTATTGGCCTCTTTGTCATTTTTGGTTTGTAGTTTTTCTTAAAGTTCTTCTATGCAATTCTCCAACTGAGTGATTCTGCTATTATGGCTTGCTAGGACGTTTTGTATTTCCTTTAATTCCATTTGTATGGAATTTCTCATTTGCTGTAGAAGTTCACCTTTGAGTTGGTTGACCTGTTCATCTATGGATTTCTTTTTTTTTTTTTTTTTTGGTTTTTGGGCCACACCCGTTTGATGCTCAGGGGTTACTCCTGGCTATGTGCTCAGAAATCGCCCCTGGCTTGGGGGGACCATATGGGACGCCGGGGGATCGAACCGTGGTCCTTCCTTGGCTAGCGCTTGCAAGGCAGACACCTTACCTCCAGCGCCACCTACCCGGCCCCTGGATTTCTTAAACTCATTGGCTAGTGATTCCTTGATCTCTATTGCTATGGCTTTCAATACCACATTTATGTCTTCATCTATTGGGCCCCTGTATTTTGGTGGACCTGGTTTTGCTAGAATTTCTCTCTCTATCCCCTTGGTTTCCCTTGGTTTCCTCATATTCCTTTGCATTTGGTGATTCAGAGTGGTCTGCCCTTGTTCTCAGCCCTCCTTTATCACCTGCAGTATGAGACTGAGTCCCTACTCTAGAGTTTGTCCCTAGGCGAGTATGGTGGCTGAGGTCACTGAGGTTTGGCCCTGCCCTTGGGCCTCCTCCCTCAGGATTTTTGTGAGAAGGTGCAGACCCCAGGTGCTGAGTATGGTGTCCGACTGCCTATCTCAGCTCTCTCCCAGTACCTGACAAAGACATGGCCACTCGCTTCCTCAGTCACCACTCTTGTCTAGTGTGACTATAGACTGCAGCCAGAGTTCCCTCCAGGTCCCTGAGAAAGACGCAGGCCACCTGCTTACCCAGGTGCTTAGTGCATCCACTGACCATGGCCTGAGTTTCTTCCAGGTCCCTGCCTAAGACCTAGGCCTCTCGCTTCCCCAGGTGCAGAGTGCGACAGGGGCCTCAGTTCCCTCCAGTACCTGACAAAGACGCAGGTCACCAGCTTCCTCAGATGCAGAGTGCAACCACGGCCTCAGTTCTCTCCAGGTCTCTGCCTAAGATGCAGGTCTCCCATTTCCCCAGCTGCGGAGTGCGACCATGGCCTCAGTTCCCATCAGTATCGGACAAAGATGCATCCAGAATACTTTTTTAAGACTCGATAAAAAGGCATTCCTTTGCCTCGAGTTCTATCTGTTTTTTTTTTTTTCCTAATACAGAGGAGAATTGAGAACATGACAATGGCAATCCATTATCACTTCTATCCACCAACAATTGCATGTGTGTAGTGTATTTTTTTCACTTGATTACACGCAGAAATATGTGTTCTTATTGGGATGTTTCTACATCTGCTTAATAGATACTGAGTAGACCATACATTTTGAGCTAAGAATTTTGGGTCGGAGCAATAGTGTAGAGGTAGAGAATTTGCCTTGCTCGTGGCCAACCCAGGATAGACCCAGGTTCGATCTTCAACATCCCATATGGTCCCCAAGCTTTCCAGGAGCTATTTCTGAGTGCAGAGCCAGAAATAATCCCTGAGCACCACCAGGTGTGGCCCCAAAACAAAAACAAAGAATGTTCTTAGTTTTGGTTAAAGACTAATATAAAAACTACTTGGAATAAAATGGATAGCTTACAAGATTTGGAGTAAGTAGTAGTATCAGAATAGAAGAGACCCAAGTGAAAATCCCCATATAGTTCTGGAACACACCAGATGTGATTACTGAGCACAGAGCCCTGAGTACTGCCAGGTGTGTTGGCCCCATCTCCAAGAAAACTTCCAATCCTACTGCAGGATTTAAACTTGAGTTCAATTCAATGGGCGGTATTTAATCAGTCATGCTGATGTAGTCAAACCTCCATAGAAACTCAAAAGCATGAACTTCAGAGCTTCTGGTTAATGGACATTTGGTGACTGGTAGAATGGGAGCATTCACAGGGGTTGTCCTCCCCTTTCAGAGCCATCAGCATTTGTGTGGCTGTTCCTGGGTTTTAACCTTTGAATTAAATTGGTGAGATAGAAGGTAAAGGAGTTTCCCGGGTTCTGTGAGCTACACTAGCAAATGGTTTAACCCTGAGGAGAATGTTACAAGAGCCTTTAATTCGTTATTTACTGGTCAGTCAGAAACAGAAGTAATAGCTTGATCTTGCAACTGGCATCTGAAGAGGAAATTGGTCTTAGAAAACTGATCTCTTTACTATGGATAATATTTTCATGGGGACCATGAATGGAGCTGAAATCTTGACCACCCTCCCCTGCAACTGAGAAGCTGATTGACATGAAGTAGCTGTCATAAATTCATGGGGGAACTGGGTTCCAGGACTCTCCATAGTACCTAAGAAACTGAATTATATAGAATTGATTGCTCTGAAAACAGCCCTAAAATGATATCTAAAACATTTTATTACTTAGTTCTAGAAGTTTACAGCTTTTAAGAATTAGAATCCCATTTTGATGCTAAGACAGAGGTATGAAATTTTATTCCTTAGAATTCAGAAAATTGAGTAAGTACAATGATGGAGGGTTTTGGGTACTTTGATGATAGTGAGATGCAGTGATTTTACATCAAAATGATAAACTATTGCTATGTTATAATGCATATGTATTCATAAACTATGGCTACCTATACTATTGTAGCCATGTTATCTACAATAATAATTATAATAAATTTATTTATTTAATTTTGTTTTTTTGGACCACACCTGGCAATGCCCAGGGGTTGCTCCTGGCTCAAGGGACCATATGGGATGCTGGGGATTGAACCTGCATCCGTCCTGGGTCAGTCCCATGCAAGACAAACACTCTACAGCTGTGCTACTACACTGGCCCCAATAAATATATTTATTTTTAGCATTTTAGTTCTTAAATTGGGATTTTTTGTTTTATAATTTTATTGATAATGCTTTCTTCTCATGCATGTAATTCAAATATCACACTCATCACAAGTGAACCTTTCTTCCTTCCCCAAGAACTCCATTACCGCCCCCCTTCCCAGCCCTGCTACCCTCAGCCAAACCAATTGTGTGGTTCAGTTCTTCCATTAAGTTGTGCTTGGACCTTAGTTGCTACCATGCTGTGTTATTTTTAACATGGTGCCCATATGACCTAAACAATAATAATAGTAAAAATATTTTAAAAGTAAATCCAATCAATACTTTTCAATATATTATTTAGATATATTTACTCATAGTGATATTTTCCATTTTGTATTTTTTTTCTCCTGATGGGACAATTTCTTGGTGGAAGGAGACATTCAGAGAACACATCAGAACAAGTCACAGAAGGCAGGAGAACTGTAGTACTCCCTACAATCTTGGCGCCATTTACTCAGCTGAGAATTGACATGTATTTTATTATTGGCATGCTTTACTTTAGCCACCCAGGTTTTTATTTCTTATCCCCCCAATATTTATTTATTTTATTTTTATTTTAATTTTTATTGTGGTCGAAGTGAATTACAATTCTTTCACAGTAATATTTGAGGCACATAGTGACAATGAGGGGCATTCCCACCACCAGTGTTGTCCTTCTTCTACCCCTGTTCTCAGCATGCATCCCACATCTCCCTCCTTTACCCTGTAATGCTAGTGCAACTGTTCCCCCCTTGTACAGGTTGTTGTAGATTGGGTATCAACTCTGTTGTCTTTGACTTTGGATTTGGTATTCATGTCTGATCAGTTTTTATTTCCACCAAATGAACATTTGACTGTCTGGTCTTGGTACCATCGGGGGAGGGGGGCAAGGAAGACAAACCAAAAGGAGAAAAACTAGGAGTCCATCTAGGTATAATAAATATCCATTTAGAAGAAGGAAGGGAAAAAAGAAGAAAATGATAGCAAAACAAAACAAAAAACAATGAGGGTGTAATAACAAAATTACAAAAAGAATAAAATAGAATAAACCAAAAACCAAAACCATCAGCTATGGAAAAAAAGAGAAAAATAAAACCAGACCAGCAACTTCTTAAAACAAGGGTTGTGTTTCTTCTTCTTTTTTCATAGGCATGGTAAATATTGGGGGAAATTACAGTGGGAATTCCCTTGGCCTAAGAGATACAGGGTTTTTCCGCCCTTGAAGCATACTGCCATGGGAACCACTACAGGCTCCATGCTCACTCATTTGCACACCCCAAGGTCTTTTTATGGTGTTAGGAAACTTTCCACTCAGATGTGGATGATGACATCCCACCCTATAGCTGGAGATCTTGTTATTTGCATAGGTCATAGTAGCCACCAGTTTAAGTTTTTTTTTTCTGAATAGATGGCATCTAGTGAACAGCATGTTGAAACTCATAGACAATCCTTAATGCATTGATGCCTGCATGTACCACCCATGGCTCACACTAAAAGGTGGTTAAATTAAGATAAATTGCATTATCAGCATCAATGTATTCTGAACTGCATGGGTGCACTAACACATGAGTTGTTTTTTTTTTTATAAACAGATGTCATAAACATCTAACTTTTATTTTGGGGGGCTTGTTTTTGGGCCATGTCTAGAGGTGTTCAAGGGTTACTTCTGATCCTGCACTCAAGAATTATAGCTAGCAGTGCTCAGGGGACCATATGGGACACCAACAATCGAACCTGGGTCAGCTGCATGCAAGAAAAATACTTACCTGTTGTACTTTCTCTACATGCCCTCTTTTCTTGATTTTATTTCTCTAGCTAACTTTATTCTAGGAATGTTATTTCTACCACATAAAACTTACAAAGCAAATGCTGACTGTTTCTGTGATCCTGTAAGGCTCTGCTCAACAATAATTTGTTGTTAGTAGTCAAGTTTCAGCAATGGGATTAGCATCCCTAACCCCTGATTTGTTCAAGTCAAATGTAGTGGAGTCTCCTAAAGGAGGCAGCATGTTTCTGTGGCTTCACACCATTTTCTCTCTTGCTATCTGTTTAAAGTCACTCTTATGAATATAGATATCAGTCAGGAGCTGTAACATAGGAAAACACAAACCATTTTGAGTGGTTCCAATAAAGGGAACTGACTACAGCAGTAATAACAGAGTACAGAAGCTAAACATGGCAAAGAAAGAGCCTAGAGGTATTAACAGTACAATGATTTCCATCTGTTCCTTCACCTGCAAGGGGTTTGCATTCCAATGAACTCACTGCAAATTGGAAGCATTTTGAAAATACTTTTGAAAAGCATTCTGAAAATGAAAATACTCTTAAGCTACTGAGGATCATAGCCTAATCTAGCCCAATGGTCTATAACTGCCAGTCCATGAACCAGTGTTGGCTGGTAAGTGCTAAAAAGATGGAAAACGATTGTTCTTGCCTATCTTAAACATACTCAGAATACTTAGACCCTAGCTGGGCAATAGCATCCAAAAATATGCTCTCTTTAAATGTGATACCTACTACTACTACTGCCACCACTACAACTACTTCTACTAAAACTACTACTTCCTGTAATGTACTGAGTTTAATGATAGTTTTCTCTGGTATTTGCTGGTTGACTAGGAACATCTGCCCAGCTCATGAAAGGGGAAAAGATCAGAATCTAAAATTACAATTCTGGTTTCTACTGAATTGCTTTTATACTGTGGGGATCTGTAACATGGCAAGACAAACCAACACAAGTATGTACTATGTATATATATTTACTGTGTGTATACTCCTGGTGTCCCTGGTGGTACAATAAGGACAGTCAAGGACATAGGAAGGAGAAAAGGAAACTCAGGGAACTTCTCATCTGGTGAGGGAGGCATCTCTGTACAGAAGTAGAAGTGGGGGAGGACTAAACATGAGGCTGTTTTTGGGGCTGGGAGGTTCCCATTGGAAAAAGTTCCCTGGTGCTCTCTGAACCAATGAGAGTGAAGATAAAGTCTATTTATTGGGGGTGGATTGAGGGGGCTCATGTGGTGCTTGGAATCAAACATAGGCCTCCCACAGGCAAGGCAAGCACTCAGGACCATTGTGTTAGCTTCCTGACCCACATTCTTGGCCATTCATTTTACTTTCTTGAAAGGATTGGATTAAAGTCACTGACAACTTAGAACTAAGTGTGTGTGTGTGTGTGTGTGTGTGTTGCCAGGATGAAACATAGGTCTGTATACATGTAACACTATGTATATTAAGTCATCTCCCAAAAACAATTTAGAATTTGGACCTACAATACTTCACAGTTACCTAGTACATGACCTTTAACATGAGTATCACATCAGGAAATAAAGTGTTAAAATCAGGGCTACAGAGATAGTACAGAAGGTTGGGTACTGTGTTATATGTAACTGACCTAGGTTTGATCTCTGGAACCACGTATCATCCCCTAAGGCCTTTCAGGAGTGATCCCTGAGAGTAAAATCATGAGTAAGCCCTGAGCACCATTGGGTGTGGCCCCAAACCAAACAAAATAAGAAATTAAGTCATGCCAAATGACAGAAGGCAAAGATGTTTTGAAGGAGTTTAGGCAGAGATATTTTATATTTTGTATTTATAAAATCAGTGTGATTCAGAAAGGGTATTCTAATCCCCAAATAAAAAAGAATTTAAAATATCACAAGTATATCAGGTCAGAAGATAAAGTTTAATACATTTGATCATGTTAAAAGACACAAAACACATCCAAATCTAACCAAATTTCAGGCATGCATTTACATAAATATATTAAATTAAAAGAAATTATACACTTCAACATCCTGTTCACCTAAAAAAATCATTAAATCCACAGATCAACAATAAAAATGAATTCTCTGCATTTACCACTTCAAGATACAATTGTTCTATTTTAAAGATAACACAAATACACTTGTTAGAATTTATATGCATTATACATATATTATATATTACATAGATAGTGTGTATACATATGTAGTGTTTGTACATATAGATAAATATATATATACATGAATGTGTGCACACAGAGACACACGGATGTACTTCAGGCCATCTGTTCTATTATTGCTAGATTTAATGGTGAGCAGAACAGGAGCTGATCAAGTGCGATTACTCTTTATTTCAGACATGTTTGTCATACCCGGTGGGCAAAAAGGACTCCACTGTTAATGTCCTTGCCTTTTCTATGGTTCATAATCTTATTAGGCACTTCAATAAATATTTGTCAATTAAAAAATAACTAGCAGACTGAATAACAGATAACTGAAACAGAACCGAATTGTACCATCATTTAGTTTAACAATTTGGATTTATCTATACTTGGAAGGATTATCTGAACCAAATACTTAGTGAAATCCCAATTATTACAAAGATTACCTTTGTTTCCTCAGACTTGTATCTGTTTTTACTATTTTTTCCTATGGCCAGACTTCTTCTTATCACAGACATTCAAGAGAGGAGTTAGTTCAAGTGTTTTCTGTAAGAATTTGGATAAGTTGTCTTCATAATTAATTATGGCAAATGAATGAAAAACTAGGGAAACTCAAATGTGCTAGAAGAACAACACAGTTAAGAGTTCTTTAAAAATAGACAAAATTTACCAGAATTACAGCCAGAAAAGACATAAGGGTTTCAATAATATTTCTTTTAGGTATTTTCATTACAATGACTCAATAATTTATTCATCAGATTTAGATAAATCATTTGATCTTCTTGTGCATGAGTTTTGTTGAAAAATCTTAACATTTTAATTTTTTTATGATGGCATTATGCACAGGGACCTACAACCCTAAGGTCTTAATTTGCAAAGGAATCTAAGAAATTACAACTCAGACTTTAAGAATATACAGTAAGAAGACAGCCTACTTATATTATGACATAGATGATCTCAAAATTCATCATGTGTAATTCATATGGCTGGCTATTATGGCCAAGAACTGTAGGAGAGTTAGTTCTAAATGTAACACTTATATTTGGCTATCATGTATGGCCATCGCTGTTTGTATTCTGTTCTGTCTAGTGCTCAATTTTTTATCACAAAATTTAGTCTCAACTGGAATCACTCACTATACAGTTATACTAGTTTTCTTGTGTGTATGTGTCTATATATGCCCACATGTATAAAATTCAATTAGCACAGAATCTATATAGGCAAAGAATCCTTATTGAAACCTGATGTCTAGCTTTGTGATGTGCCCAAGCTATAACCTTAGCATTCACATTGCATTTGACAGCATTTTTATTTTTTAAGTTATTGTATATTCAGACTAAAATGCATACGGGTTTTAGGCTGAAGATTTAGTTTATGTTGATGCACAGATCTATGTTTAAATTGCCTTTAACTGACTTATCTATGACATATACAAAGGACTATGGGAAAATAAGGTAAATGATAAGGAATTATCATTTATATTTATGTTTATAAATATAAATGGTGTATATAAGTGATAAATAATGGTTTATATAAGGGTTTATCATTGCATTTGTAGTTAATGAAGAATTTAAGCAAAATTCTAACCTGATCACTGACAGGCCTCTCCATTCCAACTAGGAAAATCATCTCTGAGGTGGAGCTGACATGGTCCTAGACTAATCCCCCTCCCTCACATGCTCCCATGGAGTTCTTTTAAGGCAATCTGCAAAAGTTATAAGGGCTATTTTTTAAAAAGTGTGGATTGATCAGTGTTTGACAGTTTCTATGTTCATATTTTTCATATATTAAAGGTTGAAATGTTCCCCTCATTTTTGAACAATGTATTAATTATTGGAGGTAAAGGAATTGGTATTGGTAGAACAAAAAAATATATATTTCTTTAGAATATACTGAAGAGAAACTTGCTAAAGGCGATGTTAACATTCACAGTAATATACCCATTAACTTCCAGTGGGGGGTGGGGATAAAGAAACCTATAAATTGGGGGGCATGGAATTTTTTTCTGAGTTCTCTGAAAGTTCAAGTCTTGTCCCAGAGGAGAGGTAAAGAAGGATCTAAACTCCCCACTGAGGAACTACTTATTTTTGCCTCATAAATCTGGAGCAACTGGCTTCCAAATAGATTCTGTAGAAATTGTTGCTTGAATAGGAAATAGTTTTAACTTTCCCTGCAGTTGGCTCAGGCACTTTACTATGTGTGTTTCCAATATCCCTAAGAAAACAGCAGGTGAAGACAAATATTCAGATTTTGGGTCACTTTGTCAAGTGATTTGGACATCTAAGTCAATTATGTTCCTTCTGTCTAACCTCCACACAGCAGAGTATAAGGAATTGTGACACTGGAGAATGTATTTGTCAGGAAAATAAAGAAAAGTTCATAACCAGTGTCATTGATAGCAGCCTATTCCAGGGCATGTTTGGTAGAGGATCTTAGGTAATATATGGTTAGGCAAGATAGAACAATAAAAATAGAGAAGGAAGAAATTGAAGAAGAAAGATATGGAATAGGTGTGGGTAGAGAGTGTGGGAGAGAGGAGAGAAAAAAAACTCACAGTTATGAGAACATCTTAAATTCTCTATTATAATTCATTGTAACAATCTTCTACTTGTTGGACCTAGCCTCAATGTATTATTTATCTATTTATACTCAGAATATATGCTTTCATATGTTATTTAGGCAATATTCAGTAGATGGTGTATGACTGAATTATGTCTTTTCCCATATTTCTTACATGACAAATTTTGTACGTGTACCTGAATTACTACTTTTATGTTTTATATATACTTTGAGTATATTAGATTAGAAAACTTAAAACCAATTTAAATAAAAGAAAAATATCACAGAGACAAGAATAGAGATGTATTCAGGTAACATTCTAGAGATGCCCAAAGTAATTTCTCAATCAGCCAACTACCATTGCCCATAAATTATCTTTTCTTTCCCTCTCAAAAGTTTGGACTTAGTTTTTCTTTGTTGTTTCCAAAATTTAAAAGTTAGACTAATGAAAATTTAAATCCACGTGCTTCCAAAAAACCCAACTGTAACATTTATTCTCACATCTTTTTCTGGTATATACATGTTGTATAGTTTATGATTCAAAAGTAAAAATAAAGGTAAAAAGAAATATAGTAAAAATTCTTAGTAAATTGTGATACAATTTCCCCCAAAGAAGTAGAGAACAATGTTTTGAATTATAGAAATGAAAGAGAATATGTTTTTGAGAATATTTTTTAATTTTAGTTTTTAAAATACTGGTTTTAGATATAGCCTTCTTTATTCTTTATAAGATGATCCACAAATTTTGAGAACAATGCTGAATATTCCATGTGATAAAAGATGTATTTTACTATAGAAGAATAATTGAAACAAAATTTCCAGAAGAAAAAACGGGGGTAGAAAAACTTTGATCATCAAATGAAACAAGATCTTCCCTTCTTTTAACTCTACTGATTTGTCAATACTCTTTTCTACTATTACCTTAAATAACTGTCCCAAGAAGGTTTAATTAACCAGAGCAGCTGTTTTTTCAGAGGAGTGGCAGAAAGCTTCTTTCTAACAATGCTTTATAACTATTGCAGCCATTTTTCACATAAAATGAACCCCTATCGCCAGCCCAAGCTTGCACCCTAGCATGGACAAAGGGATGCTAACAGACCTATATTCATTTCTTCCTTGAGTTATTTTTTCTCTCAGAACTGCACTTGGACCATGTCTTTCTGAGGATGAACCTTCCAAATTGAGTCTTGTTGCCACTGATATGATGGAAAAATAACTTTTCTTTCACTTGTGTGTTTTCACAAGTTCCTATCTGCCTTATCATACAATATTTCAGATAACACTCCAGCACGGAATTTCAAAATTATTTTTCCATTTTCAAACATTTTTAAAAATTCATTTTCAGCCTCCCACATTCTACTTTTTATTTTCAATAACCACTGTCCTTAAAATATAGAACTATCAGTGAGCCATTGTAATCATCTTCTAAGAATAAGAAGAAATGCTTATTTATGACTTTCCTTCCTTTGTTGAAGCTTAATATCTAAAAATCTTGCCTTCTTCAGTGCTGAAGAATTTGGTAATTTAGTCTAATGGCTCCCAATAGAAAAGGCAATGTTACCTGGTATGTATTTTTTCCTAATTTACTTGAAACTCCTTTCTTGTGAAAGGGCTACATAAAATATCAGAGTCAAGTTAAGATAGATATTTTCAAATTGAAGAATGGATACAACACCTTTTCTATGGAAAAGGTTCTTTTCGAAGAAACAGAAAGAGGATGTAAGAAGAAACACTGAATTTTTCAGATTTTCCTGAATATATAAGCAGGAATCCATATTGTCTACAGGGCAACGATGAACAGGGGAATGTGTAATAAAACTGCACAATTTGACAGATTTAGACAGCTGGCTCCCTCACAAGACATTCACATTTTGTTAATGTCACCCACGTTGAATAAGAGACAATTAGATGGTAAGGTCCATTTACAAAAATGGTTGTCAGGACATTTTTTTTTTTAATTGTCAAACTTTCTGTGATGGAATTCAGTAAAAGGGCTATGGAGAGAAAGCAGGAGGGACAAAAGACTGCTATTAACCTACAGAGGCAGGCGACTGCAGGGTTCATTCCGAGATCTGCCACACTGTTGGGCCAATGAAGTGTTCGTGTGACTGGCCAGGACCACCCCTTTTCTGGGGTAAGAGGGCAATTTGGTCTCCATGCTCAGTTAATCCTGAGACTTCTTTGAATAGACTGTCAATTGAATCTAAATTGTGCAAAATTATGCATGCACTTTTTAATGCAGGCCATTGTTCACTAAGCACTGAACCAAGATTTCTCAACCCATTTCCATTTGGCATGAGGTCACTTCAAACTTAAGTAATCATATATGGAAGACCAGAGCAGTGCGCTTAACCAACCTCCCTATGCTCTGGGCTCTCTATAAATGTTCACTGTGCCTAACTGACAAAAGTCTCTGGCTTTGAAACAACAGAGAAATTCTAAGGACTATAGATTTTCTTTCTTTTCTTCTTCTTCTTCTTCTCCTTCTTCTTCTTCTTCTTCTTTTTTTTTTTTAAATAACTGAGGTTTATTTATTCCAAAAGGCAAAGAGTGGGTTTGGAAAGGGAGTGTGTGCTGTTGGAAATCACCTATACTCTACTACAATTTAGATTTGGGGGAAACAGGTGTTTACGGAAGGACCATATAATGAGAGTGTGTGAGATTTTTTTTTTCACCAGTGCAAAGAAAACATTGTTTTGTTAGAATCCAAACATGGAGAGAAATTCTCGCACACCATGAAAGTAACGTCTACCAGATCTTTAGCAGCTTAAAGTTAAGAACATGGCATTCCTTGCAAAAGCTTAACAGAATATTTACAGAAATTTATTTTCATTAACTGAGAGACAATTTTCATTGGCATTTGGAATGAACATATACATTAGCAGTCGGAGTTGGCAAGAAGCGTTATATGAAAAATGGGTACAAGTGACAGCTTACAGAGCCACAATCGGTAAAACACGCCTAAGCTCTTCTCCAGTGAGGTCTGATTCAGTGTGACATCTGCACCATTCTAATCACACAGACTCTGACAGTCTGGCACTGGTGAAAAGCACTTTACAAAGTTTAATGCTGAAATGTTATATGGATTGGTTGTTTTCTTGCTTTTTCCTCCGTCGGGAATGATTACATGTTGGTACAAGGGTACGTGGCTAAATTAGCTCCACAGCACATGAAAACTGTTTGCTTTCTCACTCTCCTTCTTTCCAATTAAGTTGCTGGAAAAATGTAACCTTAGCATTTTACAGGAGAGGATAAAGGTGTTTCATGTAGGTGATGGTCTATATTATAAAAATAAAATAAAAAATATAAATATGTAACATAAACTCAGTGCCGATTGTTAAACATACATAAGAGCAAACCTTTGAGGGAGACTGTTTTAGAATATGCTGTTCTGATTCAATGATTAAACACGTTTCAACAATCTGAGAATAAAAGAGGAACCAGGTTTCTCAGCCAATAAAAAGGCAAAGAAGGGCATCACCCTCTGCAATCATAGACATCAATAAAAAAAATGCCGATTACAATTTTAAATCACTATTGCCCTCTTAGAAATTCAGCAGGGAGTTCTGAAAGGCTCCCTTAGATTAGAGTTATTCAATATGAAAATACTGCTTTTTTATTATTAGATCCATCCAATTTGTACAGTAATGTTTCAAAATTCTATTAAAGTTGACTTGGAGTTATTTCAGACAGAAAATTCCTGGTAAGTCAAATAATCTCCTCTGGTGGCATAAAAATTCCGTTATCAATTTACAATGGAATTTCTGTGTAAATGACTCTTCACATGGAATTATATAGTTTTTTTTTCAACACCCATCTGCTAGGCAACCACACATAACTGGGGTGGTGAGTGTGTTTATACATGCAGATGCACCCCACTATACACCCAGGATCTGCACATTTCTGGCCATCATTGTTTTTTAATTAGGAGAAGAAAATGAAATCACAGGAGGGTGGAGCAGGATATCAGTCTTTCTTTTTAATGACAGGATTTAAAAAAAGAGAGAGAGAAATGCCCATCAGAAAGGAAGAATCACAGTCCCAGAAACTATACAATGTAACTTGTGAGATCCAGCAAATAGGATGTCATGTCAATGATCTGATCAAGAATACCTGCCCGGATTACTCTGCGTACGTTTCTGTCCACTTGCTCGCACTGAGCTCCCAGGTAGCCTTTCTTACAAAGGCACTTGTTGGGTCGCATGCAGACACCTCCATGTCGGCAAGCTGGCTCACACTTTGCTGGGAGGAAAAACAGAGAAAGAAAATCACACTGGTTCTTCAGCTCAGACACAAGAGTCCTGATGGAGAGGCACGACAAAATAAGACCCAGGGGAAGGGCAGCAGAGGGACAGGATGATGGTTTCCAAGTGATCCCATGGAAAACCAACCTGAGAAGGGATGAGAGAAGACAGCTTTCTGTACAGAGTCGAAACTTGCAGAGAAAAGGAGCCATGTCTAGACTCGTGGCCATCACCATGGGGCACTACTTCACATCGTTTGCAGAATTATGTTTCAGGGGGGATTTCAGTTTGTTCAAAACTCAACTCCATTAGGGCATTTCCAAAGGAGGATGTTCTGAGTATACACTTCTGCTAAGGCAAGCCCATAGGAATGGTCATTGCCAAATTTGGCCACATCAGATGAACCAGAGAGTCAGGGATTTCTCCTGAATTTTCCTTCCCTTGGCTTTAGGAGACACATAGTCTGTATTCCTTCTGATTGTGCTCTGATGGTCCTTACTCTGAAGTCAGTGATTGGGGACAGGAGAGCATGTTCTCAGAAATCCTTTACCAGGGTTACTACATAGCAACAAATTAGTTCCTAGTGGATTTTTGTCCCATAAGATATAAGGAAATGAAAAGATTTGCTGCTACAATGGCAGAGACAGATCCAAATCGGCATTTTCATTCAGGTCTTTTACTGGTAGTTTAAATCTGGGGCAGACAGTAACTCTAGCTGCAAGTCAAATCCCTCAATCTGCCTCTTGTACTTTTAGGAGACATGATCATTTCAATCTCAAAACTTAGGGGGCCTGACACATGAGAAAAATAAGGAAGTAATTAGACTATTTTTCCCTTAAAATATGTAGAAGCTACATGAAAGTTACATGTAAATAAAAATAAAGTCTGCTTGTGCCAAATTATCTCAATAGGGATGGAGGTGATGGCTCAGGAGCAGGAGTTTGTGCATTACATGCAGAGACCATAAATTCTATCTGTGTGGTCCTCTGAGCACTGCCAAAAATGAGCCCCAAATGCCACACAGGGAGTAACCCTTGAGCACCATCAAGAATGGTCCTAAAACAAACAAGCAAAAAAATAGCCCAAGAGGTCACATCTATTCACATATTTAGTTAATGGAAATGGAAAAATTATTCTGTTAAAAATATCAGCTATTCTTCGAATTAATATCAAAGAATATACTCTAGTGAATATACCTGATCTTAAAATAATGTATCTACCCTTAGTTGAAATGTATTAGAAAATCTTTGGTAAATAATTTACCTTAAGAGGTAAATTAAGAAGCTAAACAAAATGCAATGAATAAAACAGAACATGTGCTTGAAAGAAGCAGAGAAAAATAGGCATCAGGGAAGCAGAGAGAGAAAGAGGAATTTGAATGGAATTGCATTGTGCATTGATTCTCCCCTTTCTGTTAGTTGAGGCCATAGATAAATAAAATGTAAGTGTTTTTTAAAAAATCACATATTTTATGTTGAATTTTAATTATGGACTTCTTTTAGAGTTATATACTACTGTTCTAAGCAATCACTTAATGTTATTTATGTAGAAGCACTTAATTTTAAGAAGTATCATGTAAGATGTATACTGTTACATATAAATAGGTAATCTGTTAGCTACTTTTTATTAGAGCTTAGAGAAGTTACATATTTAAAAACAAATACCTGCCTAGAATGAAGCCAAAAAGAGCACTTGTGAGTTAAAAATAATGGTAAATGTGAACTTGGGATTCTAGCATTCATAAGAGAAATCTTGATATTTAAAATAGGAGAGAGAGTTAGAGCTTTTATAATTAAAATGTACATACTGGCTGCTGAAAATGCCCTTTCAACACATACATGTTGAACTCTTGGTATCAGCATAATCTAAGTTTCTTAATTCACACCAGGGAGAATTTAGATATAAATGCAAACCTCTGAGGAACTCTCTGGTCAAAGGGTAGAATAATCCTGGATAAATAAATCCCCTTTGCTTTCTTTGGACCGCTGCATACTTTTTTGACAATTCACAAGGAAACAGCAAAACAAAACAAAACAAAACAAAAAACCTCAAAACTCTCATCAATTTGCCTTCAGATAATCACACTTCCCTCATATATTCAATAATATCATTAAAAAATTCTGGTTTCTGTGGATTGTTGGAAAGCATGCAGTCAAGTTTGAGAGGGCATTCTATGGGGAAGGCTGGCACTAGCAGAGAAGCTCATTTTGATAGGATTGATTGATATAGAAGGCTTCTAAGGCAATGCTCAGGGGAAAGAAGTAGTCCCAGAGACATCTGCTCAACCTGGCTTAATGCCTCAATGCTAGGGCCTAGGGTCATGCCCTTGTAGTGCCTAGATATTATCAGGGCAACACTGGGTGGTGCTAGGGGACCCCTAGGACCACACCCAGGTACTGGGGTGTCAAAAGGACCACATCTAGCAGTGTTCTGGAGGCTACTAAGGTTAGACCCAGGAGAGCTAGGATGGGGGAGATGAGATGCTTAGGACCAAATAAACTTGGACTTAGTCTCTAAAATCTTCTGTGTTTTTGATAAGCTTAAACAGGAAATCATCTATATTAATAAAAATGGGCATAGTTTCATTGATCTGTTCAAAAACAGGGTCTTAATATGATTGAAATGGCAAAAACAGTGTTGGAAGCTAGCTAATTCTAGAAGAGGTAAAATTCCGAGTTCCTAAGGGCAGCATGGTGTCACAGGGTACCCCAGAAACACTAACCATTTCTACAGAAATCTCCTTCCCAGCCAGAGTTGCAGCAGCATTGGCCTGTGGGGGTACAGTATCCATTCCGACAGAGCCGGGCACACTCAGAGGTCAGTGTCTGGACTGGCTGGATTGGTGCTTTGCACTCCTCAGGCAGAACAGGTCTGTAGCACAAGACAGGGGAAGACATTGGAGAAAAAGTCAGTACTGGAACAGAGTCTCTCTCATGGCAGTTACTCTTACTTTCTTTTCTCTTTTTTTAGGGGGTGGGGCATTTGGGCCCCATCTAAGAGTGCTCAGGGCTTACTCTTACTCTTATTCTGTGCTCGGGCGTCACTCCTGAAGGAATCTCAGGAACCTTATGTGATGCTGGGAATAGAAACAGAGGCAACCAAATATGTGCAAGGCAAGTGCCTTAACCTCTGTGCTATCACTCTGGCCCTACCTCTTGCTTTCTTAAAATAAACTTTGAGACCCACATATTACAGCCACCACCATGTAAACAATAGCTCAGTTTCAGAGCTTTACAACTAAATTTGGAAGAGATATTAGGTAAGCCACTAAAACTCATGGGAACACGTCTTTGAGCTGAAACTTTGGGAAGCCCTTGGGAGGGGTTGGGCCGAATTCCTACCCTACTGAAGCCTGAACAGCTGCAACCACACCCCATACTGCTGACATGCAAACAGTCCAACACTCAAACCCACTGGCCCAGTTCTTTGGGTTTTGAAGTTCCTAGAATGGTATCTCCAAATTTCACAATACTAACTGCTAAGTACAAACCAAATTAGATGGGAAAGTAGCATAGAGGTCAACTATGCTCAATAAACAAAAACAATAACACAGAAGGTTCAACTAGCAATAAACAGGTTAATAAATCCTCAGAAAATGACTTTGATGACCCCATTGTGAGATACTCTGGTGGTGAGATAGGATAAAATATAGAAAAAGAGGCACTTTCACTTTAATTCAATATATGCACCAAAAACAAACAAAAATCCCAAACAATCCTTGGATTCCACAAATCAATGTCTAAAACTAACAGCATCAGGAAAAATCATTGATGACTTTGTGTGTGTATATGAGTGTGTGTGTTTATGTGCATGCAGATGTCTCAACTTTGCATCTTTGTAAGTAAAGCATAAAGATAAAGAGAACAGAGCACTTTGGAAGAGAGTTTGGGCAACCAGTGAGGAAGCAGGCTGGTGGGCCTGGCCAAGAGGCTTTGTCCCAGAGACACAAAGCAAAATGGTGGCCCTGTAGGCCCCAGGCCCTATGACCTATAAAACTCTAGAGGCTGTAGGCAGGCTCTAGGAGGAAAGGAAGTCAGGGTAGGCAGCGACTTCTCCCTCGAACACTCAGTTTGAGGAACCATTTACACCTATGGAACCATTGGTGTGGTGTGTGTTCCTTTTCTTCTAAATTTACCTATCCTGGCCCGAAGAAAACCCTAATTCCATTCTCTTACAGAGAAGTGAATTGGCATTCATCAGAATTATACAATCTCAGAGCAAAGGGGATGAAGAAGCCAACTCAGAGTTGGTTGTTACCTACCATCATTCCCTTCACTTTAAGGACCATTAATGAGGCAACCTGTAAAGTACTATTTTCTATTCTGGTCTTGCTGTCGTTTATTGTTACATATTTATGTTTATATATTAAGTGTTTATGCCTGCAACCTCCCAATTGAAAAGGAAATTAAGCTTTTAGCCTAGTGAGACAAGATTTTCATTATTATGCCCTTTTAAGAACATGCGATATTTGGAATATGAGACATGCAAAAGATACCTGTAGGCAGAAGATAATGCAGGTTTAACCTTGTGATATATTGATCCTTACTCATTAGAAAGTGAAAACATGAAGGAGTAACAGTGGCCAATACCATTACTTCTATATATAAAGATGCCTGTATTCAGAATTTTAGATCCAAATTCAATTTTGGAGGGGCAGGATGGGAGTGTCATATACAGCAGCAGTGCTCAGTAGCTGGTTGTGGTGGTGTTTGGGCACTGTGAGGTGTCTAGAATCACATCCCAGCTCTGACACTCATATTATGTCCACTAGCCTTTTTATGCTGTCTCCTGGTGCTTCAAATAAATTTTTTGATTTTTATAACTTTATTATGCCACTGGTTTAGTTCTCATCCACACTGACTGTCTGTAGATTTTTGAAAGTGGTGACAGACGACACATAGGTCACCAAAGTATACAGTTTGGTGAATCTTCATCTTCATCACGTTTTCTGGATAAACGTGCACGAATTTGGTATGGGACATTCCTTATTCCTTTGGCCCACACAGCTTTGTTGAGCCTGGTGTCAATGTGCACACCCAGGGTGCCCATCTCTTTCATGGCAAACTTCCGGATCTCTTTGAGTGCCCGAGGCACACGCTTCTTGAAACCTACTCCGTGGATGCGCTTGTGGATGTTGATGGTATATTCCCGGCTCACCACCTCGTTGACAGCCGAGCGGCCCTTCTTCTCGCCGCCCTTCTTCGCGGGAGCCATCTAGACCCGGACCCAAACGCCACTTCGCCCCAAGTCGTCCCTCCCGGGCCGCCAAGCCCCGGAGCCCCCGTTTAGGAGCAGCACTCGCGGTCACCCCAACCCCGGGGGCCCGGAACGCCCTGGCCACAACTCCTCCCTCGCAGGCCCTCGGAACCCTCCCTTCAGCGCAGCCCCAGTCCCTCCCCCTGGAGCCCGGGAGCCTGAGCAACCTGCAGGGAGCGCTGCTGCCCCGCGCAGCCCTGGTGCGGCCAAGGATCTCAAATAATTTTTTTAACTGACCCCAAAACAAAACAAAACAAAACAAAACAAAAAGAAAAGAAAAATCTAGATCATAGAGGGCCGGAGAGATAGCATGGAGGCAAGCCGTTTGCCTTTCATGCAGAAGGTTCGAATTGGTTTGAATCACGACATCCCTCCCATAAGGTCCCCCGAGCCTGCCAGGAGCGATTTCTGAGCATAGAGCCAGGAGTAAGCCCTGAGCGCTGCCGCGTGTGCCCAAAAACCAAAAACAAACAAACAAAAAAAATCTAGATCATAGGGACCAGAGTGATAGAACAAGGGATAAGGTATTTATCTTGCATGAGGCTGAGCCAGTTGTATGCGCGGCATCCCATACGGTTCCCTGTGCAGAGTCAGAAGTAACCACTGAATATTGCTGGGTGTGTCCCCAAAATCAAAACAGAAACAACACAAACTTAGTTTCCTGAACCATCATTGGTGAAAATACTAGAGATAAAAATAAGAAATCTGTGCAAGAAAAAAAGAGAATTGTTTAAAATAACATTTGGATAACAATATAATTCAAAGGCTAAAGTTGCCAGTACTCTTTCTTGTAGAAATGAATCCAGAAATGAAATTTGATTCACATATTACACAACTGGAGGTTTAGCAATTGTTTTAGCTTTATATTTAAGGGCAGGCATTTTAAGTATCATCAAATGTTTAAAATAAGAAATAAGCATTATTTTCAACAAGCACATTTCTACCCTTTAAAGTAATACAAAAGTATTGGTTTTAAATTCTCCTTGAAAAAATTTTCTCCTTGAGGATAATTCAGGTGACATATTTCCATATTCTGGTGTCACATCTTATTTGTTCATTAGCAATGAACAAGCAAGCTATGAAGGAAGAGTTATTTTTTAACTATACTAAAATGAATTAGTAAAAAAAAAGCATGGTTTTTTCTTTTAAAAATTATAGCTTTTTCTAGAAAATTATACAAAAGTTAGGTGGTTGTTTTGTGCAAGAATAAATCTGTCTTAATCTCAAGAGCAATAATAGCTGATGACACATTAACTACAATAAAAGCTTAAGATAGAAGGTCTAATAAGCAATGATTTTCCATCTTTGTGAGGGATAGTGATGAGGGATACTTGGGACTTAAATACTTAGAGAAGTTTCTAGTCTTAGCAAATATTCATTTTGAGGACTAGAATGTTCATTATTTATATTCTCCATTTATGCCTTTTAAATAAATGGTATTTGTAAGTGGGATTCATTCAAGTTTTATGGCTATCTATAAAAATGCTCTAGGAATTCCACCATTCAAAACTGATAGATATGGCTAATTACTATACAGCAATGATTCCTTTATATGCAGTGTTTCCTTTTTAAACATTTATGGTGTCAGGGCTATACCCAGCTATACTCAAGGCTTACTCCTGGCTCTGTATTCAGTGATCATTCCTGGTGGGCTTGGGGGACCATATGAGGTACTGGGGATCTAACCAAAATTAGCAGTGTGCAAGGCAAGTGCCTTACCTGTTGTACTATCTTTCAGGGCTCAAAGCATTTTCTTTAAATGTCTCATCACCAGAAATAAATAATTAAGATATATATATATATCTTACTCCATATATATTAATGAATTTTAGATAGAAAGGTAGATGTGGAGTGTATACACACATGCATAAAGTCTTTGGGAAGTATTTATAAATAACATGGTCATACAGATACATGTTTTATTTTCCCCCACAAATTATCATCTTTTCTCTTTATTTATAACAGACAATGGCTCTATACAGCAGATATGGATTGCCTGAGTAGGGCAGATGTGTGCAATCATATGTACATACATACGTACAATTCTGCTAACATGACTAAAATTCCATGTAGACTTTAGCCATTGCATTGTATTATATCTGGCTGCTTACATACATATGTGCAATCATATGTACATACATACGTACAATTCTGCTAACATGACTAAAATTCCATGTAGACTTCAGCCATTGCATTGTATTATATCTGGCTGCTTACTCATTTCTGAGAAACTAGGACTTAGTTCTTGTCTCATTCTTTGGTAGTTCTGTAATTTAGGAATATCTTATGTTACCTGATAGCTCAGGAAAGGCTTGGTGAGCAAATGAGGCATTGTGGCCTCCTACCTATAACCCAGCAGATCAAATATAAAATAGGAGCTGGCAGACAAATTCTACTCATTCTTAGTGATAAGCCCTGGAGGAAAATAATCCTCACAGGACTGTGGTGCAGGCATCCTGTCTCTGGGACTTCAAATCCACCACACGGAATGGGGCTTTATAGGGCATCTACTTGCTCATGACCTCAAGTGTTGTGAAATCCTGTCATGTTTGAAAACTAGTCCCTGATGGAGCCTGTGTCCCTGTTAATAGAGGAAAGGTCAATTGAGCTGCTAAACAGTTTGTGTTACGATCCGGGTGGCCATGAAAACCGGTCTGCAGCAAGGGGACTTGACAGCTGGGCCAACAAGCACTGTGGGGATTTATCACTCTAGGGGGCCACTTGCATAAAACATTGACTGATGAATTGGGAATCAACTGGCTTATGGGGCTAAAACCTCTCTATTATGTCTAGTTTCTTTAGGTGCCAGAGCTGCCCGACAGCTCCAGAGATCTATATATGAAGGAGAAATAGAATGGATTGCTTTGTAAGAAGTGGTATGTTGGAGGAGAAAAGCATCCTTCAAGCACCCAGTATAATAAAGACAAACATGCAGAAGAATGAAGGAAGGAAAAAAAGAAGAGAGAGGAGAGAGAGAGGAAGAGAGAGAGAGAGAGAGAGAGAGAGAGAGAGAGAGAGAGAGAGAGAGAATTTTAACATCCAGCTTACTATCTGGGTAGTAAGTAAGGATCAGGGAGGAGGGAACAGGGAGGAGGGAGGAGAAATAGGAACAGTTTTTGATTGATCTTGGTCACAGAGGAACTTGAGGGCCCCACATTTTTGTAAAATGACCCCATGAGCCTGGAATTTGCATTGTTAGTTTATAGCTCTTAAAGGACTGGTCTGCCCGTGCTGGTGGATAAATGATAAACTGGATGTTAAAATTCAGAAAGACTGGGTACCTAATTAAATCAAAATGATAAAAATTTATTTTGCTTGGCTGATTCTTAGAGAAATAACCCCAGCATCACCTTATGATTTCCAATGAGTAGGGTCTCTTAGTTTTGGATGCATTGTCCATAGCACAGCCAAAAAATTAGGGTTCAATAAAATGATTCAATAAAGCTTGGAGGGAATATTGGAAATATTGTATACAGGACATACAACTCTTATTACACTGCTTTCATTTTCTTCTCCCGGGAATGTCTGTTTGATTCTGAAGAGATCTAACAAGGAGCAAGCAACAAAGGCATGACTAAGATAGTTTTTAACCAATACTGGATCTAAGAGCACCTTCAAATTTGGCAGAAGATGTGTAAATAATCCATGAATACCTGGAAGGAGCCCCAAACATATTAAAACATATAATAGGGTTTAATGAGATGAGTAAGTGATCTTCACCAAGCTCCTGAGAAATGAGGGGCAGAAAGCTCAGTAGGACTTTATGGAAGGATGCAAGGGCTGAGTGTGGGGAAGCCACAGAGCAGAGAGACCACACTAAGGGGCTACACCAGAGACACCTCAGCCCACCAGGACAGTGTCTAAGTCTTGCTCAGTCCTAGATACACTGAGCCACAAGGAGCCTGATCTGGACTGTTAAAATCTGTTTTCTGGAATAGCAGGCTGAAGTCCAAGGGATGCACAATCCAGAAAGACACAAAGACATTAAGTACCAAGTGAGATGGTCCAGTAAACTGGTGGTTGGGATTGAGGACTTGAGTTTAATCCCCCTCTATGGAAGGTGTAATTGCTCTTTTTAAAAGTACTGGGAGGGTATTCAGTATTTGAACACAGGGGCAAAGGTTGCCCTTCTTCAGCTTTCTTTCTTTACCTCCTTCTTTGGATTTCGAGACACAACTGGTTGCATTCAGGGCTGATTCCTGGTTTTGCACTCAGTGATTATTCCCTGTATTCTAGGCTCTGGGGACAATAGGAGATTCCAGGGATTGAATCAGTATCAGTTGCTTGCACCCTGTTCTATCTCCACAGCCCCTCTTTGACTTTCTTAGTTAAGTTTTTGTTTGTCCTTTAAAATCTTCTTTCATTAACAATATTGCAAACCACAGTGTGTAAAATGAATAAAAAAAAGCAAGTGAATGAGTGAGCAAGTGAGCAAGAAAGAGAGAGAGGCAGAGAGAGAGAGTGAAAGTGAGAGCGAGAGAGTAAGTGAGAGAGAGAGAGAGAGAGAGAGAGAGAGAGAGAGAGAGAGAGAGAGAGAGAGAGAGAGAGAGAGAGAAGTAAGCAAAATGCTTGTCCCAGAGGCAGGCAGTGGGGAAGGTGAAAGGGAAACTTGGGACATTGGTGGCACTAAATATTCATGGGCAAAGGGAGGTATACTGAAACTCAATTATAAACAACTTTGTAATCACAATGTTTAAATAAAAAAAATTGGAGGAAAAAACCTCCTAAGTTTTAGGTAAACTTTTGGAAAACCTAGATGTATTTTAATTGAAAAAATAATTAACAAAAAATGGTATTTCATCCTTAAGGTAAAATTTTTATCTTGCAAAGAGGGATTTGAAATGTATATAAGTTATTATGTAACCTGTAGACCAACTAGTCTCATGGACTGAGGTGGTAATGCTTGGGCAGTACCTTCTTTTGTCAAAATGGATTCTAAACCCTCTATGTCTGTCTGTGTGTATGCAACTAAATGTTGTCACTGTGTTGGCAAGTAAAAATGAAACTTATAGAAACTTCTAGATACAAAAATTCTATAGTTCATTGTCATTTCTTAGAGGGTCATGAATTCATGTTTGAAACTTATTTTAAAACATTATTTTCACAAGACTTGGTGTGTTCTCTTTAAGAATATAATTAGCTTAAGATTTAAGATATAAGTTTGTTCAAGTCATTGTTATATTTTTTAATTTAATCTAATTTAATTTATTTATTTGAGTAAATGTGGAGATGCAAACCCGGTCTAATATGGACACTTATTCACTGAAATACATATAGATGTTATTGCTATTGCTTTTTAATTCAATGAGGCTTTTTCTTCAATTTCTTTCTCCAAAGAAAGAAACTATTAGAAAAATAGTTTGGCTCGGAAGCAGACATCCTGAACAAGAACTATGCTAGTAATTAGCTCATGTTTCCAAAATAATCCAGTTGATATACACTAAAGTGTCTGCTTATACAGGACTTCCAATCACCGAGGGAGAAATACTATCATAATAAACACTGGCGTCCAAATCGAAGCAGCATGAGGCTCTCAACAAATGTTGATGAAAACATTTGCTTTCTTCTACTCAGTCTCATTTGGAAATTCATGCCTATACCTACATACAAGGCTGGTGTGTCTTTGGCTTTCCGTGACTCTTCCCACCCCACCTTCTGGAAATCAAACACATCTTAACCCTGACCCCACACATGACACGACTTACCAGAAGCAGACCCCCTAGTGAGAAGTAAGGCATTCAGGTATGACATTTGAAGACCACCCTACCAGAGGCCCCGAGAGCATGAAGCCAAAGTCCGCCATAGAAAACCCAGTAATTAGACACTAATAATAGAGTGAAGGTGTAAAATTCACATCAACAGACTAAACAATCCTGAGAACAAGACCGAGATGGGAGGGGGGCTTACTTGGGGGAGAAGGAGGGAGTGTTCATGACATGCTCATCAAGCCTCCAATCTTGTCCTTGAAACTCAGTCATCTGCTTCAAGGTCAGATGAGTGTTGAATGAGAATAGATGTGCAAGGCAGGTGGAGAACAAAAGAACAGAGAAATGTGATCTTGGAAGGAATCTAACAATACCTTAGTTCTTGAAGGTGGAAAAGAGCAAAATTCTATCATTCCTTTTGCTTCAAGAGCTGTGAGCTTCCAAAGAGTTTGGGAATGAAGCTGAGCTGACTGAAACACCCAAACCACAAAGGTCAGGCTGTGCAATTGTGAGGGAGGCCAGTGTAGGGCCCACTAGCTGGCTCATTTGCTTCCTTCCAAAGTAAGAGCTGAAGCCAGTGTCACCCCCTCAACATCAGGGTCTTGCTCTGGCTTTTATCAGAGCAGCCCTGATGCCACAAAGAATGAGAAAGACATCAATGTGTGGCAGTAATAAGGTCACTATGGTTCAGCAGGGGCAAAGGAGCAGAACTCTGGCACCCCTGGAACGAGTGCAGGGCAGGGCTCAGCACATGGGCTGACAACCACTCATCATAGTTCATCATGGCTGATGCATGACTCCTGGGGATCAGTCTTTCACTTTTTCACAGATTTCCATACATTAAAGCCAATAGGACACTCTGAGTCCCTCTTAAAGAATGATGCAAAGAGCTCACCTTTTAGGATCTATGAATTTGTACATTTTTCCATTGTGAGTCTGGGTCATACTTTTACTACTTGATAGGATGTAAACTTCACCTGCCAAGACAGAAAAGCAAGAATTACAGGTTTTTACTTCTGAATGCAGAAATGACAATGCAGACCTCCCTGAGTGGTCAAAAATCTAGATATGACTTTTTTTTTTTTTTGCGGGATGGGAGTTGGGGACATATCCCAATGTATTCAGGGCTGGCTTCTGTCTGAGATTACAGACCACTCTTAGGGGTCACATGCTATACCAGGGATTGAACCTCAGTCAGCTGCAGGGCCTACCTACTGCTCTATCACTCTGGCCCAGGTATACAACCTTTGGCTCTCACCAATCTTGTCTACTAGTAGTCACTTTTGACCAAAAGTCTTCTTGATAACCTAAGTTGATGGAACACATTATTTTTATTTGTGTCCAATACTACCTTATTGGAACAAAATAAGCTAAAAGGAAACATCAGTAAAAAAAAATCATCAAGAAAATACTGTCATGCATTTTTAGAAGAAGTCCTAAGTTCGGTTGTCTGAAAATCCACATGGATGTGGCCCATTTTTTGTTCAAGGCCAACTGGAAATTACGATGCATGTACACATGTATATGCACATGTATGCTGATGTGTGGGTGGTTCAATAGATCATCTATATCTGTGACCATCTACAGATTATTTAACTCCATAGATGCTCAGGAAAACCACTTGCTCAGATATGAGAAGAGTCCACAGGTCTAATTCCAAAATATTAGGCTCCAATCTTCTTGTTCCACATCACTCTCAGAGTCTAAATCAGGCCCAAGAGTACCTACTTCTCAGTACCTACTTCTTGCTCTGCTCTTATCTGCATTGCTCTGCCCCTTGCTCCTGTCTTTCTGGCTTTTCTTGGCCTCTTAGCTTGAATGTACATGGTAGGTTCCTCCTATATGCCTGCTACTGGTGCCTTCAACCTCAGGCTCTTCTATCCCATGTTCCTACCTCACTCTATCCAACTCCTGTGCCAAACTCTGCCCATATCATAATTTGCCCAGATTCAATCTCTAATTCCCTTTCTCATAAATCTTTATGAAAGTGACTTTCCTCCTGCCTTCAATTTTCTCTTTAAATTTCCTGACCACACTATTTCAGTTGTACTTTTCCAAACTCTTACTAATCTCTTCATCTCCTTATAACCACTTTCCACTCCAAAACACTTGTTAGCAATTGAAGGACATATCTACATTTGTAAATATATAACACAAACATATACATCCATAGATGTTGAAAATTATTTGTATCATTTTCTGTTAGAAGATAAAATTCATGCCTATATTCCCTACTTCTCTAGCTCATAAAACTGCTTTGCAAAGAATAAAAAATTATCAATGTGTGTTGGAGACAGGTTTTATCTTTATTCTGCTTAAACATGTAATGGGAATATTAGTATTGTTTAATTGAATTGAATTGAAGTTTGGCTCCTTAACAGTTTGTTCTAAATTAAAATAAATATTTGGAAAAGTAGCACCCTGACCTGGATTTTTAATTCCCATTCAACCTCTCTAATTCTAGGCTCTGCTCCTGATGAAGAAATGCAGCAGAGATTTCGGAGGGAACCACTCTTGTTAATTACCACTATATCCATGTAATTCAATATATGGAGCGGATCACATGAATAGGGACTTATAACCTATATTTATGATTTTATGTTTATAGGTCTTTAAAATATATATTTGGTTCTCATTCATGAAACAGTCTTTGATATAGTCTATATTTCTTTCTTCCACTTTATAATTATATATTATGCACAGATGACTGCTTTCTGACTTCTGAAAATGATGTAATAAAATTTACACACATGCCACTCAGATACAACAGAAAAATTAAAAATAAAGTTAAAAGCAAAGAAATGTAAGCATAAAAGGTGATATTTCAACAAATAATTAGTATGATTTACCTGGTTTAAGCCTTAAAAAAAGTACATCCTGTCTTTATAATATTAAGAAACACACCTAGACAACACCAGATTCTTACTCTTTTTTGTTTCAAAGAGACAAAAAAAAATCTAGTCATTTAAAAAAATATGACTCCTAAGTAGTAATATGCCTATTTTATATTAAAGTATAATGCAGTAAAAGTCTAGTTTTTATAATAAAGCATACATGATGGTACAGATCTGGAACATATGGATTGCCTATGTTTCATTTGCTGCTTAGGCTTCTGACATTGCAGTGAGTGGAGATAAACTTTTATCAATTTTCGCCAATGGATTTGTAGCCAAGTCCAAGGAAATCAAAATGATTCAGCATATGTAGTTACTTCAAACTCTGAAATCAAAAACTTAATCCTAATTTATTATATTTTTATTTTATTTTTGATTTTTGGGCCACACCCATTTGATACTCAGGGGTTACTCCTGGCTAAGCACTCAGAAATCGCTCCGGCTTGGGGGGACAAAATGGGATGCCAAGGGATCAAACCGTGGTCCTTCCTTGGTTAGTGCTTGCAAGGCAGACACCTTACCTCTAGCACCACCTCACAGGCCCCTAATTTATATTTTTAAATCAGAGTTTTCCAATGAAGTTTTAAATCCCATTATATAGTATTAAAGTGAGGAAAAGTCTCATTCTGGTTCCTTTGAGTGGGGTAAAAGAATATTATGGGTAAATAAAATTTTAAAATGCATTCAGTGCTTCATACAGATTGGATATTTCTTTTTTGGATTAGTATATATTCCCAGAGCTCTGTAATACATCTTCTATTTCAGAAGTCTTGTGAGTTCCTTGCTAACCCAGATGAGCATTTGGAACTATTTCAATAAATTCTCATTATGATAGGAAAACCACATCCATACAGTTGGTGGGAATATTTCTATTTGGATGGGAATCATGACTTTTTTTTTCTTAAAACCTAGAAATTCATTCTGACCATAAGGAGTCTGCTTTGTTTGGCTATTATTCTAATGGGAATAATTATGAAAAGCTTCTTATCTCTGTAATTTAAAATTTATTTCCTTTCCATTCTTGGGTGTTTCATATTTCAATTTCAACTTTTCTTTGGGGGGTTTTTGGGCCACACCCGGTGACACTCAAGGGTTAGTCCTGGCTCTACGCTCAGAAGTCGCTCCTGGATTGGGGGACCATATGGGACTCCGGGGGATCGAACCACGGTCTGTCCTAGGCTAGGCTAGTGCTAGCGCTGGCACCTTACCTCTAGTGCCACTGTGCCGGCTCCCAATTTCAACTTTTTAAGTCAAATGAATATATATTTTAATTTAGATAGATTGTCAAGATTTGATCTGTAGTAGAGGGTACATTTTCACACTTCCTAAAAGCATCTTAATATACTGCCCTCATCAACAAAACATATTATCTTTCTAAAACAGTCCACAGAACTCATCCCAACTTCAATCCCCAACCTTCACTGGTAACCTCAGTTTTGTGGTCAAAGTCTAAGAGTTTTTAGAAAAAAATTTTGGTTACTGTTTTTAACTTTTGTGGTACCAGAGATTGAACCAGGGTCTCACACATCAAGGCAAGAGCTCTCTCTCTCTCAGAGCTATATCCCAGCTGAGGTTCATTTTGTTGTGTGTTCTTTTTGATTTTGTTTGGTGTTGCCTGTTAAATAGCATGTAGCACATACACTATGTGATTACTTTCTAAATCATGGGTGAGAAAAGAAATCTCTGTTCTGTTGAGAAAAAATCTAGACACCCTATTGGGAAGGAGTCCTTGATGAAGTTTCAGGCCACATGGAAAAAAATAAATGTGGAAAAGAGGGCTAGGTGAGGTTTACATTATCTTTAATAAACTTATCTAAGAGACATAGATAGGTATGAAAATGTCAGGTAAAATATATTGACAAACTTCATCCAAAAATATCTTTAGATACTGAAAAAGTTCTCTTTATGATTTTGTTTTTGCCTCTCTTTCCTCCGCTTGTTACTCGTATTTCTGGAGTCTACATAAGATGTAAAAAACTTCCTGGCAGGACCAGAGTGATTGTGCAGTGGTAGGTCATTTGCTTTTCATGCAGCTGATCCAGGATGGACCCTGGTTTGAACCCTGGCATCCCATATGGTCCCCCAAGCCAGGAGGGATTTCTGAGCGCATAGCCAAGAGTAACCCCTGAGTGTCACTGGGTATGGCCCAAAAACAAACAAATAAAACAAACAAACAACTATCTGTAATAACTACAAGGAGAGTGTGATCCTCTCTTGTTCCAGCAATACATTCTCTTTGCTGGATGTTTCATTTCCAACAAATAGAGGTTGGATTGTTAGACTTCTTCAGGACAGAAGAGCAAAGCCTCTTGTTAGCAGGAAGCAAACAGAAAGATCTTGCACAGTACCTAATTCATCTTCTCCAAATCCCAATATGTGGCCCGAAAGGTGACCTCTACAGGAGCCACTACTGCCGAGACAAAGTGGCTTTTCTTGCCATTGCTTGCTCACGGGACTTTGCTGGAGAGTCAAGAAATTCCTACAACAGAAACATATCATAACCCTACAATGAAAATGTACCTCTGTATAAAAGAACATAATAAACTGTTTAAAATAAAACTCGCAATCATCGACCTGGTGTACCAGAGTTTGGCTTCTAAAGGGAAGAAATATTACAATCCATAATATGCATTAACACTGGAATTCTCCAGTGGGGGAAAAGGACATCAAGATAATAAAGTCCTTCCCTTCATCCAGAGAATAATGTTTCCTCCCCAGGACTAAACTCTTGGAATTATTAATTAGAGGAATGTGGAAGATCATGGGCTCAAGATACTTTTCTGTTTTTTTCCTTGCCTCCAAGCAGCTCAGCTCAGCAATGTGCCTGAAAGCCAGAGACTTAGAAAATGAGAGTCTCAATTTGGATTTCATCAGAGTTCCTTTTAATTATCCATTGGCCATTAGTAGTTAGGCTAACAATTACATTCTGTCATATACTTACCTACACAAAAGGTAGACAGCAACAATTGCCATAAGTTCTAAATATCTGGCTATTTAGTAAATATTTCTGCAACTCCTATGACAGTATAAATAAATTATTCTTTATGCCAATACATTTATTAAGTTAAGAATTAAGGGAAGAGCCTACATAATAGAACATGTCCACCTGAAGTCTTCTCTGTTCTGAAAAACTAGTTAAGACACTTAACTGAATCTGTTCAAAACCCATCTGAGGGTTGAAAATGCAGCTTAGTGCTAGAGCACTTGCCTTATATGTCAAAGGCTCTAGATTCAACCCTCAGGACCCCCCAATAAAAAGCATCTCTTAGAAAGTTCTTCTATTAAAATGCCATAAATAAACATTATCTCTATGTCCCAGACCTGGCCTCCAAGGCTAACAATCAATCATCTTACTATTTTGCTAACAAGTCTGCCAAATAGTTAACTGCTGTTATTTGGTGTATCAAATCATATTAGAACAGGAACTTACCCATTTCGATCTCCAAACACATAACTGCCATAGAGTCTTTCAGACTGGCAGCCCCGATAAATAAATCCACCAACCAAAGGGCCATTACTGAATGGCTTAAATTCTAACAGCGATGGCTCATTTTCTGAAAAGAAAGAGTATACCTAGATCAAATAATCTTTTTCCCTTTTATATTATTATTTTTATTTATTATTAATTATTTTCCCTTTGTATTAATTACAATTTAAGCACTGTGGTTACAAAGTTGTCATGATTGAGTTTCAGTCATACAATGTCTGACTTCAATAGCACATTTCCTGCCACCAATGTCCCCATTTTTCCTTCTGTCCTCTTTCCCCCTGCCTGCCTCTAAGGCAGACATTTTTCTTCTTCTCGTTCTCTCTCTCTCTCTCTCTCTCTCTCTCTCTCTCTCTCTCTCTCTCATACTCTCTCTCTCTCTTTCTCCAAACGAAGCATTCTCAAGCTAAAAAAAATGTAGGTCAAGTAGTATTTATGACAATCGTCATGTTTTTGTTCTGAATTCTTTCCTACAAGATGGGTCTCTGCTGTAGTTATCTAGTAAAAATAATTATTCCCTTTGTTAAAATAGTAAAACATTCAAATAGCTGATACTGTGTTATAAATGCTGGTTACTATTATAATCTCCAACTGATTCTGAATACTTAGGAAGCCATGTATATCAACTGAAAAACCAAAAGATTTTGGCTGCCATTAGATCTGCCAACTGAATCTGGGTACTTTGGAAATTATGATTATTTTTACTATAAAACCAGTACACTTTGAATCACATTGAATTTTTTAATTAATTTTAATTTTACATAAAAGATATTTTTACACACATTGCTTCACTGAATATTTTGACAAAGTTTATAGAATTATGTGGCTAAATTCTTCTACATCAGAACCAGAGAATACAGGAGTTCTGGTTGCATCCCTGGCACCACATGAAACGTGGAGCATTCCTGGATATAAACCTAGATGCCCTTTAGTAACTGGTGAAATGACCAGGAAATCCCTGATATTACAAGCCCAGAGCAGCACTACATCCTACATCCTGCTACATCCTGTAGCAGCACTACATTTTGCACTGAATTCAAATTGGCGAAGATACCTTGGATAGCTTTGGGTCTCTGATTGATTGAGAACACATGCCCACATACATGCGCATGCACATACCCCCCCCACACACAATATTTCTATTCAAGCTATCATCTACTTGAATACATGTCAGTTGCACTGGAAAAAATCTAAAGCCAATTGCAAATTTAGCAGCATTACTGTGTACTCAATATCAATGAAGCTACAATCAAAAGGCAGGATTTCAGGAAATGCCATGGACAAAGATAGAACGAAAATTTACTTCTGCTCTCCCCTTGTTTGATGATGGTGAGACCACATAAAAGAGCAAATACAAAAGTTAAGTATCCCGTAATTTGTACCCAAGGACATCGATGCTGAAATGCTTATGGCCTGGAAGTCTACTATCGGCTGCCTGTGCTCCCAATGTGAACCTTGCCCCTTAATGCTCAATGACAATGAACCTTGCTGGGCAGTAACACAGCATATCAAACAGGGATTCTCTGTACATAATAATGAGTCAGGAGTTGTTCAAGTTGTTTTTCTGTGATGCTCAGGGGTTACTCCTGGCTATGCGCTCAGAAATCACTCTTGGTTTGGGGAACATATGGGACGCTGGGGGATCCAACCACAGTCTGTCCTAGGTCAGCAGTGTTCAAGGCAGTAGGGTTACTGATGTGCCACTGTTCCAGCCCCATTGTTCAATTAACTACACAGACTGGGATGAAGTACACCTGTGGACAGTTACTGAAGAGCATTGTTTCAGCTTTATTGGGACATAATTAACAAAGATATATAGTGTATATCCTGGTCATTTGGTTATAGGTATACATTATTGAAAGTATTCCATGGATAAGGTTCTTTCAGTTTGCCTTTTTAAAAAGTAATTTGGACCACACTTGGTGATAAAGACAGGGTAGTGGTTATGGGATCTGAGTCATTCACATTGTTGCTTCAGGGCACTAGTGTTGACCTACAGTGCTCTAGGAGTCTATGCAGTGCTAAGAATCCCATGTAGGGTCTTGTCGATGCCATATATGTGCCTTATGACTTAAGTCAGGGGTCTCAAACTCACGGCTCACGGGTTGCAAATGGCCCTCCATACAACATTTTGTGGCTCTGCCCTAGAGGAATCTTTTTTTGTTTTGTTTTAGTTGTTTGGGTCACACACCTCAATGTTCAAGGCTTACTACTGACTTTGCACTCAAGGATCACCCTGACTTTGCCTCCTGCGGCCCCCAGGTAAATTGAGTTTGAGACCCCTGACTTAAACTGATTCTTTATGGGTATGTTTTCAAAACATAAATATAGGGCTGTCACTATGGTAACTAGTTTCAGTTGAATTACCAAATAATGTGCTTAAAGAATTCAGTTGAATATATATGGATGCAAAATTCCATCAAGTTAGTGACTCTTAAAAAAATTTTGTTCCAAGCCACATCATTTTGTTCCAAATCACACACACACACACACACACACACACACACATACACACACACACACACACACACACAATTACACACACCTTAAAAGAGTGAAATGACTGGATCCCACATGAACTAACATAGCTGCTTCATTCCTGGTGTTAAGCAAACATATCTAATGAATGAGTAAATAGAAGCAGCACTCAATTTAATAACATTAATCCACTAGTTCCAGAATCATAGTAATATTTCATATGTGGCTTCCTTCAAAAATTAAAATTTGGACTTCATCATTTTCTACATATCTCTGCACATGCTGGTAATCCACTATTAAAAAATACTATCTAAATCTTCAATTTCCAGGATTTGAGTAAGCTGTTTTTACAAGTCTGTGACTTTGTTTTCTCTAAAATAAACACCTTTAAAAATTAGATTCTTATTTGAAACACATAATTTTCCTATTTGCTAAGACGAGCACACTGGGTATTGAGAAATTTCTTGCCTTAAACACTTGGCTTTTCCTCTGTATATAAGATGTTAAGACAAGTTCTCCCTTATATTTCACACAAAGGGAAGTTATTCATCTTGCTTCACAGATGACCAAATATTAACTGCTAACTCCTGAAGATCCACTAAAAATTTCTGAACCTACAGAGCACCATTCAATCTGAGGCAAAGGTAATTAAGCAAACAGAACCTCCTGAGTTTGTAAGAGTCCCCAAGTCTTTAAAAAATGAGCAGTTGATTTCATTTACTGCTGTAAGGCCAATGCTGGGATTCTTTTTTCGGACCCTCATTCAGCAGAAATTGTTTCTCCATTTACTTAATTTTCTAAAGTAGAACCAAACTCCAACCCAAGCAAAATCAGCACACCATAATCTATTTACCGTAATCTTTCCCTTTTATAATCTGGAGGATTCTAGTTGTTGATCTGTTCTTCCCTATGGAATCTGAACAGAGTATGGTTAAATTGATGCTGGTATCAGAGGGGTGTCGGTCCACAGCACATCTGCAAAACAAAAGGGGCAACACCCTTTAATTCCTACCAGAGTGTCTTCTATACTCAGACGAGAGACCCAATCAACCCCACCAAAGAGCACCCTGTGGGCTGGCAAGGTTATTATTTGGAAGCTATTGATAGTAGGGATGTATTTACTGATTCTACTGAAATATAAATATCTGTAGGGGATATTTTTTCATTTTTCTGGATATCTCCCTCCATGCTGAATGCACACAATAACATTAAGCATGTTAGTTTGTTGTTGTGAAATAACATAAGTATAATACAATGGGTAAAAAACCAAGAAGTGAGCACAAGATCAAATTAGATCTACTATATTCCATAAAGAATTAGTTTGTTTGTTTGCTTCTTTCTTTGTTGCTGTTGTTGTTATTGTTGTGTTTTGGCTTTGTGTGTGTGTTTTTGGGCCACACCCAGTGGTAGCACTCATGGGTTACTCCTGACTCTGCGCTCAGAAGTCGCTTCTGGCAGGCTCAGGGGGCCATATGGGATGCCGGGGATCAAACCAGGGGTGGTCCTGGGTTGCCCATGTGCAAGACACATGCCCTACCACTGAGCTATCGCTCTAGCCCCTAATTTTGTGTTTCTTACAAAGAACTGTGATATTTTAAAGTACAGAAAGGTTGAGGAAATAAAGATTTAAAATTTTGAGCATAGAGACATAGTATATGGGGAGGGGCTTGCTTTGTACGTGGCCTACACAACTTGGATAGCTGGTACCACATATGATCCCGAGCACCACTAGGAGTGATCCCTAAGCTCAGAGCCAGGAGTAAATCCTGTGTACAATTGGGTGTGGCCGCCAAACAAAAATAAATAAGTAAATAAAAACCAAACTATTCTCTCCCATCACTGAGAGTATTTACTGACAAGACTCCAATTTCATGTGCATTCTAATCTGGGGTGAAAATTCATGGGCAAATCCTTGAGTCCTCTATTCCCTTCCCTTCCCATTCTCACATCTTTAGCACTGCATTTCTGTAGTCTCCTTCAATGCCACAGATCTAAAGGAATCAATGTCAATGAAAATTTAAATAAAAGGAATGCACTCAGAGTATGGGTCAGGTGACTTGTTGAATTATATGATTTCTCAAATTCTCCCAACAATTTTATACTTTCAGTTTCTCCTCTTAGACATTATGGAGATTCTGCACCAGAAAATTATCACACAAGTGGCCACTGTCCTCCTGGGCAAGGTAGGATGAGGAGACACTCAGATCTCCATTCATTTGATATTTCTGGCTTCATCTCTCTCCTCATCAACTGGTAAAGACAAAAAATGTTTCCAGGCATTTCTAGATGTCCTCTAGAGCAAAAAACATACCATTTAGAATCATGTTCTTAGCCGACTAAAATAACAAAATATGTAAAACCAGCTGTTGGGACCAATTAAATCAAAGAAGAAAAAATAAATATGCAAACATGGTTTCTAGGGCTTCAGAGACAAAATCATATACTTGAACAACTATCATGAAACAAACGAAAATGAATCCATTCATAATGGAGACACTAGCGCCTGGCTGGTCAAAGATGGGTGAGCTGTTGTGTGACAACAGTCGCTGTATTGTACTCTCTGATTCAGTGATTCACAGAATAAAATGGCTGGCAGGGATGGACACAGAGACAGGCTGTGACTAAAGGTGGAATATAAATTCACTGCATGCAAAAAAACTGTCCAGTTCTATGGTGGGGAATATAGTACCTAGTTCAGTCCAAATTGAATCCAAGAGGAAAGAACAAATTAAGTCTCTCAAAAGAGAAATTACTAGGGGTAGCTGAGGTTCTCTGTCTGTCTATCTGGTCCCTGAGGAACTCATCTGCCCATCCAACCTTTCATTTCTTTCATCCGGAAGATGCGGAAATTGGTCACAATCCACATGACCTAAGACAGCACCAAGACTGAGCATAAATGTCTACCATAAATGCTGAAGAAACTGTGATGAATCAGCATCAGCTCTGGTCTACTTTAACCAATGAACCTTCCGCACAGCACACTGTCCATGTAGAGGCTGCGTGTGCGTGCGTGTATATGAGTTTGTGTGTATGAAAGTAGTTTATATTTCAGAGGAGCATAAGAACACCTCTGGTCAGGAAGCTGACACATAGGGAATCTACAGTATCGTTGTTTCAAGTTTGATGTGAAATGAAAAATTGCTTTCAAAATAAAGAAATAAAAGTCTTTAATTTAGAAAAAACAAGGTTGTGGTCATACTCAGCACGATGAGTTTAGCTGAGAGTCAGAAATGAGATTATAGGTGCAAGATACAGTTGCCATTACATAATGGTAGGGACTGTGCTTAAGGCCTGTAGCACCATACTTGAAATACAACTGTGAAAGACTTGTAAAAAATATATAAAAATAAAAATGAAAATGGCAAACACATAATGGTTGCACCTATTTAAATATATATGCTATATATATTATTTTTCCAAAAATAGAATGCATGAAGCCTACAACAAATTTAGTACTTGGCTCAATACCCTGTCCCAACCTTGTAAGAACAATGGGCTTTCCTTTCAGCTGATGACTGTGTTTGTTCCCTGTCTGCTTGGTGAAATCCAACTTGTCTTGAAAGACTGTAGAGGGAGACATGTCTTCAGCTCTGTGCTAGAAGGTAAGAACATACAGCACAAGCCCCTTGTCACTGTCAAGGCTGGGAAAGCTCCTTGGTTTATGTCTCTGCGGGAAGGCCAGGACCCCCAGATGGAGGTGGAGGGAGAGGAAGGAGAGTGCCTGGGCTGGAGGGTGTCGGCAGCCCCTACTCCACTGTGCTGTTTGCTGGAAATTTCTGTAAGGGCTGAGCTGGAGGAATGGAATGTGGCCGTTTCCTCCACATCCTGAACCCACCGTGAGTATTCCCTGTCGCGCAGATTTTAAGATCCGCAGAGATGCCAAAAAGGAAATGAACTGTAGACTTGGACTTTGATGGAGGGGCGGTGAAGGGCATGAGGGATTATAAAAGTAAAAAGCCTGAGAAAGACTCACCTTGCACATACTGAACACTCAATAAACATGCAACAGCAATCATAACTTCACTAGTAAATGAATGAATGTGGCCCCAGGCCCCCTGGAATGACTAACAGCTCAAACTGGAGGAGTTTTCAATCTAATATTGCTACATTTTCCCTCTGAGGATTTTGAATGTGTCTCACTCTGCTCTCTATAATTCTTGGTTGTTCTTTTCATTTAAGGTCACAATAGCCATCAGTCTGGAAAAGATTGCTTTGGTATTCATAATTGTCTTTGTTTGGCTATAATCATATTTGCTCAGTCAGGTGCTTGAGGCCATCCCTTTGGTACTTGGGAGACTTTCGTGATGCTGGGGACTAAACTTGCCCTCTTGTGTGTGAAGCATATGTCCCAGACCATTGAGCTCTGTCTAGCCCTGTCATGTTTTCAAGTAAAAAAAAAAAAATAGGGGCTGGAATGATAGCACAGCAAAGAGGGCCTTTGCCTTGAATGCAGCCAACCCAGGTTCAATTCCCGACAATTCATATGGTTCCTCAAGCACATATGATTCCTGACCACAGAACCAGGAGTAACTCCTGAGCACTGCTGGGTATGGCCTCCAAACAAAAACAAAATAATAGTAACATGCAGCCCAACTCCTTTCAACTGAATGCTATTTTGCATGTTAACTGAAGCTGCTATAATAAGAACTATAATTTATTTAAGAGCAAGTTGATGCTGTAGCTTGTGTATCTCTTATGGATGGATTTATATTTAATTATCAACCAGCCTTACCTTCCTTGCATAGAGGCTCTCATATCCCCCTTAAAGGCAGAAGGAAAGGAACAACTAGAGAAGCTTAAGGAGACCATGAAAAGGTGGACTATTCTCTCTGAATTGTCCAGATGGCATTTGTATCATTACTCCAGACTAGCAGTGCTGATCTAAGAATAATTCTCCTGTAGAGATCGTATAGAGGGCAAAGCATGTGGCTGACTTGATTTGATCCCAGGACCCGCATCTGGTCCCTAAGCCCTGTCAGGAGTGATCTCTGAGCACTGAGCCAGGAGTCAGCTCTTGAGCACAGCTGGGTGTGACCTCAAAACCAAAAAAAAAATTATCCTCAAAAATTCTAAGGCATTCTCCCTAACTCCTAACACATCATAAACTAATTTCCCTGTACTCCTCTGTCCTTTCAGTATATTTTGTATGAGGGGGAAGATGAGCCAGTGACATCTTAAGAGGAATAACCTGGGACACCACTCCATGCCTGGACACCCTCTTTCATTCCCTAACCAACTCCCCTCCCACCACCCAGGGTCCGCCTGGCTTGAAAGGAGATGAGAGCACAGGCGTGGCTCACCTGCCTGGATCATGCAGGCCATGGGCAAAAACCTCCGGGGGCTGGTTGGTGCTGTTGAAGTGCGGGTTGCTCCTGGGAATGGAATACGGCACCGTGCACATATTCGTGTCCACATCCAGTCGCAGCACTGAACCTGTGAAATCACTGAGAAATCGGAGGACCTGTGAATATTTCCTCTGCTGCCATTAATTGTGCAGAAATGGAAATCGGGAGGTGGCAGCTGGGGATAAAAGATTCACCCTTGCCCATGTGGCTATAGTGATAGCACAGTGGGTAGAGGGTCTGACCCAGTTTCAATCTCTCATATCTCATATGGTCTCCTAAGGTTGTCAGGAATAATTCTTGAGTGTAGAGCAGAAGTAATTCCTGAATGCCTCTGGGTGTGGCCCAAGACACCCCCCCCAAATTAAAGAAACCCATCCCCTGATTTAAAAAAATCTCTAGACTCCATCTAGTGGGACATGAAGTCGAGACTGTGTTGCCAGGAGATATGACCCAGGTAAATAACGGTCTGTGAGGGGACACCATGCTGCAGTTTGCATCTCCCTTCTTTTCTGTCAATGCACACTATTTCATGTCCCCTAAGAAGCACAAGGGGCCCACATTATTCTGTAAAGCAGTGGCTGAAGGCAGCACCAAGGTGCAGAGCCTGAAGACACATGGAGGAGAGAGCCTCACCAGGAATATGGCTTTGGAACCCTTCATACAGAAACTCTCAAAAATACTCTATCTGCCTAGTGTGGAACTCTTTTGTCCCTTTATAAGTGTAGATTGACCCTGGAGTGAGACATTTAACTGTGGGTGGTTCTTAACTCTCACATTCTGACTCTGTCCCCTGACAGCAAAAATACTTCTGGGGCCAGGGGTGCAGCTCAAAGGGTAGAGCACATTCCATGCATGCTTGAGGCCTGAGGTTTGCTTCCCATGTGGCCCTTGTTGGCCCTAGGGCAAGAACCACTAACATGCCAGAGTTTCAATCTCCAGAGAAGTCAAAAGCCAGTTGGGCTTACCTTAACCCATCCATTTCTTCCATGTCATCCAGTGTGATCATGCCATCCCCGAGAATGATGTACAAAAAGCCATCGGGGCCGAACAGCAGCTGCCCTCCCAAGTGCTTTCTGTGGAGCTCTGCTACCTCCAGAAACACTCTGGCCGTTCTCACATCCACTTGATGGGGATTCTTTCTGCAATGGGAAAGAAGCAATTTCATAACTGTTGGAAGACATGGGAACCCACTAGCAAGCATGGCATCTACCCTTATGAAGCAAACACCTGTGCTGGGAATTAAGTAAATACTTGGAGCAAATCTGAAATGATCCCAAAGTCCCTTTGTTGCCAAGTTTTAGGAGAAATGAGAGTAAATAAAGATCTTTGAGGGATAGAACTGATCACTGGAGCCATTCTCCTTGAAGACATTTAGGGCTTTCAGCAGGATAGAGATAAGAACTTAACCATGAGCACCCTCCAGCTAATTATCTGTCATCTCTCAACCCAAACCCATGCCAATATAATGGGAAAACAAGAGAGAAAAATTTGAGCCTCAGTGCTTTTTTATTCATGATACCTGGACACTGTGTATTCCACAACCCGAAGAATGTGGTCGTGGGGCCCGATAGCCCAGCGTTCTTGGTTGGTAGTATAAGACACATAGAGCTTTCCATTTTTCTTGTAATTGGGATGGAATGCAAGGCTTAGCAGTCCTCTTTCATCTCCTCCCTGCAGTCAAATGGAAAACACAAAGAATCGTGAAGTTAATTATGTTCTTTATTGTGTTTTGACTGGAACCCCAAAAGAGTCGCTTTCTTTCTTCTGTATAATCTTTGTCCACACTCTTTTCTTCTCTTCCTTGTCCAATGCACAAAAAAGGATTATAAAACATTTCCCTTGGTGGACCTCTTTAAGGGTTAGGAACGAGACAATTGTCTTGTGTGGTTATCTCTGCACAAGGCCCATATACCACTTTTGTTAAGTGATTTGTGTGTGTAATCTTGGGACACTCAGAAGACAAGTTTAAGTACAGCGGAGAATTCTTTGCTGGGTTACTAGGTTGCTTATAGTTCATAGAAGACAAAGCAAAAGGCTGATAATCACCAGTCACTTCTAATCCAAGCCTCCCCAACCTAAAACACAGTGTGGGCTGCCAATTCCCACTGTCTTGGCAATATGTTTAGAAAACAGTGAAATTGCTTGTGTAATATGTAAACCTTTGTTTTACCCCAGGGCCTTCGATATCAGCTGTTTCTACGATGGTGGTCTGCTCATCATAGGTAGGTAATAAGCACTCGGGGCCTAGCTACGTAGAAATGAGGTCATTTTACATGGCTCCCTTCACTGCTTTGAGTTTTTCTTTAGAAAATCACAGAAAAATGGGGGGAGAGGCTAGAAGCAAAAGGGCAAGGGTTGGGAGTAAGAGAAATACTGGTGAATTAATGTCAAGGATTGTATACATTCAGCATGCCAAAGGCTGGAACAATTAAAACATCATCGTGTTCTCAAATAGAAAGGCATTTTATCTTTATTTTCTGCTAATTCAGCTTGAGGAAATTCAATAGGGTCTTAGCATTTTCCTTGATCCCACAAGTAGTCGAGGAATTTCTATCCTGAAATCCAAGTATCTAAAATTATCGAGATTGGATACTCAAAAAAAGTTCATATTCAAGCAGATGGAGTGCGCTCCCGTCGACAGGCATGATGAGGGGGTGAGATAGGGTAGGGGGGAAACTGGACCCAGAAATGAAATGCTTCGAGGGCAGAGCCTACTTCACACTGGTTCACTTAACCTCACATGGCCCCCGGCCCAAAGCTGAGCCTCTTTAGGGAAGCCAGGAGGGAGAGAAATCACTTTTCAAGGTTACATTCAATTAGGCAGCACTAGGGTCTTTCAGGAAAGATCAAGGGTAAGCAACAGGGCGGATAATTGTTTGTCATCTTGTTCAATGTAAATTTGGGCATTTTAGGCATAAGACATGCGGAATCGGAGACAATCTTCTTTCAGAGAGCTACCACCCAAAGGAATAAAATACCCAAACATTAAGAGCATGGATTAATTAAAAAACAGAGGTTATAAATCTTCCAGAATGACCACCTTGTTATTCAAAAGAAAAAAAAATCAGTCTCTTACTTTTCTATCATTGTCTGCTTACTTTTAATTAAGGAACACACTTGTTAAAGTATAAGACTCTAATGATTATGATGTATGGACAAGTCTTTATTTGGGAGATTATATTAGTACGCCTTTCATCTTAATGTGAGTGTGCTGTGTTTCCTCCTGTATCATCATAGCCTGTATTCTGGCCCCTCTCAGGAGACAATGAAAGCTCAGATGGGTAACTACTATTGCTTGCAGAAAGAGCCATTACAGTCTAAAACCTTCTTGACAGATGGAGAAGGGCGGTCTGGGATGGGATTTAGTTTGTGATTAATTCCTCTTCAAAATATATTTCCCTGTGAAGCAGTCAATGCGGGGGAAACTCTCTGCCTGCCCACTTCACAAATGTTTGTGTTCTCTAAGCAGCTTTGGGCTGAAAGCAATTCTTTTGTAGTTTTTAATCAAATCATCTGAAATATAATTTGAGTTGGAAAGCCACGAGGTTTCTAACTGTGCTGCTGCTGGCTTTTCGGGAATTAGGAAAAGTTCCATTTCGGCACTGGAGAAAGACAGCTGGTAAAAGAGATTTAAGCAAATCCTGGACAGAAGACTCCCCTCCCCTCCACTCCTTTAAGAGTCACCTAGTCCTCAATGAGTCTGTGGGTAACACTGACATTTACTTGAGACCCAAATGTGGAAACATAATGTCTCAACATGGAAGAAGCAACGAATAATACTGAGTGATTGGGGCGTAGGGGTGAGACTAAAAGAAGCCAGGAATTCTCTATCTTTCAGATAAGAGGGTTTACATTTTCTTAATCATTATATAATTTCATGATTTTATTTTTACTCAACTTTTGGGAGCAAAGTGCCATTCTGTTTGGTTTAGAAACAGGACTAATTAATTACTCATAGGCCATTATCAGAGAAAATGCTTACTTTCTAAACTCTGTGGATGAAAAAGAAAACCCAACACAATCTGTAATAGCCTAGAATCTTTCTGGCACTTCTAAAACAACTGTTATTTTAACTGCTAAACTTTTAGAGGTTAGAATTGTAGGACTTACTCCAGCTACCAGAGACAGAATCACAAACTTGCACTGAGTGTGAATAAGACCTTAGGGTTTTTCTGTCTATAGAAAGTGTGTTTCTGAACACCACTATCCTATTATCTGCTTAAAAAATAATAGATAAATCAACTTAGGTTTTCCAGACAAACCTATCTTGGAGGTGGGAATCATTTTGTGGAGCTGTCTATGGAGAAAGTAGGTGGCTGATCACTGAAGGATTCACTCTGGCCAAGATAGGTTGAAGCCACAACACTTGAAACAGGACTGGTCTATATTGCATCTGTACAATCTTTAGCAGAACAGTGGGTCAATGTAGTTGAGCCTAGCAGGCCTTGCTGTTAGACCAGTCTTGTCTTCCTTATTTCTGTTCTTCCTGTCAAATAGCTCAGCTCTCTTGCACCCCATTCAAACCCTGCATTCACTACCTATTCCTGTTGATGTGAACCCTGAACCCAGAACCTCCCTTCTCTACCCTGTTTCTATGTCGAGTTTTCCACCAGATATCCAGAGGAAGCCTTCGAGACATCATTACTAACTTTCTACTTCTGAGTTATTGGCATTTTTCCTTCCTCACTGTGTGTAGTTTTTTGTTTGTTTTGGTTTTGGGTGACACTTAGGTGTTACTCCTGGATCTGTGCTCAGAAATCGCTCCTGGCAGGCTTGGGGGACCATATAGGATATGGGGAATCGAACCTGGGTCTGTCCCGGGTTGGTCGCATGCAAGGCAAATGCCCTACCACTGTGTTAATCTCTCTGACCCCTATTGTGTGTAGTTGTGTGGAATTAAAACCCAGCACTTTTGACCTATCCTAACTGCACTCACTGCTCTTTGTGGCAAGGTTCCTACCATGTACTGCTCTTCCTAATCCTCATCTTTCTTGTCTCTGGATATCATTCCCACACTGTCTTTTATTTTCCTGATATTCCACAGATGAATGAAATTATTCTATGAAGTAATAGTTGGAACTTATTCTGGATAAGAACTGAGTGCTGAAAGGGAAAAAGTGACCTGAAATGCACCCCTTCATCAACAGTAGTGCAAACCATTGTCAAAAAAGAAAAGAAAGTGAGAGGGAGAGAGAGAAAAGTAAAATATCAGCCCAAGAGGCAGGTGGAGGGGATGGTGGGAATATAGAAAGAGGGCATCAGGGAGGTGAGGGGAAACTGTTGACACTGCTGATAGAAAATGTACACCGGTGAAGCTTGTTGTACATTGCATAACTGCAACTCAATCATGAACAACTTTATCTGTGGGGGAAAAAAACCCCTGTATTATGAACAACCTTGCAACCATGGTATTTAAATAAAATATTAAATAAAAATAAATTAAACTACATAAAAATCCATTACTTGTAGAAATGTCTGGTTTTTGAACAGGGGAAGAAGGATTCTCCAAGTGATTGGTTGAACCAAGTTGGCCCAAAGGAAGAGTTGGGGCCAAGAAGCTACACCTTTGAAAAGAAACCAAATTCCAACATTCTACTTTTGAAAAGTGTTAAACAGTATTTAAAAATGTTTATCTTGAGCCAGGTGGAAAGTTGGCTGGTCCAAATATTTAGATTTGCGTGATTTTGTGTCTTCAAGTTAATTTTGCCACCAGATCTAGTTCTATACTTTGAGTGAAGAGAGAAAAAATTGAACTTAATTAAGGCTAAGGATATTGAAAAATATCAGAATCAGGTTAACAAAAGAGATGTAACTACAGAACAGTAACTTTCATTCTAGAAGGGGGCTTGTGCCACACCCAGAGGAATTCAGAGCTTACTCCTGGCTTTGTGCTCAATGGCCCTAGGGATCATTATCTGAGGTCAGATAAGCATATTAACCCCTGTACTATATTTTTGGTCCCTGTATTTGTATTTTTGTATTTTCCTTTTGGTTTGTGAGCCATACCTAGCTGTGCTCAGGACATATACACCTGGCTCTATGCTCAGAGATCACTCCTAGTGATGGTTAGGGGTGGGGTTGGACACATGCTATGTCAGGGACTTAACTGGAGTTTGCCCTGTGCAAGGTAAGACTCTTAGTTAAAGTGCTATCTCTCCAACCTCTGCATTTTTCTTTTTCAAAGAAGTAGACGGATATGATCTTTATTGTAGTATTATTAATTTTTAAAACATTCCCTTCATACTTTCAGTGTTACTACAGTTATTTCATTTCTACCTCTGATTTCTAACTTATTTAAAATTTGCTTTCCTATTGACTTATTTTAGGAAACTTGCATATTTTTGTTGTTGTTGTTGTTGTTGTGGTTTTGTGTCACACCAGGCAGTGCTCAGGGGTTACTCCTGGCTTCATGCTCAGAAATTGCTCCTGGCAAGCACGGGGGACCATATGGGATGCCGGGATTTGAACCGATGACCTTCTGCATGAAAGGCAAACGCCTTACCTCCATGCTATCTCTCCGGCCCCAAACTTGCATATTTGTATATTGAGAAAACTGGGCAACATTGACCTGGAAGCAGTATTTCTTTCAATGACCTTTCAGCAAATGACTGAGTCTAGTAAATGACTGTCTGGGATCAATAAAGCAAAAGAAGGTCAATTAAAGTGCACAGTGCTATGGAAAGATATTCCTGTTCTTGCCTTATTCTCTTTTTTTTTCTTTTTCTTTTTCTTGCCTTGTTCTCAAAGAAAAATTTGCTGTGTATTCAGCACATATTTATGGATAATTTACTAGGTAGTGGGCACTGTGACTGGCATTAGGCGAAGAGTATCTATGAGAAGCAAGTTTTGCCCTTCAAGAACCAGCAAAGGGAGGCTCTTGTTGGTACATTCCAACCACATTTCTTCATGTTGATGTTTTAGGGGTATGGAGTGAAGGAGTCAAGCAAAACTGCACTATTAAAAATGTATGAACCCACACAAAGTATCAAAGAGAAAAAAAAACTTTCTGGGTAACATTGACATCAAGGCTAATTATTGTATTTGCACCTAAGATTTCCCTACTCAAAAACCTGGCACAGAAAGGGAAAAGACTTGGTTATATAAAAGCTAAATTAGGCACATTTAGTCAGTAAATGCTTCTTCTGATTTATATGTACATGAATGAACCACAAGGATATGAATAAAGTCCTCCAGTAGCTTCTTCCCTACCTCCCTTATTTCTCCTTTTGCTCATTTCCTCCCTCTCTTCTTTCCTTCATTTTGGGACCACACTCAGTGGTACTCAAGGCTTATTTCTGGCTCTCTTTCTGCTCAGGAGCCACTCCTGGAAGGACCCAATGGACCATATATGGTGCCATGGATTGAACTTGGGTCAGCTACTTACAAGGCCAAGTGCTCCTACTGTCTCTAGCCCAAGCATTCTTTTGCTCTCAATTAAGATGGAGCTCTAAAATATCATAATGGAGGAAAATTATTTAAAATTCTCTGTAAATTCTACAGTTTCACCATAAGGCAGGGTCTCCTGTACTCTTGATTAACAGGGACCCACAGGCCACTTTGGATGACTCACACCATGAAAGGAACAAAAGGCTGAAGAACAATCTCAGCCCCTCTACAAATGTTTCACTTAGACTAGAATCTGCTGCTTATCCAAAAGAGAATTAAGCTATTTGAGAATCTTTCAGTCAAAGAAGGCTAGATTCATTTTCAGCTGCTGTAGTAGGAAATTACCACAAGTGCAGTGGTGAGAAACACCATGAATCTATTATCTAAATTCTGGAGGTCAGGAGGATAGAGTTCTAGTCCAGCAGGGAAATAATTTGTCATTCGTGCAACTGAGCCAGGTTCAATCCCCAGTATCCCATATAGCAACTCAAGTCCATTAGGAGTGATCCCTGGGTATAGGGCCAGGAGTAATCCCTGAGCACAGCCATGTGTGTCCCACCAATTAAAAAAAAAACAAACAAAACTTCTGTGGATCAGAATCCAACATAGTGCTCACTCAATGTGTTACTTTCTGAAGGTGTGAGGAGACGAATGATCTGTTTCCTTCCCCTCATCAGCTTCTAGAGATCACTTATACTCTTTGGTGGGTATCTCTCTTCCTCAGTCCTCAAAGCCATTAAAAGTGGACTGAATTTCTCTATTGCATCACTCAGATTTCCTATCCTGCCTCTTCTATGTTTTAGAATTTGTGATGACCCTGAGAACACCCAGAAAACCCAGGATCACCTCATTATGTGTTGGATAGCAATTAGAATTCCTTTGCAACCATAATTCCTTTCTGCCATGTACTGCAACATAGACACAGGTGAGTTAGTGGAATCAGACTATTTCTGAGAAAAGGCAGTATATACTTATTATGTGGATATTTTAATCTGATCTTAAGAAAAAGGATTCACAATATTAATGACTTCTTGCACGTACTCCGTTGTAAGGACTAAGGAAGAAAAGACTAATGAAAGTTCATCTATAAATTCATCAAGAGGTATCCAAGAAAAACAGTTCTAGGAAACATTCTCTTAGGTGTCAATACTGAAGGAACAACCAACACTTCAGAATGAAGTAAAAAAACTTTGCAGACTTGAGGAGAGTAGACTTGTCTAATGATGTGGGAATTTGTGAACAGGGTCAAGAGCAATATATGCATTCTCTCTCTTCTCTCTCTCTCTCTTCTCTCTCTCTCTCTCTCTCTCTCTCTCTCACACACACACACACACACACAACAGGAGACAAAAATATTAAAATCCTTAAGCTCACTGAAACTATTCTGTTTTGTTCTTAAATTTTTAAATGCATTACAGAGTTAAATTCTTCTTAAGTCCTGGGAAGGATGATCAGGATTCTTCACAAAAGTTACACCAGTCTATCAAGTCTCATAAAAGGAGTTAATTATCCTCTGAGGTTATCTAATGGATGGGAGGAGTTTCTGATAGAGCCCTAATGATAAATGTATTTGGTCTTGACCCCCAGCGCCTAGCACCGAACTCTTAAAAACACTAGAAACTCTTAAGTAGTAGGACTGTCCTGTTTTCCAGAATGAGCTCTAGTCACCTAACCTGCATTTACATTAACGAGGAGGTTCAGAGGGGTCCTTCTAATGGTGGAATGGAGAGACCAGGCTTAAAAGCCAGAGGAGCAAGACAAGGCAAACAAAAGGCTTGATCTTTCAGCATCACTTCTCAATCTGTTGGGAGGAGAGGGAGAGTTGCAAGAGTCTGAGTTTCATTTCCAGTTCTTCCCCAAGAGTCTTCTCTATGTTCTTGAATTGTTGTCTAAATCAGAAATAGTAAATAAAAAACAAAACAAAACACAAACTTTCCCAAGTTCCCTGAGTCACTCCAGTGAGTTCGGAGCCTGAGAAGGGCTTATGAGACCCCTGATTTTGTAGTTAGCTGGGCAGATATGTGAGAAGCCTGGAGATTCCATTTATGGCTGAACAGGGAACCATTTTGTGAAAACTGGGGTTCTGGGCTAAGACTCTATTGTCCTGACAATTCATGGCACTTTTCCACATAGTTAGGCTTAAAAAACATGTTGTGAGAAAAAACTGCTCTTTTTTGGTGTCAGAATATGCCCCTGGAACACTCCAAACACTCCTACGAGGAGATAATGCACACCTCGACAAAGAAGTGTGAAGTTCAAAAACACTTGAAATAATTTGTGTTAGTGGACCTAAGGCTCCAAAGCGAAGACCTGGTGAGACACAGGTCTGTAAGCAAGCATTGATGCAAGAAATAATCCACACAGTGAAGAGGTACAAGAACGGGTCCAGGAAATCCAGCACAAGGAATTCAACCACCCAAGCTTTCTGCTCCTTAGAAGGAACACATCTCAGTGAAAGAAACCAAAGAATGAGCCTCTGCCTTCCTCAGACTTCTGCTTTTATTGACAACAATCAGGCCACATTCTAGGGTGGGAGAGGAATACCAAGTAGAGAATGATCCAATATCCCATCACCAGATTACACCCTAGGGTGGAGTACAAATATTGATTAGGGTAGGATCAGTAAACCAACAATTTGAAAGTTTCCTTTCATACAAATATTAATTTTAGCACTTATCATTTTAATAAAACATCCTGCTATTGTATTTTTCACTCTGTCCTGGGGGTATGAGACTGGGGATCAAATCCAGAGTCTATTTCTGACTATATCCTTATTTCTCTTCCTTTTGGTTTTCCTTAGCTTCATTGATCATACAGTTAAGAATTGCTATATTCATAGTAGCCCAATATATGGAATATTTATTCCTTCTCATGTCTCTGCTTTGATTTAAAATTGCCTCTTCTTTTCAGGCTGGCCATCTTGGGAGGGGAAGGAGGGCCAAGTCACCCTTGCCAAAGCCATGCCTTCTGCCTCCATCACCCAGGATCATCATTTCCCTGATGATCCTGCCTCATCACTGACCCTCTATGATTCCCTGTGGGGACAACAATCTGACTACTCTTCAGGTTTTCTGGTTTGGGGGCTGGTATCACCAGGATTCCGCCCATTTTTGGCGTATTAGACTTTTACCCCAGTTTATTACTTTTCTCTTCTTCAAACAAAACCACGTAACTTGAACTAGCTAGTCCTGCCTCCCAGTTAGAGGGGGAAATAAGGGAGGCCCCAAGACCAAACAGGTGCAAGACTACTCAGTAGTAGGCTAGGTACAGAGGGGACCACGTATCCTAGCAGCCCTGGGGGTGAGGGAAGAGGATATGGGAGGTAGGACAAAAACGGAGGTGTAAGGAGGACAAATTGGTGATGGGAATCCCCCCTGATTTTATGTAAATATGTACCTAAAATATTATTGTCAACAATATGTAAGCCACTATGATCAAAGTTAAAATTATATTAAAAAAAAAGAAAGTCAGTCAACACAGGCTTTAAGTAATAATTACAAAAGGAAGAAACCCAAAGGGGTTATCACTTCTTTTTAGCTGTTTCTGTGTCACACACTGCAGAGGTTGATGGCTACTCTCAGCTGAGTGCTTGGGATGACGATGCAATGCTGGGGTTGAATCCCAAGCCTCCCTGTTGCAAAGCCTGCACTCCAGATTCCTGCTCCTTCTCTGGACCTTTCAGCTATCTCTTATTCCACATACTAATGTCCTTTACACATTTCACACTTGTGGAGAGAATATGTGTATGTATACACATAGAGTTTCATACTTAAATTTATGATGGTTACAGTATTATATATGTTCATATTTTATTTCATATAAACATTGTATATGTCAAATGGAATTTCATATTTCAATTTCATGTTTCCATTTTTCCCCAAGGCTCTTAAAAATCTATTTAAACTGTGATATTTGATACTGTGTGGCACATTTCACAGTGGGCTGATCTGTACCTTTTCCCTCATCCAGGCCTGTTCAGCTGCTCTAGAATCGGCTTATGCCACACAAGGAATCCATAATGACATCAGGGACTAGTTTGAACAATAGGGACTCTGGTGCTCTCCGTGTCAAATGTTAATAATATCTCTGGTGCTTCGACATTTTCTTCAAAACAGTTTCTCTGTGAGAATTCCTTCAGTAAAATGAAATTGAGTAAAAACCTATTTAAAATGATAAAAAATTAGTGACAATAATGAACTACAGAAAGTACCAACTCCCAATAATAAATCCTATCATGAAACATTTGAGAAAAAGAGAGATTTATTGAAATGCTGGTAACACTTAAGAGAAAGCAGAGCTATTAGGCTGCATGTTAAAGCTTCATGAAAGCAGTAAGGGAAAGTTTGACCAAAAACACAAGAATATTCATGGGAATTAAAAGGTAAGTAAAAATGACAAAAAAAGCTTCAGAACTCCACTGGACCCCTCTAACACAATCTACCTGTTTAATCCTTGTTGAAATGTAGAGATTTACAAGAATGTACTTTGAAACTGAAAAAAGGGGAAGGGAGTGGAACAGCAACATTATTCAATACAATAAAATGTCATTAAGTAAATTGGGAATGACAGAGTTACTAGGCTAGTGTCCTCAAACTATGGCCCGAGGGCCACATGCAACCCACCACTGGTCCACTGGATGTTTTTGCTGCTACTGCTTGTCCTGTTTAGAAGCTGACTTGTGCTAACCTGCAGAGTGCATGTATGTGTGTCACACTCTTTGACTGCCCTCCTCTCTGTCTCTTCTCTTCTCTCAGTCTCAGGTAGGAGCCTTCAAATTACAGCCCAGCAAAATCAGGCCCATAGTTCCCATTAAATAATAATAATAATAATAATAATAATAATAATAATAATAATAAAGTTTGTTGACTTAGCTTTATTCTTCATTTTAAAAGTATTTTCCCCTTTTTTACTTCAAAATAAGGTATATGCAGTGTGCATATGAATTTGTTCATATACATATATTTTTAAACTTTTCTACAGCCCTCCAAGGGTCTGAGAAACAGTGAATTGGTCCCCTGTTTAAAAAGTTTGAGGACCCCTGCTCTAGGCTATTAGCTTCTGGAAGGTAAGGGCATTATCTTAGTATTTCTGGTACCTTTGAAAGAGTGTTATCTCTAGTGAAAGCTGGGTCATAAAAGTTAACATGTACATAGCTCATTCTTTGTTTCAACTATGCGTGCTAAGTCATTTGTGGTAGTTCTTTGTTTAAACTTTAATTCTTATGACAGCTCTGGAGTGTAATGCTATTTTATCATTCTACTTACTTTTCTGGGGAAAGACAAATTAGAATAGTTTTAGCCAGTTATTCAAAATATAATTCTCAATCCCCAAAAGCTTGTTTGTGATTCGGGGACAAGTAAAGTATAAAGGATGAGGCTACATCATCTATCAAATATGTTCTCTACAAAGAGATTATATTCCCTTATCAGCACCAGACAAATCAGTATAGAAATTATCTTGCTAAGTAGTTCACAGTAATAGAGTGAAGCTTCTGTCTCAGTTATTTAATAAAAGGGATGCTTTAGTTTTAAAGGCAAAGTTGTGCTGTCACACAGATAATCTGGAGATAAAAAGGGAAAATAAGTCCTGACTTGTATACTTTACTGTGGGACACATGTCTCACTGTGATCGTCTGTGGAGAGGCAATGTGATGACATCCACTGTAGGTCTGAAGAGGCTAGAACATATCACTTCCACAGAAGAATATTCTCTGTTGTTTCAAATCTCTTTAATTTGTTCCTTTAATTTACTATGCCCTTCTTACCTTTACTCCTACACTACTTTATTTACTTATTTTTTGCTTTTTTGGGGGGCTACACCTAGCAGTGCTCAGGCGTTACTCCTGGTTTTACAGTCAGAAATCCTGGCAAGCTCAAGGGACCTTCTGGGATACTAAAGACTCAGATCAGCTGCATGTAAGGCAAATGTGCTACTTGCTGTACAACCACTGTGGCCCCAGGCCTCTTCTATTTTAAAATGTCACTTGAGCCTCTTCCTTTCAATAGGAGGCATTCAAATATTTTTGCGAATTAAGTGAGGGCTTAAAATAATTAAAGCATTAATTAAACATGAAGCGGAAGGTCTGTGTCACAAAAATTTTTAGATGAAACACACCTAAAAACAAGTAGACCACCCCAAAATAGAGTCAAGCATCCCACAACCCTTTCAAGCTGCCCATGTGGTTATTTGATGGGGAGATACAAAGAGAAGTCCTTGGCTAATATCATTCCTCCTGTGTCTGTGATCTTTCAGATAATCCAAGAAGGCAATAAATATCTAAAATTACTTTGTAAATCCCAAGGTGCTATTGGAATAGAAGATGTAGTTATTCCAATGGGAAGAGGCTAACTCCATGTTCAAATTCAGTTGACCTAATAGGATTATTCTGGAAGAAAATGTGCCTTTCAGATAGAGAACCTGTAGCCTACATTTCATAGAAAGAATGCATTTCAATTATGTAGAGGACATAGTATCTTGCTGCCTACCATTTGAAGAACTTATGGACTTCAGAAAATTGCAGGCATGAAAAGGCATATTAATACTTATATTTAGCAATGACCTTACCACATAGTTTTGAGATTATCTGTCTATGTCACTTCAGAGACTTAGATGGCATGTGTTACCAGTATGCTTACCCTCTTTTTGTTATTTTGGGGTTACACAAAACAGTGCTCAGGGCTTACTCCTGGCTTTGAGCTTTGGGATCACTCTAAGTGGCACTCATTGGACTATTTTTCTGTGTCTGAGATCTAACTGGGGTACACTCTATTCAAGGCAAATGCCTTATTCCTTTACTGTCTCTCCAGAACATTTTTGATGAATGATTTGTAAGACTTAGGTCACTGAATTTTTATTCTAGAGTTAGAACATACATATATACTGACCACTGGGGAAATACATTTTTTACTCTGGTGACAAATCTAGGTTTGACGAACTTTAATACATCAGATAATTCTGCAATTTGTGTTCTCTAGTAATACACATGGGAAATCATAATAATATTTCCTTCCTACCAAAAACCAAGTCCGAGTAAATTAATCCTCCATAATTTATGTAGAAAAATGTGTCTTCTAAATACTGGCAAACAACTGCGAAAATGACCTCAAAACAACAACAACTAATACAATGCATGTGTATATACGTGAAAAAATATTGAATATAGATTCAAATTTGGATATCTACTTATAGAAAAAGAAAGAACATAATAGTTAAGAAGTAAGGATATGTGCAGTTTATTAAATATGTGAGGTTTATTAAAATAAATACATTTCCCCAAAGATTAGGTGATATTATTATATAATAAAGGATATATTTGTTTATACTTGGACAGATTAATTTTTTCTTCTTCTTTTTTTTTTTTTTTTGGTTTTTTGGGTCACACCCATTTGATGCTCAGGGGTTACTCCTGGCTAAGCACTCAGAAATTGTCCCTGGCTTGGGGGGACCATATGGGACACCAGGGGATCGAATCGCAGTCCTTCCTTGGCTAGCGCTTGCAAAGCAGACACCTTACCTCTACCAGCCCCAATTTTTTTCTTCTTTTAATATCTCAAGAATTTTCTTGGAATCATTAGTAAAGTACAAATATTTTTTGAAAAATTACTGAATTGACAAATATTGACCAAACCTTATTTATAAAGCAAATAATTCCCCTGGGATATGTAAGATCATCTAGAAAACATTTCAAACGTCCCAACTTATTTTAAGTAAAAAAATAAAAGGTGTCCAATTGTCTTGCAGACTAAAAAAAAGAGTTTTCTTGGCATAACTTGGTATATAATAAAATGATTTTTTCAGTTTATTATGAGAAATAATTTTTCTCTATATAAATATAAAAACTATTAATATCTATAAGATAAAAGATATCTTATATCTATATAGTTAGTTGTATAAGATATAAGATAGTTGTAAAATTTTTTGGAATATAAAATTTTCATAGTGAAAACTGATGTAATAAAATAGCCTAAAGTGAAAAAATTCTAAATCAGAATGCTGACTGTTTTGTTCTCAACAGTAAAATGCAGGGATCAGAAACATATTTTCTTAATAGTTTCATCTGATTTACACCTGTGCATTTTGACAAATCTATTTTAATCTGTCTGAAAAATGGGTTACCCAGGATCCTTCCAATAAAAAAAAGAGCAAATGGTATTAAAGATAAATGTTAAACTGTAGAGTAGACAATTTTTTTTTAATAAATTGGCCTCTTTTACAAAGCCTGTTTACTATGATATGTGCCTAATAAGGTAAGAATGCAGCTAAAGGCATCACCCACATTCAATAGAAATATAACATCAGAATCCCCCGGTCTCTAGTCATGCTTTACTGCTCTCTGCTATTATATACTTCCTATTGCTATTCTAACTATGAACTCAAATTGACTTATACAAGAACAAACATTAAACAATTAAGAAAGATTAGTGCTTTGAAAAGAAACCTTGAAAAAAACCATAGCAGACCACCAAGGAGCACTAATAAATTTAAGAAAATATGAGGTTTCCTCTATGTGATTTCTTTTGAAAAGTTATGCAATCCATTTCTGGAACTTCAAGGTCATATAAAAATTATGGCACTTTTAAAATTATTCTCTGAGTAGAGTTTGTGTTTACATGATTTATATGTCAATTAAAATCGTCATTTAGCAAAAGAGCAAATCAAATTGGCCGAACTTTGGAGAAGCTCATTCATCACTGTTCTACAAAATGATCAAATACAGAATTCTAGCAGAACAGGGGCATTAAAAGTCTAAAAACAGATCAATATGAACAATCATTTTTACATGAAAATCATTCTTATTCTTAAGTAGCATGAGCTACAAATCAATATAACAAAATAAAAAGGTATTCAAATTACACAACTGTTTGGGTATAGTTATCTAGCTAGACTAATTCTGAGTAAATGCAATTCTAGTTCTAAAAGGTGTCTAATGTTAAGTCATGCAATGATTTAAAACATAAATCTTTGCAGCTCCGTGTTTTCTCTGATCATTAAAGCATGATGCTATTCTTAAGAGAGAATTCAAGGGTGGGAACAGCACATTATTGATATCTATTCCCTGAATAAAGATAAGAAAGTAATTTAAAAAATTAGAACAGAATTTATGAAGAACTAAAGGGTGGCCTTGGAGTTCCTAAGTCTGAAAAAAAAAATCTCTGCACATAACTTGCCTGAAATACATGAAGATTTATTTTAGGAAAGTCATCATCGCCTAACAAATGCATTTGTTATGCAACTTACACCCAATAGGAAAGTTTTCAATAGAAAACCTTTATTATTCTTAATATAGTGGGGAATTTACTTTAAATATCTAGTGGTAACATCATAATTTTTGATAGAATTTAGGGTAGAATTTGGATAGAATCCCAATATTCGAATAGCATGAGACTGTGTTCTTAGATAGCTAAGAGAAGAACCAAATAGGGAAAAGAGTTTCATTTGCTCCTATGTTCATACTGCAACACATGCTGGAATTGAACAAAATAGAAGATAAACTCATACTTCCCAAATTAATTCACATTCACACCAAGAAGATACAAGATCCTGGCTCTAAATCTGACGGCAAGTGAAGTGTTTATAAAGGTTCTACTTTTATAAAGTGTCTATCAAGCACCCACCTACATTTAACTGGCTCTTCCTATTGGATTCCAGCATTTTATTGGCCAAAGATGACAAGCTTTCCTAGACTTACAACTCAATTTTTTTTTTTTCCATTTGTGTTCAAGAGTATGGGCCTAGATTAGGTTTACATTGGCTTAGCAAAATAAAGGTTGACAACCTGACTCTGTCCCTTATTAGCATTTTGACATAGAAAGGGAGTTGGCATCTTTTCTGCCTTAGTTTTATCTTCTTCATTTACTCATCATAGAGATCATAGGTTAACTGGTGAAGCCCAGAACAGACCCAGAAACATTATTTGTTCTCGGCAAAGATCCATCACAAATACACTTAGGCCCTTGACTGGGCTATTAAATTCCAGTTGGAGAAAGACTGGAAACACATTAGGCTACAAATAGATATGTAATTATGTTTTGGAGAGGACTAAACAAGAATATGGTGTTGAGGGAAAGTAGAGTGGGAATTTAGCCATGAGGGTCAGAGAAGGTCTCTCTGAGGAAGTATGTTCATGCTGAGGCTTGAGGTGAGAGTGAGAGTGAGAGAGAGAGAGAAAGAGAGAGAGAGAGAGAGAGAGAGAGAGACAGACAGACAGACAGACAGAGAGACAGAGAGAGACAGAGACACAGAGACAGAGAGAGACAAAAAGAGAGAGGAGACAGAGTGACAGAAGAGAGAGGAGAGAGGAGAGAGCATGTGAGAGAGAGAGAAAGAGAGATAGAAAAATCTCCCCAGGAAAAGAAAGAACATCCCTGGGAGATCATTTAGGAACACTATGATTTTGGGGTAATAAAAGAAACAGAAGGGAAGAATTTAAAGACACTCTTTACCAGTCCTGGTCTTTGAGTGGAATTTTAGGTGTCTGAGGGTACGTATTCATCAGAACATAGGTTGGTTCTCTATGATGAGGCTGGGTTTGAATTCCTGCTTTGAGGCTTAATAGGCGGTTGGCCTTTGAGGAAGTCATTAAGCACCTTTGTGCTTCCTTCCTTCTTCCCCCACTGCCATTGTTGATGGATTAAAACTTTTGCTTCAAAAGGATTCTTGATGTAAAGCTACTTACACTCCACGGGCATATATTAGCTGCTCACTAATTAGCTCTTGCTTTCCTCATGGTCAGAGATGTAGGGATGGACTTGTAGTTGGTCTATCTGGAAGCAGGCCAAGTGAATACAGGGAAGAGTTGAGAGCCAGGGCTGACACCCACAGAATAAGTGAAGATCTACCGAGAATCTTATTTAGTCATTCACTCCCAGATGTGGTAAAACTGGCTCTCAAGGAAACCACTCAACAATTCCTCCTAAACCCTTATGTATTTTTTTTTTCCATTTTGATAGGAAAAAGATGACTTTTCTATCTTGATTATTTCAAGCCTATAACTCGATTTGGATAAAGTTAAGGGCTGAGTGATAGTCTTTTCAGGGCTTTGGGCCACTGCAGAGCCACTGCTGATGGCGTTCAGTCTTTTTGTGTGTGGCAGCTACAGCAGACTTGTGTGTTGTACTATCTGTAATTATTTGAAATCAAGCAAAAGATCTAATTTTAAAAGGCTGCCTTAAATATGAACTCTAAATTTACACTTCCCTACAAACTACCTTGTGCTCTTGCTGAAAGAACTGCTTTTGATGTCCCCTTTGTAAGTCTGGAGAGTAAGAATTAGGAAAAAAAGAGACACACAAAAATTACCTATCAAAATTAATGTCTGACATTAAATCTGTAAAGTATATTTTTCTTTAAAATATAATAGGATTGGGCTGGAGTGATAGCACAGCAGTAGGGCATTTGCTTTGCACGTGGCAAACCCTGACGGACCTCGGTTTGATTCCCCCCACCCCGGGCCTGCCAGGGGCAATTTCTGAGTGCAGAGCCAGGAGTAACCCCTGAGTGCCACCGTGTGACCCAAAAACCAAAAACCAAAAAAACAAAAACAAAACAAAACAAACAAAAAAAAAAAAACGATTGATTATGATTGCCACAGAAAGGCAAGTTAATATGAGAGTTCAGGGATCTGGAATTTTATTATTATAAAATGATGAAAGTTTTTTTTTATTTTATTTTTTGGGCCACACCTGGTGGTGCTCAGGAGTTACTCCTGGCTCTGTGCTCAGAAATCCCTTCTGGCTTGGGGGACCATATGGGATGCCAGTTATTAAACCTGCATCCGTCCCGGGTCAGCTGCATGTAAGGCAAATACCCTACCTGCTGTGCTACCACTCTGGCCCCCCAATTTTTTTGTTTGTTTTTGGGCCACACCTGGTGATGCTCAGGGGTTACGTCTGACTATGCGCTGAGTAATTGCTCCGGGCTTGGGGGGATAATATGGGATGCTGTGGGATTGAACCACAGTCCATCCTAGGTCAGCGCATGCAAGGCAAATGCCCTACTGCTTGTTCTACCGCTCTGCCCCCCCCAAAGATTTTTTAATTGGAAAATTATCCATTGTGTGATCAACAGAAGACAATCAGATCATAATACAATTTTTGGACGTATTTTCAAATCTACAATAAAATACTATTTTGTGGGGTCAGAGTGATAGCACAGTGGGTAGGGCATTTGCCTTTCATGTGACTGACAGAGATTTGATCCCCTACAGTACATATAGTCACCGGAGCCTGCCAAGAGTGATTTCTGAGTGCAAAGTCAGGAAGTAATTCCTTAATACTGCTGGGTATGACTCCACCCCCCCAAAAAAAACAAACCCCTACTTTGTGCAATTATAGAATTGTCTAGAAGTCAGAGACAAGACCCAAAAGAGCTGCAATGACAGAGAAAGAATTGTCTGCTGATTACACAAAGGTGCATATGAATGTTCTTTGAAACAAGTAATTTCTTTTCTTATTTTTGGTTTGTTTGTTTGTTTGTTTTTGGGTCACATCCAGCAGTGCTCAGGGGTTACTACTGGCTCTATGCTCAGAACTTGCTCCTGGCAGTCTCGGGAGACCATATGGGATGATGGGATTTGGACTACCGTCCTTCTGCATGCAAGGCAAATGCCCTACCTCCATGCTATCTCTCCGGCCCCAGAATTTTTTGATATAAGTTTAGAGGTAAGAAAATCACAGATGGGGCCGGTGAGGTGGCGCTAGAGGTAAGGTGTCTGCCCTGCAAGTGCTAGCCAAGGAAGGACCGCGGTTTGATCCCCGGCGTCCCATATGGTCCCCCCAAGCCAGGGGCAATTTCTGAGCGCTTAGCCAGGAGTAACCCCTGAGCATCAAACGGGTGTGCCCCCCCTCAAAAAAAAAACACCACAGACAAGATATGTAAACAATATGTCACTTTTCTTCTCTGACACTAAGGCTTTTGTTTATTTCTTGTTTTATTTTCCTTCTCTGTTAGCTGTGTCTGATACAAGAACCTGAGTCCACTTCATTAAATAAGCTGTAAGAAAAACAAACCTGGGACCAGAAAGATGGCTCAAACAAAAACAGTGTAAACAGCATGTGGGAGGCCAGGGTTCAATTCCCAGCATCAAATGGACCCCCTTATGTATTCTCAGAAGTGAACCTCCAAGCACTGAGTAGCAGTTTCCACCCCCAAACACATATACAATAAAACCAAAAAGACAATTCTGAGCATTTTACTTTGCCTCTCTAAAACAACAACCAAACAAATCTCGTCACAAATTAACAGGTAGGCACAAGTGGGTTAGTGAAAGTCAGACCTAAGCTGCTTTTCCCATCTCAAACCCTTCCACTCTCTCTACCCTCCTGTCCTTAGTCCAATCATATTCGGCCTCACTCATCCTGGGTTCTCACATTCCAATGCTTTTGCTTAGTGTTTTCTTCTGCTTGAAAATCATCCCCACAGAATTGTTCTAGAAGAATTCAGGGTCTTTGAAGACCCAATGCCAGCTCTTCTGCAAAGCTTCCTTTCTCTCTAGAGTTCATCTCACTTCTTTTCTTCCTCGCTCTTTCTACCTCATGTTAGGCTTCCAACAACTCCACTATCATCATCTTGAGCTCATTATGCCTCCCAATGTGTAGCATAAAGAAAAAATTCTTGAATCAAAATCAAGTCTTATTATTCATTGACTGTATCTTGATGACTGACACTTGATAGACACTCAATATCTGTTGAGTCTATGAATAAAAGACTATAAGATAGATAGCATCATCTCATGAATTATGGATATCTTTAGCTCAGAATCTAAGACTCATTTTTATCAAACATGTCATTTTAAAGGCTGTATCTAAAAAGGGTATAGAGAAGAGTTTCAATAAAAATAGTGTGCACAACTTCTATTTGGTATTGGAACAAAAATGAGTGCACTATTAAAATATACAACAGTTATGAAAAAGACTTCTTATGCTAACCACAAGAAATGGTCTATAAAATTATCAGTCTGAAATTAAAAATTGATCTCAGTAGGAGTTCAAACAAAAACAAAAGGTTTGTCAGGATGCATTTAAAATATCTGGTGTGTTAGCTTTATCGCAATGTTTTAATATGACATGGTAAATATGTAAAAGAGAATTAATGACAGTTTGGTAATACTGGAACTAGTTACCTAGTATTAAAGTCACCAGAAAAAACCAGGTAAAGTCCTAAGGGATAACACTAGGCAATCTGTTTTTCTTGCTAACTACTTGTCTAGAGATTCAGAGCAAAAACATTAATAAAACCCAGTCATCATTATGATGTCATTCTCACAATTTCCTTAGACATAAGCCAGCAAGTACAAAAAATATTTATAATGTGCGACATCATCTATGTGCCTTTCCATTGCTTAAATTTTGGAAAAGATTTAGTGAGTTTCCTGTTTGTCATAAAGAACACCTTCTGGATGAAATAAGCTACATTTTCACAAGAGGCCTCTGAAGTCAAACTATATGGAATTGCAGCTTCAACACAATGGACTAAGACAACCAGAGGACAGAATCCACTGATTTATAAAGTTTTCTTTATTTTTTTTAACCCAAATGATTTTTTTTTAGGAAATACTTATCTATAACCAAAATAATTTTATTATCTAAAACAAGCTTCCAAATATTATCACTGGGCCCTAAACAGTAGTTAGGATACCAGATTCAAAGAAATGAGTGTTTGATGGCATTTAGCATATTTTTAGTTCCACCTGCAAGTTATAATAAACTTTTGGCCTTTGTTCATATTTAATTTACAATCAATTATAATTTCAGCACAATAAGAGACAGAAAAATTGGAATTCTCTCCTACTTTTCTAATTTTGTAGGTAATTGTAGATAATCTAGTTCCTCATTAATTCCTTCTGCAACTTTTTTTCATCTAGCTGAGCCTAAATTATATAGCTTTGCTGACATCTGACATGCTCCCCAAAACATGTGACCTTTGGAGTATGAAACACACTTGGGACAAATAAAAGAACAAAAGAGTGTCAGGGTTTTTTTTTTTTTAGAAGACTGTAACCTTATTCCAGCTATCCAATATTTACACTCTGTGTTTATAAGACCTCCCATTTATTCATTATAAAGCAAGGGTTATCTCACTACAGGTGAGGCTTTCTCACAAGACTCAAATGAATACTCACAACCCTGTTTGGTTGCTTTGGGTTATAACCTCACAATAATCTTGTAGAAATATTTCTAATTTTTCCTTTATTTTCAATCAACAAGAGGACATTGTCAAACAGCATTAAACTGGGCGTTTTCTGGCAAAACTCCTGTTTCTTCTTTACAACTCATTCTGCTCAACATCAAAATCAAGCTCAGCTTCATCTCTTGCCCACCAAGCTGTTCCAAGGCTGACCCATTCTCAAGAGCAGAGATTAGGCTTTGTAAGAACATCTCTTGTTGGCCTTTACTTATGTAACATTCACTGAAGACAAACTTAGAAACCACTGCTGATTCTTGAGTACATTTCCTTCAAATGTTTAAAAGTTGGCTTTGATGCGGTTACTGGATGAATGCTTGCTGAACTATTTTGTCAGATAGGTATGACTTTGAATCCTGGTTCTATCAGTTTCTGCATACTCATCACAGTAAGATTATTGGACTTTTTAGAACCTGAGTTCATTAAAGCTCTACAAAATGGAGATAATAACACTAAAGTTATATGACGACGACTACTAGGATTAAATGGGCTGCATTTTAGAAAGTATTTGGAATGGATTGGAGAGATGGCACAACAGTAGGATGTTTGCCTTGCACGAGACCAACCTGGAACAGACCCAGTTTAATTCCTGGCATCCCATATGGTTCCCCCAGCCTGCCAGGAGTGATTTCTGAATGCAGAGCCAGGAGTAATCCCTAAGCGCCACCAGGTGTGGTCCAGAAAGTCAAAACAAACAAAAAAGAAAGTATTTGGAATGTATAAATTCAAAAGATGCATCCACTCCTTTTAGTTAAAAGTTCAAGTGAAAAAATGTATGCTGTACAAGGTTTATCTATGGGTGTGGTTTGTTTTATGTTAACTTAGAAGAAATGCATTGATATTATCTAAATGTTTATTAAAAAAAACTGGTTATCTTAAGAGGGGAGTTTGCCAGCTAATTCATTCATTCAGTGTTTTGATTTGTTTGGCCAACACATCTATGTAATTTCTACTTATCATTGTATTTTACAAATCTTATGAGTAAGACTCATAAGATCCAGAAAGATGGTCAAACAAATCACTGTTGTCAAGAAAGCGTTGTTTACTACCATGCAATTGTCCTGTATGGGACACTACAGTGATATCAAGATGTCAAAGACATGATTGTAGGAATGGCTGATTCCCCTGGGGGTCGATAGAAGCAGGGTTGCCTGTTAGATTATAGGTCAGGCTAAATATAACATTTATGCAATGTCTAAGCTGTGGCATAGTATCAAGTAACAAATCAACTTGCTCTGTGAGTTTTGTCACTTATTTTAAACCTGTTCACGGACCTCAGAGAGCACGAGTCCTGTTTTGGACAGCAGTATTTGGGAGGAAATTCAGACTAATCTTTCTATTTAGTGCCAAAGCTTTCTCACATTTTGCCAGCAATTTTTGAATCCCAGAGACTGTTAAAGCCAGTGTGGAGGAGTGCTATGAAAACTACAGAGCACTTTGCTGAGAAGGTCCTGACTATGAACGGAGTGAGGCAAGCCCATACACTAGAGCTTTCCCTTCTAGATGCTCATCTTTTACAACCTTTTATCAGTCTACAACTTCATAGTTTTAACTTGTTATCAGAAATATCACTTAAGTACCATTGAATTTGAATAAGCAGAAATTAAATTAATGCCTTTCTAGCAAGTTCTTCAGGGAATGCTTCTTACTTTTCTTTTGCTTTTAATATTTTGATCAGGGAAGGCTCTCAGTCATGCTTAGGAGGTCCAGGGGACTCAGTGGTGACTGATGGCCAAGTGAGTCAATGGGTCAATCCAAGGGCCAGAGGATGCAGTGATGCTCACACTCTGGGTGGTATGATCATCCAGGTCACCCTAGCGGTGCTCAGAGGCTTCCACGATTGCACCCAATAATGCTCAAAGACCACACAATGCCAGGGATTAAACCAGACTTGACATCTGAGCACTATAAGATTTCCTAATGCTATTTTCAGTATTTTGAACACCTCTTAATTCCACATTTCTTTCCCATTCTAACTCCACTCTCATCCCCATATACAACTACTCTTGAATATCAAGACATATGCTGTATCCAGGAATAATATACTTAGAATCAGAGAGAACCAATATTGCATTTTAACCAGCCATTTTCCTTCCTCAACAGTCATACTGTTTCTACTGATTTTTGTTTTAGCTTTGCAACACTTCCCCTCAAAATCTGCTTCTCACTAATTTCCTAGCCCTTAAAAAAATCCCTTTTCTTTAAGTTTGGTGTCATAATAATACTTCTTCGAGCCTCCAGGGAGGATTCTGAACTTAATTATATTATGGCCACTATAATTTGGTGGGTCCGCCACACTTGCTTCCTTAACCAATTCATATGCCACTCAAGGCTAAACCCAGAGCAACCCTCTTTATGCTTCAGCAACAAGCTGTTCCAAGAAAGCCGTTGTTTATAGTATTGAGAAACTGTTCCTCAAGCCACATCCCAGTGTAATGTTCAGTTGGCAAAAAAAAAAAGAAGGGTTGTATGTTGTTCAACAAGAAAGCCTGCCTCATTCGACCACCCAAGAGGGCAGCAAAAAATAAGGCACCTTGTAAAGGTGGTCCTTTATACAAAGGTCAAACAGAACTTTACTGGAAACTGTGGGTGGACTGGGAAGTCCTGGCTCAAGACAGTGAACTGCATAGCTCCACACGCTCAAGTTTTACTGTTTAAGCGAAGCTCACTAGAAGACCAGTTCGTGCTCCATTAGGCTTCATTTTTTTTTCTTTAAAAAAGCAGTGATTAAAGAGAAAGAAAAATGAAACAAGATGGTTTGTGCAAGATATTGTTTCCCAAGACTGATGCAACCCTCGATGGCCCCCTTGTCATTCCTGGGTTTTCTGTTGTTCTTTCATGGGTACCATCTGTGTTGAAGCCACCTGCATTTCTTTACTGAAAGAGCAGGAGGGAAGCTGTCAGGGTCAGGCACAGCAGGACAAGGTCAAAGTTAAGGACAATCCCTCCATGTTTAAAACACTTTTGCCCTTTGCCATTTCATTGCCAGCCTGGCCATTTTAATGTCAGTTTTCTGACTTCATTAGTTCATGATCAGCTATGATCTTGTGGAGAGAAGTACAGACTTTTTAAATGTTTAAAACATAAAAAGACAGCAAGTTCTGTGGTTGGCCTGAACACCATTCCTGTCTGATTTGAGTACAAGAGCATCTCCTTTTACCCTCAATAGTACTCTAGTTTGGAGCACACCACAATTTTGAGGTCAAATGGAATGGTTACTCTGAGATGTATCCTTGCTTCCAATAATAAAGGCATGAACACAGAAAAAAATTCTAAAGTTGCTTCACTTAGAGATGAAGGTTCAGTGTGTGCTTGTATAGTTGACACACAGATGCTGTTGATGTGGTTATTGTCCATCAGGAATTAGGGCCCATAGGAACAGACATCAGTATGTGGTGGTTAGAGCTCTGATAAAGAATAAAACTCAAAATGAAAATTCTTGGACAACTCATATAGAGAAGGCTGCAGATATGAAGTTAACGAAGCATTGTTATGAGAAAGACGGGTATATATATAGAGGTTATGGCAAGGCAGTTGGGTCTCGAGGTACTGTACAAACCCCAGGCAAATCAATGAGCAATGAGAACCCTATATACCACTAAGAGTAGAAAAATAATCAAGAACACTTATATTACTCTTTCACTAATCTTATTGGAATAAGGTCCAAAAAATAAATCCAAACTATAATCGAGAATATTTATAATACTCTTTCACTAGTCTTATAAGAATAAGGTCCTAAAAAATCCCAAAGACCTAGAAAATATAAACCATAAAATAGGATTATATTCAATTTTTTAATATATCTCTAATGTTATAAGTATATTAGTGCATGAAGTAGTCTAGTATCTTCAAATGAATATATGTAATAGGGCTAGAATAGTATTGAGTTTAATGATATAGATGTCCAAAATTACTATACTCCCCCTGTCCATCATCACCACTGAAGTGACCATGACCCTCTTCCAGTCCATATGTCACCTTTGACCTTCCTCCTCTCCCATCCCATTATTTGCTGATTGACAGTTATGGTTTTAATTCATACTGTGACCTCCCTTAATCATCAACTAGTGTTACAGACCCTCCACCTATGTTCCTGTGTTACTTAGAGCAGTAAAACTTCTCTGTGGTTCCTGTATCATAGTCGATGGCAACCATTCAACTCTGATGTTTAGCACAAATGCAGCCAGATACTAGGTAAACAAATGGTGTGACTATGTCCTGATAAAACTTTATTTACAAAAGCAGACAGTGGACCAGACCATGCAATTTGTCAAGCCTTATTTTATCATCATCACACTGTGTCTCTTACATATAATTTATTTAGACCTAGAACTACATAATAGCTACATATGTAAAAGCAATTGGCTTAATTTATTACATTTCAAGTTCAATTATTTAGCTGTGAACTTAAACATATATTCTGAAGAACCAGCCATTGCCACCAGCGATATTTTGTTGATGCTTTAATATTATTAGAACAAAGGAAAATTATGTGATGATCTCTAATTTTTAAAATCATGGCTCAATTTTTATATTCAGAAACTTTTCATAACATATTCATTTTTTTTAAAAACAAAGCAAGAAACAAAGTAAATAACATTTGCTGTGGTCATTAATCTTAAGTGAGGCTCAAAATGGAAAAGGACTGAAAAAAAAAGAGCCCTTCTCTGAGTTAATCTTCAGTATTTGAAAAAGAAAACACAGAGTAGATCCAATTACCTATCAATAGTATAAACAAATTATAAGGTTTCCAAATTCTTGAATGAGAGAACATAGAACATTCATTATAACCTATCAACACATAAAGATAGAAGTTCCAGACTTGGTTCAATTGAAAGGCCAACACGTCAAAGTTAAAGGAATGAATCAGATGTATTAGACACAAACATGTTTTTCCTAATGAATAACATGCCTCTAGTCATATCCCATTGGTAGGGTCAAGCCATATTGGTATTACAGAAAAATATCCTGTATTTAGGTTCCTACACAGAGACATTACAAAGCAAATTATTCTTTGAACTAAATTCCACAGCTCTCACAATGTCTTTGGTTGTTCTTGTTATTTGGGTTAACACCTGGTGGTGCTCAGGGGCTATTTCTAGCAGAGTGTTGGGGGAACAAGCAATACTGGTATCAAATATGAGGCTCCAGCAAGCAAAGCATATGTTCCAGTCTGGTGAGCTATCTCTCAGCCCCCCCCCCCCCCGGGCAACTTAGTGATTGAACAGAAAGTTGGTTTGTGACCATCTTCCAGTGAACAGCCCTTTGGCTAGATTACACCTGGACCTCCCACAGGGAAAAGCCAATTTCAAAGAACAATGTTCTCTTGTCATTTGGCATAATCAAGTGGCAGAATTAACAGCCTGCAGAGCAAGAAGCCTGGGTGATAAAATGAAGGGAAAGGATTCACTACCTAAATTACTTCAATACTGCTTTTAGAAAGAATTGACTATGACCAAAGGTGGTAAAATAGATGCTAAGGAAAACAAGCACAATTTTTTAGAGAGGGAAATAAGTGTAGGGACATGTTTTTGAAGCTTAGAGAAAGTGAGGAGAATGTTTGTTGGAGTTAAGTAATCCTATTCCAATTGAAAACTCAGACATATCAGAAACAAACTAGTTGTTTTCATTAAAAAAATTGAACTTTAAAATTTTTGGAATGCTTATTGTATGGAGCTAGCATTAATTTGAAGAACATGTTTGAATGTGACAAAGACTTTCAATAAGAAAACAAAGGGCTAATTTAAAGGTTTTTCATAACTCTGGGAGATTAACGTACACACATTCTTGGGGAGAATTGGGATTTGTGCTTTTCAAACTTTCTCCTGCTTTCATTTAAGTCAATTAACAAGAACAGATTTTAATATGCATATTAAAATGTAGCAAAGGCATACCAGTATACTCATGGGAATATTTACAGTGCAAAAGAAAAATGACATTATTGCTCGTTAAAGAGTCTGTGATGCATTAATCATACTTATGACCATCAAAGACAAGTGAAAATATATCATACTTGTGTGCCCAAATGAATTAAATTGTACCGGATAGCACTCAACCTCACTGGGAGAGGATGTGAATTTTAGAGTCATAGTGTACAAAAAACAGCAAAATTATGTTGAAAAATATAAAAATTTATGATAAAATTTTGCATAATCTATTCAAGTCTTTTGGAGAAAACTCACTTTATACCACTGTTATTTTTTTTATAGGTTTGAGTGTAAATTCTACACTAACTCACCAAGGAATAAGATTGATGGATAGAGCTATGAGAAATGTTACCAAAGGTTTTCAATATAAAGAATGTAGGTTCTGTCCAGTACATTTCTTCAGCTGCCCTTTGGGGCCAGGGAGATAAAGTCATTTGCTATAGCTCAGAAGAGATCAAATCGGTTTCGGTGACTCCATTGCTGTTGGAGAATCAGAAATGCTTCCTCATAAAATTGCCTCAAATATAATAAGTGAGGTAGGCTCTAAGTCTTTCAAAATGAAAAGTAGTTAGAAGCAAAACACTAGTATTTTGAAAACATCACCTGGGGACAGTGAGGTGGCGCTAGAGGTAAGGTGTCTACCTTGCAAACACTAGCCAAGGAAGGACCTCAGTTCGATCCCCCGGCGTCCCATATGGTCCCCCAAGCCAGGGACAATTTCTGAGCACTTAGCCAGGAGTAACCCCTGAGCATCAAACGGGTGTGCCCTCCCCAAAAAAGAGGAAAAACACCACCTAGTTACTTAGTGATGTACAAACAGAAACCTTAGTTTTATTCTTTATAAAGAACATCACCTAATGGGGCTGGAGCAATAGCACAGTGGGTAAGGCCTTGCACATAGCCAACCCAGATTCAATTTCCAGCATCCCATATGGTCCCCTGAGCACCATCAGGAATGAAATCTGAATGCAGAGCCAGGAGAAACCCCTTAGCACTGCCGGGAGTAGCTCAAAAAAACAAAAAATAAAATCATCACTAATCAACTTAGTGATGGTTACAACATAAAGCCTTATTTTTTTTTTAATTTTTTCTTTATAACCCTCTGATATCTCAATACATGACACAAAGAAAAGTCCTGGAAGAAGAAGCCAGGAGAAGGAAGTCAAGATGGAGGATTCTGTTTTAAAGATTTCTTAATGAGTAGAATATGTTGTTTGGGTCATCATTCTTGAACTTTCTTACTATCTCGGACTAGCACCTGTCCTGTATACTGCTCCAATAATGAGCAAGATGGTAGACCAGAGTGGTCTTTGAAAAACACTTGTTTAGACTACCCAGTATTTACTCCCTCTTTCTCTCTTAGCATTCACTCTGAATTTCCTTGGGAGCCTTCTTCAATAGTTGGGATTCAGGGCTTTACGAGATGTGGCTAATTGCCCCTGGCTGCAGAAAAAGCAGGGCCCAGGAGCCAGGCCTGAGCAATCCTCATAACACCTGTTCTGGGAGTCATGAGAGGCAGCAGTTTTGAGACTTCTGTTGAAATTCTTAGGAAAAAGCAGCTCTTGTTCCTGAACTGGCTAACAGGTAGAACAGTCAGCTTGGTGCTGCTAAAATCTGAACCACAGCAAGAAAGAAGAAAACCAAATGAGTAGGAGAAGCCAGCCCCATGCAGAGGAAAGCCAAGCTAGAAGTTGTTACTTATTTACTTTCTTAAGCCTATTAGAATTGACTTTCTGTTTTTTAATTAGACTCTCCCCATCCCAGAATTTCTTTTTCAGTTCCTTCTAGAGTGAGTTCCTAAGCCATCTTGTGCTCCTGAGAAATCCCCAAATCCCCTATACAAGGAATCAGGCAGCCACAACAACTTGAAGAAGCCAACTAATTGCACAAGAACCTAAAAGATCATGGATGTGAGCCTTTGTGTGAAACTCCAAACTGAGTATCCAAGACCCCTTGGGGTCACTTCCTCAGGTCTGTTTCTCACACCAGCTTGATGTCTCTCCATTCCTCCGTACTTCCTGCATGGACCCTGCTTCCCTCTTGTCCTTCCCCTGCCTTAAAGAATCATTTCCTCTGGGAGGGGCTGCCATTCTCTGATAGATGGAGTTTCCATTTCTTCCCTCCAGGATTTCCTGGGCTTTGCTTCCAGTATGCACCAGGTCATGCATTCTACTTCCTTTCCCTTCCAGGACATGAGTCTCTCACAGCCCTGCTGCTTTTGCCATTCCTCTTCTGATCTGAAGAGCTTTGATCTTCCTTAGGGAGTACCTCCTCCCCCCCCCCCCCATCGCACTCCACCCCCAACTTTCCTGCTCTGGGCTGGAGGCTGGGATCCAGAGATGGTCCCTGTTCAATACTTAATGCTTATTATGAACTTGTCTCCTGGCCCACGTTTAAAGGTAACAGAATACCCATAGAATGATAACGTGAAACAGGCTCTACTGGTTCACCCCATCAAGAGACTTCCATGCTGAATTTTTCACAAAGCAAAACCAAGATGAAATCAAACACATGAACAGAAAGCCACTTTACCTGATGACAGTGGAATCATATATAACAAAGCATGCTTTTGGTAAAATGAAAGCGAGGCAAGAGTCCCAGACTGCTCAGAATTGTTTTCAAGTGTCATTTCTTAAGTTATTACAAAATAATGAGTCTCTCATTTTCCCATGTGAAACCTACCTAGGGAGAGAAATGAGGGTCTCCTACATTAAGATTTATCAGTACTGTTTCTTCCAGATCCTAAAGAGAAACGATTGAAGATGAGGGGTGGGAGGTGGGGTGGGGAATATCCTCTTCTGAATCTTTTGGGAGCATATGTTGCATAACTCCTAAAAGAAATGTCACCAACTTAATACGTAAGCTATTGTTTAAAGATCACTCTCTGCTGACAACTCTCTCCACATTGAGTTTCTCTCCTGGGTGGCAATTAAGCTATATTTAAAACTTAGATCTTGTTTATATACACTCTTGAGCCAGAACCTTTGGTTTATAGGAAAGAATTTGCTGATTTCTTTCTTTCCTCTCTAAAAAATTACTGAAGTTACACTAATTGTTTCTACAACTGCATATTGTTGATGTCCTCAAAGGGCTGCTATCAAAGGCGAAGCTTAGCTTGCTTGGCTTTGCTTATGCTATAATCTAAAATATAAATCATAGAGATTATAGGACTATTCTACATTTAGCCGGTGAGTTTCTATACCTAAACATTGTCTGATTAAAAATTAGGTGTGTAATTTTTGGGGAAAAGCTTATCTTTATTTATACACAATGTTTTTCACTGTGTCTAACATAGTTTATATTTATTTTATTGCAGTATAGTACATGCATATTACAAATGTATATATGTAAAATGAACATTATCAATGCATTTGCATACACATATTTATGAACCTTATAAAATACTTATAGACATAAAGTTGAGAAATGACATTTATTTAGTAAAAAATTAAAAATGGATCTATCAACATAATCCAAAACTAATGAGAAGAGAAAAATTTTATATTCATGGACATAAGACATAGACATCTAAGTCTTCATGTCTTTCCTGTTTACCAATAGGAAATTAATATTGTAAATAAAACATTATTTTCCATCTAGAAAAGTCAAAGGGTCTATTAATTATCTACCTATATTTTCCACAAAGCTAAATCCCAATTCTTGTTTTTTGATGTACATTTTTATTTCTCAAAGGCACAATAAAAGCTTTCTCCTAATGGAAACAACAGAAACATTGACTATGTATTAATATGTATATGAGAGGGGTAGGAGGGGGAAATACATTCTGGGGTCCTTATCTTCCTTCATCTTTAATGATTTTATAATTTTCCAGGTGTCCCTAATAAGTCCAAAGCAGCAAAGGTCCGAGTGTTAACTTTCCCACAGTGTCTATTTCTTCCTCCCCTGTATCCCCCCCACCTCCCCACAAAGTCACCGTTCAACCCTAACCTGTTGTGAAACTCATTTCAATGCTTCAGCTCATTCACTATTTGCTACTTCATCGGGCATTGCAGAAATAAAAGCTCACTGGCACGCGCCATCTGGAGATCTAACAACAAATGTATGGTCAGCACCATCTCTTGGGCTAGGTGAAGGAGAGGTCTTGCTTTTAATAGGACACCACACAATGGGGGTGAATGCCTCCCAGAAATGGAGAAATAGAAATGCAAAGGTTAGATGAAGTGAAAGGTCACTTCCCTGCAGGCAAGGGAGGCCAGCTTCCCACCGACTGTCTAGCAGAACTGCTTCCCTAGGGCATATCATAAAAGTAATTTACTGACAACTCACCTTACCAGGGGTCACTTGGGGCCTCCAGTCTCCTGGAATTCACTTTTAAGAAGCATGATTAAGTGGGGACAACGATCAGCTCCAACGTATTTATGCTGAGAACAAATGTCCGTCAGAATTCAATTCTTTGTGTGTGTGGTTTCAGACTTAAAAAGATGTGTGCCTGATGAAAAGCACATATATTCTCTTCACCAAATTGAATCTTAGCCTGAATGTTGGTTAATTGATTTATTAGGTTTTAAAAAAGTTCCCCAGCAAGCTGAAAAGACAACACAGCCTAATAAAGTGGAGACCGCATTTTACCAAGTGAGTGAAAATCCCTTTGCAGGCTTTTCTTTGCTCCCTCTGGAAGGAAAATTGCCTTCTCATTCTTTCAAAGAAAAATGAAGATGCCATTTAAAACCCGGCCAAGAAAGTTGCCTTCTTTTCAAATTTTTGCAAGGAAAGCTATTTCCTGATTAAAACAGAATCTGGCATGTTTGGTGCTTTTCGATCATGTGGACATGAAATATCTGGTTTAATATTAGGTATAGAGGGCTTTTCCACACTACAAAAAAATTACAGAAGGTTAAAATATGTGTGTCTTGGACAAAATTAAAACATTATCTGACACTGTGTGTGGGATACTGCTCTAATCTATACAGTGCATGGAAGCAAAGCTGGTATTTTCAACTGCACAGCACACATCGCAGTAATAACAGGGGATGAGGCATACAATTTCAAGGAACACCCACAATGAAAATTATTCTTTCCAAACAGAGAATTGTTTTGGAATAAGTTAGGTTAATTGGCACCATGGGATTTCTCTCAAGGAAACAGAGCACTGAAATCCTTACATGTGCAAGTAAAATGATCAAGCAGTTCCCTCCTTCCCCTTTCCATTTTTCACATTGTGTTAGCTCTGTCCGCAACCAAATTAACTTTTGCTCATTCACATTCTCTCCCCCATACCAACTTAATTTATAGCCTAAAAAGCATTAGTTAAATGAGGACCAATTGTCTTCAACAAAGAAGAAATCCACTGAAGAGAGGAAGAAATATTCTACTGTGAAGAGTGACTTGATGCTCTTACTAATCAGCAGAGCCATCAACTTTCAGAAAGAAATTTCCAGCAACATTTGTTTATTTTCCTATGGAGGGGGATCCTTCGACAGACCATCATCTAATTCTCTCAAACTTTCACATCTCTATATTTGGGTTCCTTAGAGGCTGAATTCAAGTAGAAACACCACTATAAAGAAAAGTCACAACTACAGTTCTCTATTTAAAAAGCATTTCTGGGGAGGAACGTGTGTGTGTGTGTGTGTGTGTGTGTGTGTGTGTGTGTGTGTGTGTGTGTGTGTGTGTGTGTGTATGTGTGTCTGTGTGTTGTATGAAGCATGCAGTCTTTATGGCTATCAATCATGTTCATGAATGACCATTTATATTCTAAAGAATGTCTGACTTAAAAACAAGATCTTAGGAAAAGAAGACATGCATTTGGTAAAAACCAAATATAAAATGGTTGCATTGAACAGCGTTCATTTTTGACTGTCACACCAATTCTAGATCCTCTGAGAGCTGGAACAGAAGCAAATCCTCTGCTCTGGCTGATGAAAGCATCTGCTCAAGGCTCCCAGTGGCAAGTGACAGCCCAAGTACAAAGCAGACCCTCAGCAGCATTGGTAAGGGCACCCCTTCCTCCCTATGCCCTCACCTGCTCTGGCTCACTGCCTGTCTACACTGACACTCTTGTTCTTGGCTGAAAAATTGAAGTTGGACCATGTCCCTCTCCAGCTCAGAATCCCCCAGTGACTCCCTTCATCACTCAGGAATGCTAGACTCAAAAGCCAAGGGCTAGGGCCTGGATCTCCCCAACACTCCAAGGCAGCTCACCCAGTGGTCATGGGACAGCTCCACTTTCAAACTAGTTTTGAACATTTAGCAGACTCTGGTCCACAGTTTCAGAACCTTTTCCAGCCCTTAAGCAAGACTGAAGCCTCACCACATGCCAACCTTGGCAGCTCCTAACAAGCTTCTGAGCGATCCAACCCATTCAGCTCATGAAAGCTCATTCTAGGTGACCTGCAGACTGCGGTGGTAGCATGCTCCTAGGCTCAGGGCTGAAACATGCCAACAGGGTCTCTGCATCAAAACAAGGGGAAAAGAAGTAAAATAACGGGTACCCCAACTTCTCCCGCCCTACTCTTGAAAGCATAGGGTTCCCAGCTCCCGAGTCATGGTGGGCCCCTGATTCTAACTGCCCTTCTCTTGGGAACAGAGACTTGCACCATTTTTTATCTCATGCAATTTCAGGGTTAGAAACAACCTGGGTAATATGTAGCCTCAGCAGTCCTCTAGCTTCAGAGGGGATGGTGGAAGGTCCCAGATTAAGCTGATTATTCCATGCCACTCAACCCCTGGAATTTTGGTAGCTAATAAGAGCTATGCCCATAAACCAATAAGCCTACCACCACGACCACTTCATTTGACACTTTTGGAATCCCCAGTGTGTCAACAATTGTTGCTATCACCCACAGTTTTCTCTAAGATTTTCAAAGAAAGCAGTTCCCATATTCAATCAGCCCAGAAGGCATTTTCTGTTGGCATTTGTTTACTTCACTTTTTTTTATGTGCAAGAGCTTGAAGGGAAAGCCAAATGCTTAAAGCAGGCACACACCCAGGTGCATACGCACATGTGTGTGTGCGCGCACACACACACAACACCTCGCTTCCACAAGGAGACACTTGTCTTTAGGCTGCAATTAAGGACCTTTGGCAATTAAGCAACTATGCCAAGTATTGGGGAAATCTTTCTTAGAGCTGGCCACATCACTGCAAGTCACAAAATCCCAACTGAGATCAGCCCCAGGGGGATGTGTGGAGAAAGCTGGGTGTAAATATATTATTAATGTCAGGGGGTTAACCTGACCTCCCAAAGCCCTGGAGATTTAAACAGAAGCTTTCAGGGAGGTACAGGGAGGAAAAAACAAGGTCTCGGTAAGAGAGAGAATGAGCGCTGTGGTGGCGTTTGCAACCTTAGGTCACAGGGCTCAGTTCAGGGGAGGCTGGTAATTGATAACTTATGGCAGATGCTTGGTGACCTATGTAGGGAGGGAATTCGCTTCACATTTTATTTCATTTTTCCTGAACAGGTGTGTTCACAGCCTGCAAAGAGGTCGTAATAGACCAGTCTTTCCTAAAAACAACTCCAAATCTTAACAGAATTCAACGTGCAAGCATCTATATTTAAGCATCTTCCATTCACAGCCGGACACAACCTTGAAGAAATGTTGTCAAGTGTTTCTGAACCGTTTCCAACTGGGAGTGACGGTTTGTAGAACAGGTGTGTTTCCCTTATCTAGAAATATCCCAAGGATGTTCTTTTATTGAGTTTCTAATCCATGCAGATCAAGGGTGTTTAGGGCAGAGACTAGTTTAAAAACAGCGTCTTGGGTTTTATTTTTTTAAATTTATATCTTTACTTAAGCACCATGATTACAAACATGTTTGTAGCTGGATTTCAGTTTAAAAAAAAGGACACATCCCCCTTCATCAGTGCAATATTCCCATACCAATGTCCCCCATTTCCTTTCTCCACCACAGCCTGCCTGTATTCGAGACAGGCATTCTATTTTTCTCACTCACTACCATTGTCATGATAGTAGTCAGTGTAGTTATTTCTCTAACTAAATTCACCACTCTTTGTAGTAAGCTTCATACAATGGGCCTGTCTGTCCTTCTAGCCCTTATTAGATTTTTTTTAAATATAAAACTTTTTTAACTTAAAAAGCCAGAATATTCAATATTTGAATATCTGTAAGAAGCATTCTTTTCTCAAGAACATTGTGCAGGCAAGAGATTATTTGGTTCTATGTTTTATTTTCATATAAGCTTCAACTATTGGAGTCAGTTCACAATCAGATGGAATGAGTGAAAGAGTAAACAAGAATAGCATTAGTTCAGGTCAAATTTGATGATAGCTCTCTGTTCCTGGCTTTCTACAAGTCAGCCAGATAAGACAATCAGGATAGTTTACCTTAATTGATTATTTTCTATAATTGAAAGTTTATGGAAATACAAAATATTTTAAAATGACTGAAAAGGTAAACTTAAAATGTCCTATGGTAGGCTCAGAGAAAGTCCGATCGAAAATCACTGGCTCAGGGATTCAGATCTGACTTCTTTCCTAGGGGCAATTTCTGAGTTATTGTGATCATATGCATTGTCACCTGCTATGAAAAACTTCTCATGCTGGCATCAAAATTATGTAATTCAAAGAAAGATAGACTTCAAGATTTTCTCTTTAGAACCCTGGATAGAATAGCTCAATAAACAGGCCCTTAGTTTTAAAGGTATATTGAGTCTAAAAATCCAAAGTTGATTTGATTTGTTAGGTGGTGATCCAGTTTTAAAAACCATTTCATTCTGTTACCAGTTCAAGTCACTTTGGTGCTATGACAGTTCCATTTAATCAGACATTCCAAACTAAAATAACAAGGGGTCAGGTCAGAGAAAGAAAGTAAAGCAGCTAAGGCAGTTAGTTGCCTTGCATAAACCTGACCTGGATTCAATCCCTACCACCACATACAGTTTCCTGAGCTCTGCCAGGAATGATTGATTCCTCAACACAGCCTTCTGTGGCCTGAAATCAAATAACCCAAAACCCCAAACTCAATTCATTGAAATCAGTTAATGAATACAACCAACAGATAGGGTAGAATGTTTTGGCTGATAGTATATTATTGTACTTATATGGCATATGTAGTATTGTAAAGAATAAATACATATATTTCATATATCATATGCACAGTCTTTACAGTGTATAAATGTAAAAGTAACTCTTGTTGTTGTCTTGGACTACACCCAGCAGTGCTGAGGGCTAAGTCTGGCTTAGTGCTTGGAAGCAATGCAGTGATGGAGATTATGGGAATCAAATCTGGCCTCCTGCATGCAACTAGGGAGTCATTCCACTCTGAGCTATCTTTCTGGTTCTGAAAATCTTGTAGTCTTTTCAAATCAAATGCTTAGAAACAAACTCCCAAAGTTGGTCATAAAAAGGTGACCACAAAGTAAAGAGCAAATATGCTCAGAGGTTCAGAAAACTGCCTGTAAATACAAAGTTAATGTGACAGTAGAGGTGTCCACTGGAGTATTCAAAGTTCTGTAATGAAGGTTGCAGAGACCCTTACTTTAGTCTTATTTTCATTCACCTGCTCTTTAGTTCTATCACACATAAAACTTACTGATATTTGCTGCTGCTCTTTAGTTTTGAAATCTTTAAGTTCCCTCTTCTCTGACCTCACAGTATACTTTATGCCTCTCCTTTTTACTTGGCCGAATAACATACTCTCTACATTGGATTACCTATTCCTTTCCATTGGCAAGAACTTCACCCCATTTTTCTCCCAACTCCCTAAATTCTAAATCTAAGCTTCTGGCAATAGTAGCTGGTGGATAAAAAAAAAAACCCAACTTCAGAGTTTTCAGTCCTTTGCAAATCCTCTAATTTATTAAATCTAAGCAGACTGGCATGGGCCAGGTTCCAAAATAAACACAATAAATTACCTACATTCTTTTTTTTAATATTTGTTTTATTTAACCAACTTTATTACATATATGATTGTGTTTCGTTTCAGTCATGTAAAGAGCACCACCCATCACCAGTGCAACATTCCCATCACCAATGTTCCAAATCTCCCTCCTCCCCACCCAACCCCCACCTGTACTCTACACAGGCTTTCTATTTTCCTCGTACATTCTCATTATTAGGATAGTTCAAGACATAGTTCTTCTCTAACTAAATTCATAACTCTTTGTGGTGAGCTTCCTGTGGTGAGCTGGAACTTCCAGCTCTTTTCTCTTTTGTGTCTGAAAATTATTATTGCAAGAATGTCTTTCATTTTTCTTAAAACCCATAGATGAGTGAGACAATTCTGCATCTTTCTCTCTCTCTCTCTGACTTATTTTACTCAGCATAATAGATTCCATGTACATCCATGTATACGAAAATTTCATGATGTCATCGCTCCTGACAGCTGCATAATATTCCATCGTGTATATGTACCACAGTTTCTTTAGCCATTCGTCTGTTGAAGAGTATCTTGGCTGTTTCCAGAGTCTTGCTATGGTAAATAGTGCTGCAATGAATATAGGTGTAAGGAAGGGATTTTTGTATTGTATTTTTATGTTCCTAGGGTATATTCCTAGGAGTGGTATAGCTGGGTCATATGGGAGCTCGATTTCCAGTTTTTGGAGGAATCTCCATATTGCTTTTCATAAAGGTTGAACTAGACAGCATTCCCACCAGCAGTGGATAAGAGTTCCTTTCTTCTCCACATCCCCGCCAACACTGCTTGTTCTCATTATTTGTGATGTATGCCAATCTCTGTGGTGTGAGGTGGTACCTCATAGTTGTTTTGATTTGCATCTCCCTGATGATTAGTGATGTGGAGCATTTTTTCATGTGTCTTTTGGCCATATGTATTTCTTCTTTGTCAAAGTGTCTGGCCATATGTATTTCTTCTTTCTCAAAGTGTCTGTCCATTTCTTCTCCCCATTTTTTGATGGGATTAGATGTCTTTTTCTTGTAAAGTTCTGTCAGTGCCTTGTATATTTTGGAGATTAGCCCCTTATCTGATGGGAATTGGGTGAATAGTTTCTCCCACTCAGTGGGGGGGCTCTTGTATCCTGGGCACTATTTCTTTTGAGGTGCAGAAGCTTCTCAGTTTGATATATTCCCGTCTGTTAATCTCTGCTTTTACTTGCTTGGAGAGTGCAGTTTCCTTCTTGAAGATGCCTTTAGTATCAATGTCCTGGAGTGTTTTTACCTACGTGTTGTTCTATATATCTTATGGTTTTGGGGCTGATATCGAGGTCTTTCATCCATTTGGATTTAACCTTCGTACATGATGTTAGCTGGGGGTCTAAGTTCAATTTTTTGCAAGTGGCTAGCCAGTTGTGCCAACACCACTTGTTGAAGAGGCTTTCTTTGCTCCATTTAGAATTTCATACTCCTTTATCAAAAATTAGGTGATTAAAAGTGTGGGGAACATTCAAGCCTGTTCCACTGATCTGAGGGCCTGTCTTTATTCCAATACCACAATGTTTTGATAACTATTGCTTTGTAGTACAGTTTAAAGATGGGGAAAGTAATTCTTTCCATATTCTTTTTCCCAATGATTATTTGGGCTATTCTAGGGTATTTATTGTTCCAAATGAATTTCCAAAGTGCCTGATCCACTTCTTTGAAGAATGTCATGGGTATCTTTAGAGGGATCGCAATAAATCTGTACAATGGTTTGGGGAGTATTGCCATTTTAATGATGTTAATCCTGCCAATCTGTGAGCAGGTTATGTGCTTCCATTTCCGCGTGTCATCTTATTTCTTGCACAGAGTTTTATAGTTTTCTTTGTATAGGTCCTTCACATTTTTAGTCAAGTTGATTCCAAGATATATGAGTTTGTGTGGCACTATTGTGAATGGGGTTGTTTTCTTAATGTCCATTTCTTCCTTATTACTACTATTGGTGTATAGAAAGGCCATTGATTTTTGTGTGTTAATTTTGTAGCCTGCCACCTTGCTATATGAGTCTATTGTTTGTAGAAGCTTTTTGGTAGAGCCTTTAGGGTTTTCTAAGTAGAGTATCATGTCATCTGAAAACACCAAGAGCTTGACTTCTTCCTTTCCTATCTGGATTCCCTTGATATCTTTTCTTGCCTAATCACTATAGCAAGTATTTCCAGCACTATGTTGAATAGGAGTGGTGAGAGAGGACAGCCTTGTCTTGTGCCAGAATTTAGAGGAAAGGCTTTCACTTTTTCTCCATTGAGGACACTATTTGCCTCTGGCTTGTGGTAGGTAGCCTAACTATATTGAGAAAGGTTCCTTCCATTCCCATCTTGCTGAGAGTTTTGATCAAGAATGGATGTTGGACCTTATCAAATGCTTTCTCTGCATCTATTGATATGATCATGTGATTTCTATTTTTCTTGTTGTTGATGTTGTGTATGATGTTGATAGATTTATGAATGTTAAACCTTCCTTGTATTCCTGGGATGAAATCTACTTGATCATAGTCGATGATCTTTTAATGAGGCATTGAATCCTATTTGCCAGAATTTTGTTGAGGATCTTTGCATCTGTATTCATCAGCGATATTGGTCTGTAAGTTTTTTTTTGGTAGCATCTCTGTCTGGTTTAGGTATCAAGGTGATGTTGACTTCATAAAAGCTATTTGGAACTGTTCCTGTTTTTTTGATTTCATGAGAGTCTTGCCAGGATTGGTAGTAGTTCCTCTTAAAAGATTTGAAAGAAATCATTAGTAAAACTATCTGGGCCTGGGTTTTTGTTTTTGGGCAGACATTTGATTACTGTCTTAATTTCCTCAATAGTGATGGGTGTATTTAGATATGCTACATCCTCTTCCTTCAACCGTGGAAGATTATAAAAGTCCAAGAATTTATCCATTTCTTCCAGGTTTTCATTTTTAGTGGCATAGAGTTTCTCAAAGTAGTTTCTGCTTACCCTTTGAATTTCTACCATATTAGTAGTGATCTCTCCTTTTTCATTCCTAATATGAGTTATCAAGTTTCTCTCTTCTTTGTTAGTTTTGCCAGTGTTCTATCAATCTTGTTTATTTTTTCAAAGAACCAACTTCTGCTTTCATTGATCTTTTGGATTGTTTTTCGGGTTTCCACTTCATTGATTTCTGCTCTCAGTTTTGTTATTTACTTCTGCCTTCCTATTTTTGGGTCCTTTTGTTGAGCACTTTCTAATTCTATGAGCTGCGTCATTAAGCTATTCAGGTATACCCCTTCTTCTTTCCTGATGTGTGCTTGCAAATCTATAAATTTTCCTCTCAGTACCACTTTTGCTTTGTCCCATCAGTTCTGATAGTTTGTGTCTCCATTGTCATTTGTTTTCAGGAAGGTTTTGATTTCCTCTTTGATTTCATCTCGGACCCACTGGTTATTCAGTATTATGCTGTTTACTTCCAGGTATTAAAGGTTTTCATCTGTGTCCCTTTGTAGTTCACATATAATTTCAGGGCCTTATGGTCAGCGAAGGTAGCCTGCAAAATTTCTATTCTCTTGATATTATGGAGGTATGTTTTATGTGCTAGCATGTAGTCTATCCTGGAGAATGTTCCATGTACATTAGAGAAGAATGTGTATCCAGGCTTCTGGGGGTGGAGTGTCCTGTATATATATCTACTAGGCCTCTTTCTTCCATTTCTCTGTTCAGGTCTAGTATATTCTTGTTGGGTTTCAGTCTGGTTGACCTGTAAAGTGTTGACAATGCCGTGTTGAGGTCTCCCACAATTATTGTGTTGTTATTGATATTATTTTTCAGATTTGTGAACAATTTTATTAAATATTTTGCTGGCCCCTCATTCGGTGCATATATGTTTAGGAGAGTGATTTCTTCCTGCTGTACGTATCCCTTGATTAATACAAAATGTCCATCTTTGTCACTTACAACTTTCCTAAGTATAAAGTTTGCATCATCTGATATTAGTATGGCCACTCCAGCTTTTTTATGGGTGTTGTTTGCTTGGATGATTTCCTCCAGCCTTTTGAGTCTATGCTTGTTCTGACTATTCAGGTGCATTTCTTGTAGGCAGCAGAAGGTTGGATTGAGATTTTTGATCCATTTAGTCATTCTGTCTCTCTTAACTGGTGCATTTAGTCCAATGACATTGAGAGAAAGAATTGTCCTGGGATTTAGTGCCATCTTTAAATGGAAGTTTGGTGTGTCTGTTGGTCAGTCTTGTCTTAAAGTAGGCCGTTCAGTTTTTCTTTTAAGAATGGTTTTTTGTCTGTAAAGTTTCTGAGCTGTTGTTTATCTGTGAAACCATGTATTGTTCCTTAAAACCTGAAAGTGAGTTTTGCTGGGTGCAGTATTCTAGGCGAAGCATTTATTTCATTGAGTTTTGTCACTATGCCCCACCACTGCCTTCTGGCCTTGACTGTTTCCAGTGACAGGTCTGCAGTAAATCTCAAGGATGTTCCCTTGAATGTAATTTCCCTTTTTGATCTTGCTGCTTTCAGAATTCTGTTTCTATCTGTGGGATTCATCATTGTGACTAAGATGTGTCTTGGGGTGTTTTTTCTGGGGTCTCTTTTAGTTGATACTCTTCGGGCATGCAGGATTTGATCACATGTATTCTTTAGCTCTGGTAGTTTCTCTTTAATGATGCTCTTGACCGTTGATTCTTCCTGGAGATTTTCTTCCTCGGTCTCTGGGACTCCAATGATTCTTAAGTTGTTTCTGCTGAGCTTATCATAGCCTTCTATTTTCATCTGTTCCCATTCTTTGAGTAATTTTTCTATTGTTTGATCATTTGCTTTAAGGCTTTTTTCCAATTTCTTCTGTTGTATGGAATTGTTATTCATCTCATCTTCCAGTGTACTAATTCTATCCTCAGCTGCTGTTAACCAATGGGAAAGCTCAACCATGTTTTTCTTCAATTCATCTACTGAGTGTTTCAGACCTGTTATTTGACCTGAAATTTCAGTTTGGTGTTTTCTGATTTCTATCTTCGTATTCTTGATTCTTATTAGTGCTCTCTTCTATACTTTCTTTGAGTTCTTTGAACATCTTCCATATTGCGACTCTAACTCCTTATCTGAGAGACTGACTAGTTGGTTGGTCATGTTCAAGTCAGAGTTGCCATCATCATTCTCTATGTCTGGCTCTGGCCTGTGTTGGTTCCCCTTTGTCACACTTGTATTGTGGGTTTTTCTATGTGTTGTGGTTGTATTCATTGGCTAAATGATGTGCATGGCCGCAAAGTGGAGCAGCTGCGCTCCTCTAGCTCCTCCCTTTCTCAAATTACCTACATTCTTATTGTGTCCAGGTGGAGAAAACAAAGCAAGGAAATTCTAGTAAAAGGTTGCTCATGGATCAGAGTATAATTTATCAACCACTTTATTTATCAGGCATCTGTTCTGAGAAAACTCCAGTACTAGGGGCCTTGCATGCATCCAGTGAGTTAGGTAACAAGGCCATAGACCTTAGTGATGAACAGAAATGAAACAGGGTTTCTTTTTCTAGTTAGGTCCCCCAATAAAAGTACATGCTAGGCCATCATTCCAAATAAGAGAATATCCATACAGATATGAATATAGCTTTGTTTTTTTGTATTTCCACATAATTCAGTACCCATGCTAAAAGAGACAGAGGATTTTCATCCAGCATTCATCGAGGCACAGAGGGGCAGAGGATTTCCATCCAGGATTCATTGAATTCTCTACTTAAGGAGCATTTAAATTTAAACACAGGGAATGGCGGTAACTGTGGTCATGAGTATGATGGCTGCCTTGTCTTCCCCTCCCTTTCTGATTAATATGACAAAATGTGGTAACCACCGATATTCACAAATAATATTAGACTCATGCACTACCCATGCATAAAATTGTAAGAGGCAACCTCTGGTTATCTCTAGTCTACAGATAAGACAGACAGCATCAAAAATAACTTGGCCTGGGCCAAACCAGAAGCTCAGACAAGAGCCCAATTAAGTAGGCAAAACTTGGGACCTAGGCTTTCCATCTATTTGGGGGTCTTAACAACACAGAACGAAAGTGCTAACCTTAACTATCACCAATATCTCTCTCTTAAACAAACTCCTCACTCCTCAGATATGGGAGAGCGTTGCCTTAAACCACTGCTACAGAAATTGGACTCTAGAATGGAGTTAGTTTGCAGCTCAAAGCACTTCTGGGCTTCGGGCTCCATTAAATGGGATGTTCACTTATTCCTTGCCAGGCTACTTCAAGGAATGCATGGAGTGATGTGTGCAACAGTTAAGTGAATAAAGTTCTTCAACTTGGGAATTCCAATTGGTAGGAAAGACCAGAGAATCCTTGCTAACCCCATGGTTGCTTAAGGATGGTAGTCTTAGGAAATGCGATTGAGCGCTGGGGTTTGCCTTGCAAGCAGCTGACTAAATTTGATCACTGAATCCCATTTCGTCCCCCAAGCGCCACCAGGAGTAACTTCTGAATGCAGAGCCAGGAGGAACCTTTGAGTATCTCCAAATGTGGTCCAACCCACGCTCGTCCCCTCAAATGTTACTGAATGCCTTTAAAAATGAAAAAAAGAGTTGCTCCTCATTATTTGGAAATAGTTTCAATGCTTACTACTCTCTTTTCATCAGATAATGGGATTACTGGAAGACACTGCTAAGTGATGACACCAATAGGCCTTCTCTCTACTTTCTGGTTAGAAATAGTGAAATTGAGATTTGTCCAAGTCTGCAGAAACATCCTTTAAAGCCAAGATGTTTTTGGTTTTTCCTTTGAGATTTATAGGTGCTGTTTTTGCCTGTCAAATCTCAGACAAATATAGACTCATTTACTACCAATGATATAATTGCATTTCTCAGAATGGCTTTAGCAACAAAACTGCAAAAGTCACAAGGAAGACATAATAGTAGAGGTGGAAACTAACTTCATCAAACAGTAAATTGCAATGAGATTTCACATTATCAAGGAGAGGAATACTTTGGTTTTATAAAAGATTGTTTTTCTGTGAACATCCACAATAGATTAACATTAGGCTGCTACACTTATTTTAAAAATAAATATTTTTAGTACAGAAAAGGGGCATTTAATGTGACTAATACACAATAAAATGTTCTTTTGTGGCCCTTAAAGCTAAAAAATAATGTTCTTTGTTTTAATAGCTTATCATTGCTACCTCAGTGCAGAAAAAAATAATGAAAATTTGACTTGCAGAATAACATATTGATATTTTAACTTTATGGTTTGGTGGCAGAATTTTAAACTATAACAAAAAGGCCTTAAAAATTTTATTTGTGAGGATAAAAGACATTTTACATTGCAGCTTTCAATTAACTACTGATTTGTTAATGTGTTTAGTGGTTGTTTTTTTTTTAACCAGTATAGCAATTTTCTTTCTAATAAAGTTTATTTATTTTGTTCATCTATTTACTCATTTTTTCCCACCATATCTGGCAGTGCAAGAGTCACTCCTGATGGTGCTAATGAAACCATATCCTGGGCAAGGGTCAGCTTTGTACAAGGCAAGCACCTAACCCCCATACCTGATGGTCTTAATAAAGTTTAGTAACTTCTAATTTAATATATTCTTCTGTTTACCAAATATAAAAGGGTCCTGTTTACCAACTATATTTGGCTGCACTCTTTCAGCTATGTACATGCTCCCAACCTAAAGCTGACTCTAAGTCTTCTCTGGAACCATCTGTCACACTGCTCTATACTATAGAAATTAACATGTGTGCATATGTGATATACTCATTTCTTTTGTACTAACATTACAGGGCAACCATACAATGCAAGGCAAAGACTGAGAAAAATGAGAAATAGAAAAGAAGACGATGACTCCCCATGATTGATGAACATTTGGATTTCATGCCAAGTTTTCATGCTTCTGATCAGGATCCTCAACCTACAGCCCAGGGGCCACATGCAGTCTGACAAGGACATTTATCCCACCGCTGGGTATTTTTGTCACATCACTCATCACTGCCTGTCCTGCTTAGCAGGTGACTCATCCTGGGTCCACACTACACTAAGGTGGGATGTGTGCCACATTCTCTGACTCTCCTCCTCTCAGTCTCGGGGAAGGGTCCTCAACCTATAGCCCGTGAGCCACTATTTTTCAGAGTGTATTTTTAAAACTATAGTCCAGTCCTCCAGTGGTCTTAGAAATAGTGAACTGGCCTCCTATTTAAAAAGTTTAAGGAACATCCCTGCTCCTGATGATGCATGTTATCTATTGGCAAACAAATGAATTCAGAGGTTGTTGCTTCATTGAGACTTACTTCAGTACAGTGTGCTTCTTCCAGTTCATGCTTTGAAGGCTTGGACCCATTTTTCTCAAGAGCCCTATCTCCATTGGCTCAGTGATCTGCACAGCAGCCTTCCTGGGGGACACATGCAGCCCTTGTTAAGGCTGAACCCCACACCCATCACCCCAAAGCTAATATTTGGATCTTAGGTAATCAAGGGACTGTTAAGTAGAGTGGATGGCCTAGCAATGATGCAGTAACAGGAATAACAATAGTTTGGACAACTAGCTGAGTCTGACATTACCAAAAAAATCAAAACTATGTTTATAAAAATAAACATTAGGGAGAGCATTTTTCCCCAAACATTACCAAGAATCTGGTGTTTCCAGAGTTGCTAATTCATTTTCATACTCATAGAAATACATGTGATCCAAGAAAATGACAAAAAGTAGAGAGGGAATAAAATGCTAAGGCCCCAATTACTACTGGCTCTCAGTGATGATTCCAGAAATTATTTCTCCTTTGTAAAAGAGAAAATGTGTCTCATTCACAATGTTCTTGGTCTGGGGAGTTCAACTCAGTGGGTAGTTGGTTCTCAAATTCAATACATATTGAAATCACCTTTAAAAAAAGCTCTAGAAAGAATCCCATGCTAGACTTCAACCCTAGAAATTCTCATTAACTTTGAGCAGTAAAACTGTTCTAAGTTTCCAGGCAATTCTACTGTTGGCCATTCTGGAGGGAATTGGTATATCATGACTAATGGACATGGCTGGAGAAATATTACAGTCAAATAAGGTGCTTTTCTTGCACACAGCTTGCTCTGGTTCCACCCCAAGCACCACATTGTGGAGCCTACCTGAGCACTAGGTCAGGAGTGATACCTCAGTACAGTAAGCCCTGAGAATCATTGAGCATGGCCCAAACCCTCCAAAAAAAAAAAAAAAGGAAATAAAGAAAGAAAGAAAAGAAACCAGACAAATGAAGTTGTTTTGATCAGTTGTCTGAAGTTTGTTCTGAATTCTAATAAAAGCTAAGTTTAATCTTAGAGGTCCCACCTACCCACCCACTAAAGATAATATAAATTATACAATTTCCACCTTTGGGGATAAACAATAATAGGAATAAATTCTTTCGGTTTACATATGCACACAACTATTCAGTCTATTGGTCAATGGACTCAGCCAATTCTTCACAATATTGGTTAGTCGGTGCCATTCACGATCAGCAAGAATCTATTAAATTACTGCATACATTTAAAATATTTCTAATTCATGTTTTCACTGCCCTTTCACTAATTCAGTCTTCTGGGATTGCTGTGAATAAAATCTCTTCCCACTTGAAAGGGCAACTTCAATTCATTTGGCATAGGATTTAGTCCCTAAACCAATGTCTATAACTACGTCCTTTTACAAAATGAAGCTAACTTAAAAACTGACTTTGCCTTCAGCTGTTTTTTTTCCTTCTGTTTTTTTGTTTGTTTGTTTTGTTTTGGGATCACACCTGGCTGTGCTCAGGGATTACTTCTGGCTCTGCACTCAGAATTACTCTTGGTAGGGTTGGGGGACAATATGGGATGCTGTGATTGAACTCAGGTCAGTCACATGCAAGGCAAACACCCTACCTGCTGCTCTATCACTCCAGCCTCATGTCGGGGTGTTTCGCATATAACTTTTGCTTAGCGGATCACAATTCTGCTCACAGGGTGCTAAAATCTACAAATATAGACATCACAATCTGGATGTTTAAAAACAAGACACTGTATTTTTAGTTTAGAAAGAATCATCTAGGTTTCGTGAATGATGGGCTCTTTGCTGTGGTTATAAGAATCAACAGCCAGTGGGAGTTTCAAGAGATTCACCAGGTCCAGTCCCACGCCACCAAAAAAGGTCTTTCTCTTACCATGTGACAAAAATCACTATCAATTCATAATTAACAATCAGCAAAAAAGAAATTCTCAAAGGGAACACTAGATTTTAGAAATGCTTATCATCAGGAATTCCTCTTTATGTTTCCTCTAATATTCTTATACAGCTCATTAGTTGCTGTCACAGGAGCACCATAGTTTGCTTCTATTTGCACATATGACATTTGGGTTTAGTATGCATTATTAATTTAGCCACGGAGATGTCCAATCAGTACCTCAGCCAGCACAAAGGGCTTTCTACTCTCTTAAGATATTAAAATGGAAAGACTAGAAAAGTGACAGATACATACATAATAATTTATGATATCCCTATTTGCATTATTCATACAAGATGATCCTTGACAAATACCAAAGATGCCAGAACAGTACTCAGTAGTCCAGAAACCTGAGGAAAAGACTATGAAATATTCTCATTTCAGAAATCTGAAGAATCCAGCCCAAACATTAATGAGAGGGTCAAGTCGTGAATGTGGGGTCTGGCCCCTCTTATAAACCAATGCTACTTCTGTCTTCAAAGTGGTGATCTGTAACATAGTCCATGGAAACTAAACTCAAGGCCACTGTAGAAGTGGTCCAAAGTGGTTCAGTTCCCCTATGAAGTGCACACACAAAGATCCATGTGATGATTCCAATCTCACTAACATCTCGTGCTGAGTACTTAAGGAGCCAATGACTGTATACTATTAGTCAAAAGCTCCTTTCTACCATTGGATGACAAAGTTCTGCCTCCAAAGACCTCCAAAGACTCATCTACAAATAAAGGCCATTGAGAGCTCTGGAAAATTCCTTCCTGAGGGCCAGCAGAACCCACATCATACAATATATAGTCTGTCACAACAGACTTATCAATACAGACATTTTATTAACATAATAAAATGACTCAGGAGATAAACTCTCATCCACTCAGCCAAAGAATGGGCATAGAGTGAAACTGAAGATCTTGAAAGTGACACCAACTCCAAGAAAGACATTATCTAGGCACTTTCAATTCATATAGAAACAATATCTTTATTTCTTAGCCATTTCATACAAGTTCATCTTATCACGTCTTTTACATGCCCACATTTTAACTCAAAACATGGTGGAAATAGCACCAAAAACCATTTTAGAGTAAATGTGTCATGTAAAATATGGTCTATGTCCATCATTAATAAGCTCCTTTCTATGAATGAATATTAAGGGAAACATTCATGAGTAGGTTAAACAATGTTTACAAGAGTAATAACATAATCTACAACTCTGGAGTCATGTTCAATGTCTCATAAGAAATGAAACATACAAATCCCAGAGAGAATTAACAAATTCTGAAATAATGTCTAAAAATCTAGACAAAAGCTCATGCCATGGCTGATAAGTAATAAAGAAGACTAAAAATGAGTATAGATGTTTTTATTTTGGTTTTACTTTAAAGACACTAAGGGACAAGAGCTACAAAAAATGTGTTCTTTTTCTTTCAATTTTTTTTTACTAGTTTTAATAGTAAAACTAGAAGAACTATATAAAATAGTAGTCGTGTTAACAAATGGATCTTTGTTACGTTTTTTACGGATCTGTTACGCTTTTTCAAAATTGTTTCTAAATTTCTGTGAAAATAAGAATGCTTAAGACTATACTTTCAGGGATCATTTCTATAGTATCTGACTAGAGAAGTTTCTCTGACCTTGTAAAACACCCGAACAATGGATCTTTGTTACGTTTTTACGGATCTGTTACACTTTTTCAAAATTGTTTCTAAATTTCTGTGAAAATAAGAATGCTTAAGACTATACTTTCAGGGATCATTTCTATAGTATGTGACTAGAGAAGTTTCTCTGACCGTGTAAAACACCCGAAGCCACGAGGAGGAGCCAGAGCGTCCTTTCCTGAGCGTGAAGGAGGAGCCAGAGCGTCCTTTCCTGAGCGTGAAGCCGGCTCTAGGTGTCGCTTTTGCGACTTTGATTTGGCCATTGATGACCGTTCTCCCTCTCCTCTGGAGAGGGTAGAGGGAGAGGATGCAGTATGAGTGGTTAAAAAAAATAATAATATGGGCCCGGAGAGATAGCTCAACGGCGTTTGCCTTGCAAGCAGCCGATCCAGAACCAAAGGTGGTTGGTTCGAATCCCGGTGTCCCATATGGTCCCCCGTGCCTGCCAGGAGCTATTTCTGAGCAGACAGCCAAGAGTAACCCCTGAGCACCGCCGGGTGTGCCCCCCCCCCCCAAAAAAAAAAAAACAAGAAAAAAAAAAAAAAAGAGTTCTTTGGGCCCGGAGAGATAGCACAGCGGCGTTTGCCTTGCAAGCAGCCGCTCCAGGACCAAAGATGGTTGGTTCGAATCCCAGTGTCCCATATGGTTCCCCCCCCCATCCCCCGCCCCTTGCCTGCCAGGAGCTATTTCTGAGCAGACAGCCAGGAGTAACCCCTGAGCACCGCCGGGTGTGGCCCCCCAAAAAAACCAAAAACAAACAAACAAACAAACAAACAAAAAAAGAGTTCTTTGGGCCCGGAGAGATAGCACAGTGGCGTTTGCCTTGCAAGCAGCCAATCCAGGACCAAAGGTGGTTGGTTCGAATCCCGGTGTCCCACATGGTCCCCCGTGCCTGCCAGGAGCTATTTCTGAGCAGACAGCCAAGAGTAACCCCTGAGCATCGCCGGGTGTGGCCCAAAAACAAACAAACAAAAAATAATAAAATAAAATAAAAAAATAATAATAATAGGGCCGGAGAGATAGTACAGCGGTGTTTGCCTTGCAAGCAGCCGACCCAGGACCTAAGGTGGTTGGTTTGAATCCCGGCGTCCCTTCTGGTCCTCTGTGCCTGTCAAGAGCTATTTCTGAGCAGATAGCCAGGAGTAACCCTGAGCACCGCTAGGTGTGGCCCAAAAACCCAAATAATAATAATAATTATTATTATTATTATAATTAATAATAATAATATAATAAAATAATAGAAAATAAGAATGCTTTACTTTTTCAATAAAAACAGAACATGGCTTACAATTTATGTCTCTTGTAGGTGTCCACAGGTATCAGAATGCATTTCTGAGATAATTAATCTGGTGCTTTGGGGCATATCTATTGCTACTCGGGCTATTCTAGTGGAGGAGAGACTCCTGGCAGCATTGGATGATCATATACACTGTCAGAGAAGGAACCTGGGTGAGCTATATGCATGGCTCTCTGGTCCAGAATATATTCACTGAAATATAATTCAATGTATTTGGAATATTGTAATATTTATTTGAAATAAATATCTCAATATTTAATTAGTAAAATAAAACACTGGTGCTTCACTTTAGAAGACTTCTGATTCATTCTCTGAAATATAATGAAACTTTTATCCGGAGGAAGTTGAAGCGAGTGAACTAAACATTTTCCAAGTGATCTGTGTTGGTGCCAAATAGAGGATGCCTCAGTAATGCAAAGTCCCTTATTAATGCTGCAAGCTTCACTGAGAATCAGAACATGACCTTGAGTTTGGATGACCCTATGTTTGGTCATTCCCTGCATCATGAAATTATTGAACTCTGAAGTTGCTGAATGTATCAGGAATCTATCTATTTCATTTTAGTCTCTTCTGGTGTTATTATTTCATTATTACCATCATAATATAGATAAAAAGGGCTACAATATTGCTAACATGTATTGTTTACACTGGAACAAAAGTTCGGCATCCATTCTATATGCCTAGAAGAGTAACAATCCTTCTTCAATGTCTCTGAGAAATGAAAAGGATAACAGGTTCTTCCTATATCATACTGTTGTTTTTCTTTTATTCTAGAGTAGTCATTAGTTGTTCAATGTCCCTTAATTATAAAGGCCACACTTTGCTTTATAGTCCAGCACAAACTATGATTTTTATGACTCTTGTGAAACAAAGCTATTTTATTTACATACCTGGTTGATTGTGTAACAAGATAATTCAAACTGGAAAAAAGTGAAACCAAGCCAATGGATATGTATATACCACATATTAGGGGCTGACTACAAATAGACAGATAGTCTAGTTGACTCACCTTAAAACATTAAATAAATAAGGAAGGAGCCATCTAAGGATATTTTTTATGACAGACTCAAAAGATAATTAATTAAAGAATGATGTGCCATCACCAAAACAACCCAAAGTCTGATTTACTAGCAGATGCTAATATACAATTCTCACTAATACTCCTCTTCAAAATATTTCTTATACAACTAGCATTATTAGAATGTGTCAATTACTATATGGCAAACATGTCAAAATCATGAACATGATTGCACTCAGAAGTCACCAAACAGCATGAAATCTTTTACAGCCTTGTCCCCATTCTCCCATTCTATTGATAAAGTAATTGTTGTTCCCCTTACTCTCTCCTTAAATATTCTTTTTATTACAAAGAAATAACTTCAGGAAGGGGGTCACAAAATGAAAAGCAATGTCGCCAGAGCAAAGAGAAAGATAATGTAAAAAAGCCAACCTTTATTCCACTCTGCACAAGTTTGTGAATGTCTAAATAAGGCTCCTTGAAAATCTCTCCTTCTGGGCTCAATATCTTCACGTAACCTTCTTTCTCCAAAATGAAGAGGCGCTGGGAGCCATCCCCACTGTGCAGGGCGCCAACAGGCTGGCGGAGTCCACTCACAACCTCCTGAAGACAGAAGCAGTTGTGTTTGTGTTTTCTAAACAAATTAAAGAAAACCAGTGAGCTCTCCTGGAGTTGGAGGAGGAAAAGATGCTGGGTATGGGGCCCCTTTCCAAAGCTATTTCCTTTAGGAATCACTATCTTGGATTTCATTTTATGGAAGTCAACCAAGATGACTTTTGTTCAGAAAACCAAAGCAACCCAACACAACTGCATCTGGAACTGTTCAAAGTGCTTCTTCCCTTTTCCAATCAATACACGGAGGTTGACTCACAATCACTAAACCTGGTGAAAAGGCACACAGGGAGAAAGTTCTAAAATGTGCTTAGGAAACTCTGATCAGCTCAGAAAAATTGTGCTGGTTCTTTCCACAGCATTCTAGAGTGATCAGTAACTGTAAAATTCAACTTTCCAACTAGATTCAGCAAGTTTTCATGAATTATACAGAGAAGCCAAGCTTGTAACAGAAGATGAGAAGCTTTAAAAGTACTTAGGTTAAAGTGATTTTTTAAAAAACAAACTACCGGGCCCGGAGAGATAGCACAGTGGTGTTTGCCTTGCAAGCAGCCAATCCAGGACCAAAGGTGGTTGGTTCGAATCCCGGTGTCCCATATGGTCCCCCGTGCCTGCCAGGAGCTATTTCTGAGCAGACAGCCAGGAGTCACCCCTGAGCACTGCCGGGTGTGGCCCAAAAACCAAAAAAAAAAACAAAAACAAAAACAAAACAAAAAAAAAACAAACAAACTACCTTAAACAGGGGAAAAATGTCACCCGAAGGGCAAAGGCACCTTAGACATAAAAATAGAAAATGCAGTAAGCACCAAACCATAAGAGGTCAGTTGTTTGTTTTAAGGTTAAAGAGTATTGATCAGTATGGACCTGCTAATCTCTTCTACTTTGTCGTATTCTTCCATCTGGTTCAAGTAATTAGAGGCTGGTCCTCTCATTTGCTTTCTTGGAAAATCTGGAAAGCACAATCCGCCATCTTTTCTTGCATAGTAAAAGCAAAACTCATCAGCAGTTGTTTGAAGGAAACCTTTAAAAAAACATACAAAGACCCATTAGAAAGGTTCTCAGTAAACACTCTGAACATAAATGATAAAGCAGGGAAAAACTAATTGTTAGAAATGATGGAAATATTCTAGTAAATGACAAACAGGTAAAAATAAATGGAAAAAAAACACAAGTTGTTTGGCTTGGGATTTCTATGTTCTACTAAGCTGGAATCTAGAATACATTGCATTAAAAGTGAAATAATAATAGGGACATTTTTAATAGCTCACATGAACTATACTCAACACCAACTCAACATTAATTTCTTACTGCATAGACTTTAGTTTCCACTATTGGTTGCATTTTTGACTTTCTCTAGTCACTAACATTTTCTTCCCTACAGGACTCAATAACATCCTGAGAAAAAATTAGAAATAAAAAAAAAATGGACTTTTATGTACCTGTCTGGATCTTTCTACAAATTTGATGAATAGTACTGCCACTGGCAAGTGATTTAATAAAAATATGACATTTCACATCTTTGCTTTCAAACATATGAATGCCTTTTACATATACCTTATTAGTGGAGATAAAGATTATTTTGTAATTCAGAAACTGCATTTAATATAATCCTTTAAGGGAGAGAGATCAAAGGGCTGGAGTATGTATTCTGCCTAGGGGAACCCAAGGTTTGATCTCTGGCATGAAGTTGTCCCCGGAGCACTGCCAGGTGTGATCTAAATAAGAAATTATTTATTGGGGCAAGAGCCTTAGTACAGCAAATAGGGCACTTGCCTAAAATGTGGCTGACCCGGGTTTGATCTCTGGTATTTCATATAGTCTCCCTCCAGGAGTACTTCCTGAGTGCAGAGCCAGGAATAAGCCCTGATCACTGCTGGGTGTGACCCCCCCAAACCTGGCTCTGTTCTCTGGAGTCATTCCTGGTAGACTTCTAGGGATCATATGGTTCTAGGAATCAAACCCTGGTCTCTGCATGAAACTCAGGTATCCTGGCTCTTGGTCTAATAGTTTGTTAAGTAATTTAAAATAATTTTTAATTGTAAATAATTTTTAATTATAAAATAATTGTAATTTTTCTTAAGCAGAATAGTTGACACTCCACCTCTCATTGAGAAAAAAATGTCACAATGTCAAAAGAGCAAAATAGATTCACTTAAAGGGATACAAAGGAGAGGTTTTTAATCTAATAAAAACAGCTTGATGTGACTAAGACAGAAGAGGACTTTATGATAAGGAAGAATTTAGACTTTTGTCGCATAACTTTTATAAGGGCTTAACATTTCCATTGTTGCCTAAAATATTAGGTAAATTGTAATTCTATCAGTTTTGTGAAACAGATTCCCAGTAGCTTTGCTGAAGGACTACAATGATTCCAACATGACCTACATTTGATCTAACTATGGGAAGAAATGTTTCAATCCTAAACCTCCAGGGAAGGTTCCTCAAAGTAAGCATCACAGTAGGCTCTTGGGAAATTTATCTTTAGGAACCAGGCAAGTGTGAGTGAATCACTTAAGAGTTGGAACAAGCAAAGGAGGAATAGAAGCTTGGAAAGATGTTTCCTAATCCAGTCATGCAGTTTGCTGCAACATGGATGGAACTGGAAGATATGTTAAATGAAGTAAGTAAGAAGTAGGATAAATTCAGGATGATAATATATGTGTATACATGTAATATATATGTAATAATTATATGTAGTATAATATAAATATAAATACCACTTATATGTGGTATTTAGAATAATTGCATGAATGAATGCAATTGTATAAATGGGAGTGATTGAGGATACTCTAGGCCCCAGAGTATAGTGAAGAGAAGGAAAAAAATTGAGTGGAGGAAGAAAAGACAGATGTGAAATAATGGAATGGGGCCAAGGGGTGTCAGGTGCATTGATGGGGTTAACAAAGGACAGAACTAAATATCCAAACCACAGAGTCAACAACAATGACATTTTGAGACCCAAACTTTAAGTTAATCAAACTTAAAATGGTACCTGTTGTGATGGCAGGCCAGAGCTTTGGTGGTGGCATGGGATGAATGCACTCTAGGCACACTGATCTAGGGATGCTGACACTGGTAGTATGAATAACTTTTGTAAATAAAAGTATGAATAACTTTATAAATCACAATGAGTTAAGTAGAAAATTAAAAAATAAAGATGATTATAGAAAAGAAAGAAATAAAGGGAAGGAAGGAAGAAGGAGAGAAAGAGGAAGAGAAAGAGAAAGGAAAGAAAGAGGGAGGAAAGGATGGAAGGAGAAAGGTAGGGGAGGGAGAAGAAAAGAAGGAAGAAAGGGTGGGAGGGAGGGAAGGAGGGAGGGTGGAAGGAAGGAGAGAAGGAAGAAAGGGGAGGAAAAGAGAGAAGGAAGAAAGGGAAGGAGGGAAGGAGAGAGGGAAGAAGGGAGGGAGGGAGGGAAAGAGGGAGGAAAGGAAGAAGGGAAGGAAGGAGGAAAGGAAGGATGGAGGAAGGGAGGGAGGGAGGGAGGAAGTCAGGGATATTGGGCCAGAGAACCAAAGCCTGCAGCTATATCTCATTTTATGCAAGAGACCTGACCTCCATTTGTCACAGCTCAGGGGACTGCTGAAAAGTGCCTAGACGTGTTCAACCAGTTGGGTTGGGGTTAAAAAGCAGAGATGCTGCTAAATTAAACTTTTCACACCGTTTTGGGCTACAGCTTTCTCAAGAGATTTTATATATATATTTCTCCCACAGGCAGCAGGCTCTCTGCTGACATGCATGTGGTAAGGCCGCCCTACTATGCCTCTATTTATAACTGAAGGTGCGAATGAAAAATTTTGCTTCAATCCGATGTGTGCCTGGGGGGTGGGGGTCACAGATACGTTTTTAAAGTGCAATTCAGAAAACAGTTCGTTTTATTTTTTCCCCCAAAACAACAATCTGTATTTAGCATTGAAGACTGCATGCAAACCATCTCCAGAGGAAAATAATGAACAATGTTCACGGTTGACTCCATTTAGTCAAGAATTATATTAGCTGGCGGCAAACATGAGGAAATGGGAAATCATTTTCAAATGGAGAATCGGAAGATGGAAAGAACAGAGTCCTATGCCCTGAGACTCCAGAGATGCTAAGCTCCTTAGCAAATGAAACCATTTTAAAAATATAGAATGAAGGGCCAGAGAGATAGTACAAGTAAGGTGTCTGCCTGGCACAGTTGACCCATGTAGACTCCCCAGCACCACATATGCTTGCCCTTGAGCATTGCCAGGAGTAAGCCCTGTGTACCTCTGGGTCTGACCTCCAAAGGAACCAAATAATCAAAAGATAGCACCGTGGGGCTGGAAAGTAAACATAGGTTGTGGCATATTCTTTGCATATAGCCGTCCGGCCCAGTTTTTATTCCCAGCAGTACACAGTCCCTTAAATTTTGTAGGATGCAGCTCGGCAGACCCCTGAGCACACTGCAAACTCCAGGCACCATGGGGCTCAGATGCTTCTCTGCAGCTTTGGGCTCTTCATGCAACTACCAACCTGCTGGCTAAAAAGGGAAAGATTTAACCCTAGGCCCTGAGCCGCATGTGGGAAGTCCCCAAATTATTTCTAAAATACTCAACATTATAATGGACTTTCTTTCTTTGCTGCTGCTGTTTTGTGTATATTTTTTTTGCCACACCCAGAAGCGTACAGGGGGTTGCTTCTGGCTCAGTACTCAGAAATTACTCCTTAGGCTTGGGGGACCAGATGGGATATCGGGGACTGAACCTGGGTTGGGTTGGTGTCATGCATGGCAAATGCCCTCCTTGCTGTGCTATCACTCCAGCCTGTTTGTTTCTTTTTGAAAGGCCCTGGGTTAATTAAATTATCTGTTCAGAAGGGAACTAGTTCTTAGGGCTTTCCATAAGGTCCAGGAAATGTGGCTCAGCAGTAGACATTGGTCTCGTGTGTGTGTGTGTGTGTGTGTGTGTGTGTGTGTGTGTGTGTGAGAGAGAGAGAGAGAGAGAGAGAGAGAGAGAGAGACAGACAGACAGAGACAGAGACAGACAGACAGACAGACAAATCCCAACACTGCAAACATTCAAAAGAAAACAAACCCCAAACTAATAGTTTTATGAATATTTTACAATAAAATGGTCTCATTTTGTGGATAAGGGTGACCAAGATATAGGGTTTTTTGTTTGTTTGTTTGTTTTCTAACTGAGACTCATTTCAGGATGAAGCCACTGAAATGGGCCTCAAGCTTGCCAGGGTCATCATGTTAGCTTTAGTCTCTGCACTCTGGAAGAAGGCAGATCCCCTCAGGTCATTTCACTTTTTGAAACAGTTTTGTTTTTGTTTTGAAACATTTTCACTTTTTTGAAAAGTTGCAAGTTCATGCAACATCTTAGGTGTTAACTAGTTTGTGTTATAAGCCTCATCCTACCAAGCCACAAAGTCCCCCATAAGATACCTGTATGCAAACTCATCTTCTCTGCGGAACAATCTAAGCTAGCCTTTCCCTTAACAAGGAAGTTTACCTTCCCTCATTACCCTCACAAGAAGCGGGGAGAAGCAAAAAAAAAAAAAAAAAAAAAAAAAGAAGAGAGAGAAAGGGAGAAGAGCAGGTCAACCCTGGGGAGCAATTCTGAGTACAGTGAGGGTGAGGGAAGCTCTGGTGGTCCCTTCCAGCTACTCTGCTCTCCCGGGACCTAATAGAACACATGTGTCAGACAGAGGGATGGGGTCAGCGTGGCCGTGGACTAGAGAAACTCTGTGGAATCAAACCCTTGACCTTGGCCTCATTAGCAACAGGATTAAACCAATTGAAATAATTGTATGCAGACATTTCACACTACAATAACCTACAGCTGAGGAGAGGCTGGTGTCTGGGGGAGAAAACTCCTGATGACAAAGAGTGAAGGAACAAATAGGGGGGCCGTAGAGGTTTCTATGAGGGCTTTTCAAGATGGGGAGTCCCAGCATTCACCACATAGCTAAGCAGCTGCTTCGGTCAGCACCTTTGGGCAGAAGCAAGCGAAGGCGGACTATGCTGAATGTGTATAGGGCTGTTTCCACGTCAATGTGATTTCAGGAATTTTGAGCATGTACCTCTCCTAATAAACTCCCAAAGAGACTCATGTATGTCTTCACTACATTGCTGTTTCTCACTGAGGGAAACTGGGCATAATATGAGCACTTGGAGTTGCAAGTGGCTAGAAAGTAGATTGTCATAGAAAATACATGTGATCTGCAAGGACAGAAGGTTTCTCTATTTCCTTATCTACTGGGCATCTTGGGGGTGAGAAAGGTGACAGAGAGAGATCATCAGAATTATTTTAGACTATCCCCATTTCAGACTTCTCCAATTATTAATTAAATACACCCATTGGGATGCAGCCTCTCCCTTTTTGATTTGTTTTGTTTGTTGGTGGGGGTGGGCCATACCTAATAGTACTAGCTCAGGTCTTGTTCTGGGCTCTATGCTCAGGAATTATTCCTAGCAGAGAGCTCAGGGACCATACAGAGTACCAGGAACACAACATGGGTCAGCCAGATCCAAAGCAAGAACCTTACCTTGATATGTAGAAAGAAGAGTTCAGTCATGAAACTAGTCAAAAAATATCATCTCCTTTTTTATTAAGAAAAAAGAAATGAGGGGAAAAAAAGAAATGAGGGGCTGGAGCAGTGGTGCAGTGGTAAGGCATTTGCCTTGCATGCGTCTAACCTAGGAGGGACCTCGGTTCCATCCCCCATGACCCATATGGTCCCCCAAGACAGTGATTTCTGAGCGCATAGCCAGGAGTAACCCCTGAACATCACCGGGTGTAGCCCAAAATAAAAAAAAAATTAAAAAAGAAATAAAAAAGTAGCTGCTTTTTTACACTTTGGGAATGCCAGAGGAAAAGCCAGTCTTGCCTTTCTTAGGCTGCAGAAGATGTATTTCCTATCGATGACTGTTGAGAGCCCTTTCTGATACCAGAAATGTTCTGAATTTCTGCAGTGCCTCTTTCTGGGGAGGGGGGTACCTTATTTAGAACAGTTTAGACAGTTGCCACCATACATAGGTTTCATCTGGCTAACAAACTGGGTCACGTAAGTCACCGGAAGAGTGTTAATACAGCTCGCTTCAGGGACAAGCAGTTAGCCTTTGACAGATGCCAAGGAAGCCTCCTGAGCTTGCAACTAAAGGCCAGCACAGCACTCAGCTGTCTCCAGCCTGGAGTGGGGCTTTCATCTGGTTATCTTTCAAGGCAGCCTGGGTGGCCACCCAAAGCACTTGACATCTTGATGCACTTCAGCAGTTTTACATATACACAAACTTTGTAGAAAAATAAATGTGTCATTCGTCACCACCTATGTTGATCTGGAGGAGAGAGGAGGTAGGTACCTAGCCCGTCCAGCTCCTGAACTGCTGGCTGGGTGCTCTCTTTCACAGGGTATCATGTTGGGGTGAAGCTGGGTGGGTTTGTTTGGAGAAGCTAAAATAACTTCCAACATGTAAAGACCCCCCACAGCTGAGTCCTGGAGGTCAGCAGTTTTGCTCAAGCAGAGAGAGATGGGTCCATAATAGAAATGTCCCTCCCCATGACTTTCAACTTCGAGTGGCCACAGAGACTCTTCTGCATGAGATCTGCAGCAAACCTCAGGGCCCAATCTGTTATCGCTTCTCTCTGCAGCCCATCTGGGCCACTTGGATGTCTCACATGGGGGTGTGAGGGGGGTATGTGCCCAAGGGAAAGCAAGAGTTGTTTCAAAGAAAAGCCTTGGGAACATGGCTGCAGTTTATTGAGACAATAATAATATTTTCACACAGAATAGATTTTGATACATGTCAAAGTCACACCTCAAGAAGCAAGCCAGCCTAGTCAAAATGTTTGCTTAGGTTATTAAAAAAAAACTGGAACATACGCACGCACACACATACACACATGTGAGCATGCACACATACACACAAGCCATACTTTCTGGGTCAGAAAAATATGTTCTATGAAATGTACAGATTAGTTAAGAAAATTCTCCAAGGGCGTTCTAGGCTTCTCCACTCCTGTCTTTTTCTTAAATGCTTTCAGCTTGACAAAATGTTCCCTTTGCTCAGTCTGTGTGTGACTTGGCCTCACTAAACAGAAGCTGTTTTTTAAATTACTTCCTACCTTGATAGTGATTCTTCCAAGAAAAACACCACCACCCACCCAAAGCCTATGGATTTTGGATGGCGAAATCTTGAAGGAATGAGGGGGTTAGCAGCCTACATGCTTCTGGTGGCTGCACTTGCAGGGGCTCTCTCTATCTCCCTCTGCCTCTCTGCACCTCTCTCTCCCTCCCTCCCTCCTCTTCCTCCTTCCCTCTTTCACTCTCCACCCTGGGTTTTGGTGCTCAGAGATTATTCCTGGCTCTGCACACAGAAATTATTCTAGCCAGTGCTTGGATCAAATAGGATGCTAAGGATTGAATCTGGGTTGGCTGCCTGCAAGGCAAATGCCCTCCATGCTGTAGCTCCACACTCCAGCCCCAGAACCTAGGTTTTCATGACATTTTCCTTGATTTTTAAGTAAAGATTCGGTCTCCTTTTCTTTTTCCCTCACAGAGTTTTGAGAAACTAATTCATCAAAAGAGATGCAAAGGCTGCACAAAGTCTGGTCCTTTTGAGATCTCTAATCATCCTGATGACACAAAATACCTTCAAAGTCAGGATGACCTATCTTTATTGACTACTCCACTATGCAGAACAGAACACTGCAAAACCAGTGCACTCTGATAACCAACAGCAGCACCAATGAGAAATGTGGACAAGTTAATCCCAGATGTGTAAAGATAATCCTAAATGTTTTACCAAGCCACATGCAAACATTATAGCCAAAGCAATACACTACTCATTTGAAGACTAAAGTGGCAGGAATCCTGTAACAGCAACAGGGGTTTTACACATTTGCAAAGGCAATACACAAGGTAAGACAGATATTAGAAAAGCAAGATCCATTTTCAGGCAGAATTTTCACTGCAGTACCAAGGAAGGGCTTATTCTGCATAAATGATTCTGTTATTTACACAACTTTTTGGGTTTTTACCTGGAAGATGGCTGCGGCAAGTGTAAAAAAATTCTTTGCAATAGTCTTTACAGAGCAAGGGAAGTACCAAGTCTCTATCCAGAACTTCCCTATCCGGTGAGTGGAACAGGCTCTGAGAATTCGGGGAGCAAAGCGCACATTTGATCTCTTCCAATAATTTCCCACATTCAGTGTTGTTGATGACAGACAGGATCTGAAGCCACGAAAAAGAAACAAGGTTCTTTTTAGTATACATGTAGTCAGACAGAATTAGGGTTTTGGTACCCATGTCAGTGAAGTAGAAAACGATACTATAAAGTTAGCACCAGAAAAGGATTTCCACCCCTCCCTGAGAATGCCTTCCTAAAGATGCCCATGCTGTTGCTGGGGTATGCGTCTCCATGCTCAGAAGTACATATTACTAACACACTTCACTTCCAGTGTGAACAGAGACTTGTGAATTAATAATCACTTTACTCTATCAATACTGACTGATAGTTGACTTGAAAAATTTTGGATTCCCTTCTCCAGCGCTAGGGAAAGCCTCCAATTGGAAGGCATGACTTTGGCTTTTGTTTTGAAAAAAATTCAATTTCACTTAAAAAATGCCTGCTATAAAAGTCTCCCAGATGTGAACATCTACAAATTGCATATAGGATGTTTTCGCGAGTGAGGAAAAGCTCTCTCTTTCCTGTGCCATAAAAATGATATCTGAAGCGGAATCAAAGTGGTTTAAGACCCGATTTTTATGGTTCATTATATCTGAGCCAGGAAAAACTTTTTAACTAGCTCTTCAGGTACATTCTTTGCATGAATAAACATAAGAGTTTAACAAAAGTGCTTTTGTAAAGCATTTTGTGAGTTGTAATGGGAAGGGTATGCTTTTATCATTATTTGAATGGAGTGATTCCGTTTCTTTCATTAAGGTTAATTTCGGAGTTACTGATTTATTAAGGTTAATAAGTGGGAGATAAGTGGTGTCTAGAGTTAACACTACAAAGTAGACCTTGGAAGCTCCTCTAAAGCATATATAAGAGAATTACCAGCACAATTTTTGAGTTCTGAAATGCAGTGCTATTTAAATCAAGCAGAGTTTGCATACTAAAAAAAATACCTTTTCCAGCTCAGGTGATTATATTTACACTCAATTACTTTCCTCAAATGAGAAGCCAAAACATGCATTTTAAAACCTAAAATTGAGGGGCTGGAGTGATAGCTCAGCAGGAAGGGCATTTGCCTTGCAAGCAGCAAACTCTGGGTTCACTCCAGCACCCCATGTAGTCCCTGAGCCTGCCAGGAGTGATTTCTGAGTGCAGGGCCAGGAGTAATCCCTAAATGCCATCATGTGTGGTCAAAAAAAAAAAACACCCCAAAAACCCCTAAAATTAGTTCATGAAAACATATGATGCCCAACTAAGTAAGGTATGACTCCTCTTTTCCTAGGAAAGTGATATTCTTCTAGGAGATGATAAAATTTGGATTTGAAAAATTGGCACCATTCAGAAATAGGTGAGCACAAGCATATTAAGTTTTAGTATGCAGCCATTAAAGTCTAATAGAAGTTATCTTACCTTGGAAAACTACATCTTTCTGTGTATAAATATATATACACACATATATACACATTATCTATGTAGATATGTATATATACACATTGTTGTATATATACATTTAGACATTGTAATTGTATATTACATTTAGACATTGTAATTATCTAAAATATTCAGAAAAACTATATTCATCAAAATAATGTTGGCATTTGGATTCGGACTGAGTTATTAAAATTACAAGGCTTAAGTGATTACACTATTTTCAAATCAACCTGCACCAAGACTAGTGTAAATGCCTTGTACCGTCCATCTTAAAAGATAGACTTCATGGATCGATTCAATATTAAAACAGCTTCACTCTGTGAGCTTTGTTTTCCCAGAGTCGTTCAGCAAGAATCAAACAATGGCAGGATACTGAAGTCACCTCTTCAGCAGGCTGAAGAACTGGCATAGAATGAATGACCTTCGATTTAATAGGAAATATCTGCAGGCTTCAATTTTATAATTTTTTAATAACTGAAACAAACTGAACCCTCTATTCTCTCTCAGCTTCTATCCAAGAAGAACTAGCTTTTAGAGCCTAAAGGATTTTGTCTTTGACAATTCTTGGAATGTGTCCTGGCCACAAACTGGCTCATCCAAAAATTTCCGAACTGGGATTTCATAAGAGAGGTGAATCAAGTGTAGTGTTCTGCTCTGGAAGGTTTCAAGCTGTTCCTGGAGCAGCAGCATGGTAACATTTCGCTCTGTGTGAGGTCGCAGGCTAAAAACCTATTTGAAGATAGATAGAGCCATCATTCTGGCTTGGCTTTCAATGAACCAAGAGTCTCCCTGAAGTCAATTAAACCAATTCAGCCCAAGCTGTAATACTGTCTTAGACAGCTGAGTTCTGGTGTATGCAGATGACACATTCTTCTGGTGGGCCTCTAGATCTGTGTCTGTGCCAGGGCTTAACATGACCTGTGACAATGCCATTAATTGCCAGAAGACATGGAAGTTTATTTCCTGCTATTTTTAAAAGCTCCCTTCCCTAACCTTCCAATTATAGGAGCTTCAACACAACACAGAAATCAGGTGAAATTTCTGAGCTGTAACCAACAGCAGGCCTAGGAATGATGGTCACTGACTAATTTATAACATCTGGGCAGGTTATCCTTTCATGGTTAGCCACAAGCAAATGAAGTCTAGAGAAGGTAACAGGGTACCGAGCGAAATACACCAGGGGCGACTACCTATAACTAGAGCTTCTCAACACAGTACATTTATTGTGAGCAAGGTGGCAAGGACCTTCTATATTTCTATTTTTCCAGAAACTAACTAGGATTAAAGAAAGGCACCCACCAGGGTTTTGAAAAAACTCACACTTGATACATACACAAAGTATTTCTAAAAACCAGATGCCTACAAGGTCGATCAGCAGTTGGTAGAACCCAAACTCTGCTGAACTCCCGCATGGGATTATGTCATTAAAGAGTTCAGTTTCAATTTTAGGCTAATATGTAAATAGATCATTGTGTGAAGGCAGCTGTTAAAGGGACCCCAGGATGAGTTATTTGTTTAGTTGGATGTGTTCAACAATAGCCTTTGTCCCTGGAAGAGCCAGAGCAAACAAATGATTGTAAAAGGGCACACTTGAAAACAATTACTTTTCACCCATTCCTTGACAGATTTGGCTGTGAAACCACCCAAGGTAGAGGGAGCTTCTACGCTTCTGGGGCTTGGAGTTTTAGAAATTGGGGCTATGTCACTGGATTGCTGATTCGATTTGGCTAGTGGGAATTCTCTGAGTTTGCTGGAGAGGTGCAGCAAAATATATTGTCCACGCCCTCAGTATTAGCAGTTCCAAATAAGCAAAATTATCAAAATAACATTTCCAAATGAAAATACAAATGCAAAACCAATACACTGACTTAAGACTTAAATTCAACGCTACTTCAGGACTTTTGAGAAATTGTCTAAGTCTGGAAACTGAATTTAATTGTGCTGTTCCACTGTCTCAATATTTCTAGTTAGTTTGCTAATTCTATCTCCGGAGTTTCTTCCTGGGGAAAAAAAAAAAAAGCTACTCCTATATAACCTTCTGGGAGTTGCGGAAATCTTTGGGGTGTGGTGTGGTGTTTATTTTCCTTAGACAAACATCTCTCCTAGATACACACTATGAGATAAGACCTTAACATCTAACATAAACCAGGAGGACTGGGGACTGGGGGCAAAACACCAACGTTTATTATGAAATAACATCTAAAAACTTGATAACTGGGGCTGGAGAGACAGTCCACGGCTACAGTGAATGCCTTGCACATGGTAAACCCATATTGGTTCCACAGCATTCCATATGGTCCGCCAGGTACCATCAGGAGTAATTTGTGAATGCAGAAATCACGCGTAACCCCTGAGCATCTCCGGGGGCCCCAAAAAAACAAACAAGAATTTTTTTGAGAACTAACACAGGTCAAGTATGCAAATGCACAACTATATCAAATCTCTGCTTTGAACAATTTGGATATTGTTGGTGTCTAAACCACTTGTACGGGACCAGCCAGCTCCACTGCTCCAAATTTAATTCAGACTCATTTTGCAAATGAGTAGGGGTTTGTTGCTGGTTATAAGCATGTGAAACAGAAAGGAATGTGGAGAGCTAATGTAGCCTAATGCTTCCTAAGGATTTTTTCTTTACAAAAAAATTTTTTTAATAACTTCTCTTAAGGATTCTAACTCCCTGCCACCCCTCCCTCCATCAGTACTGGTTTAATTAAGAACAAACTCAAGTTTTAATTCTTTATTTCCAGGAAGAGTTCGGTATTGCAAAGGTCTGCAGATGGCCTGGTTAAATCCTAGAGTGACTTGCACATAGAAGTCTCAGTGGCAAATATTTCTAAACCTCTCTTGCTGGCTCTCTCCCTCTGAATGTCCTGATTCTTGGTGGGGGTGGTGTGTGTGTGTGTGTGTGTGTGTGTGTGTGTGTGTGTGTGTGTGTGTGTATGGAAATCTCGGTATAACTCTGGCAAGGAAGTGAATACAGCTCTTCAGTAATGTAATTCAATCAGAGCACGGGAGCTTCATGACATTGTTTGGAAGAAAATGCTGGTGTATCTGCTCTCTGCATCTCAGACTACTGCCGCATATGGTAAGAATAAAGAGCGTCGCAGCTGAAAACCTGCAGCACGACAGTTCTCACTCATCTGGGAATAGAGCGAGTCGGACAAATGCTCCCTCAAAAGGCATGAACATTTGGACAGAGCTGAAGACTGAAAGAATGATGTCCTCTGGTTTCACCCATTAGTGAACCAACCAACAAACACAATGGTGTTGTTGTTATTCTTCTGCCATAAGCAACAGGACTCTGTGTGTGGGCAGCAGTGTACTGCCTAGGAGGATAAGTCGACCCCTTTTTGTCCTATTGATTTTTTTCCTATTTGCATGACTTGAGCAAATTAAATGATGCAATATGGCTTTTTGTTACAAAACAAAGTGAGAGATACCACCCAGACACATATGTTGATTCGTAGGAGCTGTTTACATGAGAATAGAGGGAAATCTACCGTGAACTGAGCATAAAAATTAGATTCAGCCTGGGTATTTTTTTTTATTATGCCTGGGCCAGCAAGACTGCAGCACAAGTTTTCCAAGAGTCTCTCAGACCCTGACAACTGCAGTGTTGAAACAGAGGAATTCTTAATTAAACCTAAAACGGAGAAAGGAGCGCGGGGGTGGTGACTGGGGTGGGGGGGGGGGAAGCAAAGACACCTGATTGTTTATTTCACGTGCAAGGATTGTTAATGACCTGGACCCCCAGGGTGCGCCGCGAGTGGAAGAGCAGAGCGCGCGCCTTCGGGCATCCCAGGGAGGGAGCAAAAGACATTGCAAACTCCCCAATTCAGCGCGTCTGGCCAAGCAACCGACACTTTTCGCAGCTGTTGAGACATCCGAGCAGAAGGAACAGTAAATGCCAACTCCGAAAAGCCAGTTTCGACCCAAGCTCTTCCTAGACAACTTAAGGACGCTCAAAAAGCCTGGATACAGAATGTTTTCAAATATCTAGCTTGGAGACCTGGAGCCGGCTGGGTTTGCACCGAGAAATAGCGTCCCAGCAAAAATCTCTCGCCCAGTTTTTTTTTTTTTTTCCCCTTTCACCCGCGTACTGGGAGTTCCTAGGCTCTGGTTAACTATTATAACTCAAAACACCTCCGCCCTTCGCCCCCCCCCCAGCCCCACGGAGGTGTGGACCAGTGAACCAAGCAAGCTCCAACATCCTCCGGCGCTCCACGCTCTCCCCCGGCGAGCACGTGGGGGAACAGGGCTCCGATCCTTTTTCCACCCTAGAAAAAACAAACCGGAAACCACAGCCACCTTCATCCACAGTTGCACCGCGGCCAGCGCCGCTCCCGTGCGTCCCACACCCGCTGTGAGCCGAGATTCCCCGTCGGTCCCGATCCGTGCCGGAGACCCGGGGCATCCTTTCACCAGCACCAGCAGCTCTGCCTATCGGTGCATTCCCCCGCAGGACCTCAGCACGCGAAAAGCACGCCAGCCCTGGAGCCGAGTGAGAGGAGAAAGGCCAGAAGAGGGGATAGGAGAGAGGAAGGAAGGGAGGCAGACAGAAAGACACACAGATCCGCATGCAAGTCTTTGGCTCGCACAAGAGAAAAAGAGATCGCATGGGGATCCTTGAAGAGAGGCAGAGACCGAGAAAGAAACTCCCCAAACCAGTTTTGGCCCTGTTCAGAGCACCCCCAGCTCACGCCGCGCGCACGCGGCCTCCGGGCACCCACCCACCCCCAAAGCTGACCCACCCAGCCCGGCCCGGCCCGCCGGCGGGAGGCCCGCGCGCGAGCTCCTTTCTACCTGCTGCAGGTCGTGGCGACCCAGTCCCGGGCTGTCACTCCTCGGGCAGCAGGACAGTCGCGGGTAGAAGGCCCCGCACATCGCCTCCCCGCCGCTCAGCACCTCCAGCTGGGACAGGAGCCGCCGGTCCCGTCTTTTGAGGCGCCTCGGGGGGCTCCCGTTCAGGCACCGTCTCCGCCGCGCGGCGCTCCCTTCGCCGCGGTCCCCAAACTTGGCGTCTCCTTCGAAGAAGCCCAGCGCCACGGCCAAGAGCAGCAGCTTAAAGGACAGCATCTTCAGCATCGTCCCCGAGGGCGGCTCGGGGTGCTCGGGGCCGCGGGGCGGGGGCGGGGGTGGGGCTGGGGGGGCTACGGGCTCGGGAATGGGGTGCGGGCCGCGAAGGCGCAGCGGCGGGGCCGCGGGGACCCTCGAGACGCAGCTGGAGGACGCCGCGACTCGGGAGCCGGGGCGAGGGCTAGCGGGGACTCGGCGGTGCCTTCGGGGGGGACAGTCCAGTCGGGCGGGTGACACTGTCCGCAGCGGGGCCGGTGGCGGCGGGCGGCGGCGGCCGGGCGGCGAGCGGAGCGGAGCGGAGCCTCCGGAGGACTTGGAAGCGGCCGGGCGAGGAAGCGGAGGCGCGGCGGGCCCGGAGGAGGACGCGCTGTCGGTGGCGCGGGGCTGCTCTTTAGGTGACGCGGTAGCGGGACCCGGAGCGGCGGCGGCGGCGGCGGGGCTCGCGAGGATGCTGAGGTCTTCTCTGCCGGCGGCTGCAGCTTCTCACCCAGCCTCTCATGTTTCGCTCCCTCTTTTCTTCTTCTTTTTAACCCGCGCGCGGGGAGGTGCTGCCGCCGCGCGCCCCTTGACGTCACCGCGGCTCCCGCGCCCCCGCCCGGCCTGGGGGGAGGGGAGAGGAAGGGAGGGGGGCGGCTCCGGCGCGAGCGCGGCTTGGGGGGCCCCCAACCCCCCGCCCGTCGCCACCGGGGCGGGGCGGGGCAGGGCGGTGGCGGGGGAGGAGGCCCGGGCCGGGCGCACCGGTGCCCGCCTCGAGGGCGCGCGCGGGCCGGGGCGCCGGGCGGGGAATGGGGGTGGGGTGGGGTCGCGCGACTTGGGGCCGCCTAGTTAGCTCCTCTCGCCGCCCCAGCCCCTTGGGGAGCAGATAGGGCCCAAAGTGAGTCCAAGCGCCCTGTGGAGGTGAGCCCCGAGGAGCGCCTGCCTGCGCGGCCCCCTCCCCTTCCCCCAGAACGCAGCTGGAGTGGAGGCCCGGGAGCCTCTCTTGCTCTTTCCGGCCTGGCACTGACTCCCACCGGCTCCATGCCGGGGAGCTGCTGTCCGGAAAGATCTTTCCAGGGAGCCTAATTTGGAGGCGCGCAGTGTGAAGTGATGGGGGGCATCCCAAAAGCAGAGAGTCCCTTGGTGGGTCCCTGCAGTTCGCTGAGACCTCGACGAGTGGAGCTTTCCACCCTCCAGGCGCGCCCTGGCGCCAGGATGCGGGGATCCCCGCGGGGGTGGCCCTGCCTGGGCGGGCTGGCCCTGTGCTTGGCCCTGCTGAGGGACCCACCTGTGCCCCAGAACTCCACAGGGCCTCTCCGGCGCCACCCTGCACCCCCCAGCACGCTGGAACTTGAGTTCCGTGGACCAAGGTGGCCAAGAGGAACAGCTGGTGGCATTTTCTGGTGGTGGAATCCAGAGTTCATTGAAATAGAAAGAAAAATAGAACCCGGGGGAAGCCCCGCGCTCCAAGGGGGGTGTTGGACCCTGGGAGCCAGTTTCTGGAGTGTTAGTGATGGGGTCTCTGGGGTCCAGTGCAAACCCGTGCACAGAGATCAAGTCATCCTCGCCACCTGCGCCCCTTGCGCTCAAAGTTGCGGTCCGGCACGCGCTCAGTCCCTGCCACACACCCGGTGGCCTCAATAGTGCTCTTGGGGACACCTTTAAGGGAAGCTTGGTTGGGAGGCAGTAGGCATCGAGTTTGAATGGGCAGGAAAGTAGTTACCCCATTTGGGCGGTGGAGGAATGCGCCCCAGATGAGGATGTCTCCACTTATTTATTGGATGGCGATCTGACAGATTGAATTTTTTCCCCATTATTGGATGTAGATTTAGCTATTTGATTTTTGTTGTTGTTGTTGTTGTTGTTATTTGGGGGGACCACACCCGGTGGCGCTCAGGGGTTACCCCTGGCTATAAGCTCAGAAATCGCTCCTGGCTTGGGGGACCATATGTGACGCCGTGAGATTGAACAGCGGTCCGTCCGTGGCTAGCGCAAGCAACTTACCGCTTGCGCTACCGAGCAACTTACCGCTTGCGCTACCGTTCTGGCCCGTTTGATTATTTTTAAGAAGGGCATAATGCTAGTTAAGGCGTCTCCCCTCTTGCATCTTGGTACCCGAGAGTTACCTGGGGGAGCTAGATCCCAGCACCCATCCGGGGAGAGCCATTAGAATAACTGAAGAGAATTAGGGCGAGACCGCTCACCTCATGCGATCCCACATGCTACTGCGGATCCTGGCGATTTTCTTTGGTGATTTCCATCTTGACGTCGGGTAAAGAAAAAACACGTTACACGAGCTATAGGGACTTGGAGATTGTACTCCGCGTCATAAAAGATTGGGGATACTACCTCCCCAGTCGAGCTGAAATCCCTTGCAACAATCTCATCCAGTTAAGTGGTTGAAAACCAGAACCTTGGAAAGCCAAGCTAAAGTGCGTTTTCCGAGACAATTCCCCGATACCAATTTTACGTTCTCACCCTCCCTTGCGCCCCACAAAAATTCCCTTTAAAATTACAGTACAGTGGTTCAAGCTAACAGTCCGAGATGAATCCATCTGAGTAGTTCTGGAATAGGTCTTCCTACTTCCTACTTCAAATCTGCAACACGCTACGAGGTAAATTAATTTGGGTTTTCACGTTTTCGGTTGCTTTTATAGCCCATGACCCCTATGTTTCCAGAATGAGCGGGTGTATAAAAGATGATAGAAATGAAAAATGCTTGTTTTTTCTTGATACATGGGAGCCAGGCTCGATCCCATCTGTTGCTAATCATAAGAGCCCATGGATCCGGTCACTTCGGAGATAGCTGCGCTTGTTCTCGTGTGTTGATAGAATTTCTAGTCATCGCGCCGCTGCGCAATCTAAGCGCACCAACTCCCGCCTGAAGTGTTCCTTTGCAGAGGCAACTCGCAAACCTCACCCGCTGCTGCCAGTTCACCACATAATTTTTTTAGGAACCAAAAATCAACATTGAGTTATTTCCTAAGATTAAATCTTGACAGCGCCCTTGAACCCTGCCTGGCTGTGCTTTACACTTGAACCTGGACCGCTGATCCTCCTTCAGGGCGGTCTCTCCCATCAGCTAACTCAGACGTACGTACGTGGTGGTAGAGGAGATGGGTGCCACACCCCGCCATCAAGACAAATCGAATCTGTTTGTCCCGCAGAGAGCAGAGTGCCACAGGGGTGGCCAAATGATCTGCTAACCTCAGCACCCCGAATTGAGGAGGAAGAGAGCTAAAACCCTGCCCGTGTCGGCGCGCCATACAGAGCTGTCCGAGTCAGCGCGCCATACAGGGCTGTCCGAGTCGGCGCGCCTTACAAGGCTGCCCGCTTGGCGAATGTTCACGTCTCCTGTAGGCTGACTTTCCTTTTTCTAACTGGCACCAAGGTGCCCTCCGTGTGGAGGTGGAGGCTATGACCAGCTCCTCTTTACTGCCATCCTACCTGAGTTTAATGTTTTTACTCTGCCGGATAAACATTCTCAGGGTTAGCCTAAAATGTGAAAGATTGGACCCAAGTTGAAATCAATTCCATAAACAAGCTGAAATGTGGATTTTGTTTGTTTGTTTGTTTTTGAGACACACCCGGTGACGCTCAGAGACTACTCCTGGCTATACGCTTAGAAATCGCTTCTAACTTTGGGGAACCATACGGGATATCGGAGACCGAAATGCGGTCCGTCCTAGGTCAGCCTCGCGAAAGACAAACGCCCGACCTGCGCTATCGCTCTGGCCCCAGAACTGTGAATTTTTATGTTTGATGTGAATTATGTGTGAAGAAACATTTGTAAAAATCTTGATAGATGGATACTTCTTCTGATAGTGGTTTTATTTTTGGTGTGTTGTTTTTTTAGTTTTGTCTTGTTTTTGCTTCACACAAATTACTTTGTGCAATTTTGGGGATAATAGAGTGAATTAATTAGCGCGATAATCTTTAGTTTTTCCTGCCACACCCTGCAGTTTTTCAAAGGCTACTTCTGCTTGGTGCTCTGGGACAATGCAAGTTGGGGATCGTGACCACAAAAATTTTTTTCTCTCATTTTTATTATAGCACTGTGATTTACCAAGTTGTTCATAAGTTTTAGACATTAAATGTTCAGATACCAAACCTATGTGACTCATCACCCAAGTCTCCAGTCTCCTTCACATTCCCACAGCCTTTCTCCTTTGTAATGCTATTAAAACGCAAAGGCTAGTGGAATTATTAAATTATTACTAGATCAATATAGGTCAATTTTAAGTGATCATTCTATCTCGCCAGGGTGTTAGTAAAGTTAGTGTCTAAGGATTTACTGGGCTGTGGTTGGTGCAAGTTGAACCTTCTGTGTTACTGTTTTAGGCTCACTAAAATGAATAGATTACTGTGTAATTTTCCCATCAGATTTCCTGGGATACTACTAATCTGTCACTACTACAAGATATTGAGGTGTTGTGCAACCAACAGGGTCCAGGATTTATAGACTTTACACAAATGTAGTGGATTGGAAGTTTGGTAAGATTAAGATGTGGATGTGGGCCATTTCTGTTGGAGGGTGAAGGCATTGGGGTGCTGTAGCAGAAAGGAGAATCTGCCCATTTTCCTTTCTGAAAATGCCACAGAAGAATCAGCCAGAATTGAACTACCATTCTTTTCTTTTTCATCTAATACATATTCTGAACATTTAAAATAAAACTACTTTTGGGGCCAGAGTGATAGTGCAGTGGGAAGGGCATTTGCCTTGCATGTGGCTGACTTGAGTTTAATCTCTGGCATCCCAAATGGTCCCCTGAGCCTGGCAGGAGTGATTCCTGAATGCAGAGCCAGGAGTAACCCCTGAGCAACACTGAACGTGGCCCCCAAACAAACAAACAAACAAACAAACAACAACTGATTTGGAGGTTAGAATTATTATTTTTTTTTATGGAATGATTTTGCTTTGGTTTGGTTTGGTTTTGGGGCTACACTTGGCATTGCTCAGGGTTTACTCCTGACTCTGCACTCAGAAATTGCTCCTGGCAGGCTTGGGGGATCATATGGGGTGCCAGGAATCAAACTCAGGTCCATCCTGGGTAAGCCACATACAAGGCAAACGTCCTACATGCTATCTCTCTGGTCCCTGTGTATGAAATCTTTAAGAAATTAATGGAGTGATGAATTACTGCTTCATTCCATTCTTACAAATAAATATGAAGTACTAGGTACTTTGCTAGTATGTGTATAGTTAGGAAGAAGCATACAAATATCCCACCTCTAGGCAGTTAATCATTTAGTAAGGAAGATATGATAAGGTCATAGAAAACCTTGTGATTATTAATTATAGTAAGGTCTGGAGAAAAATGCCAAGATGGATAACATGACACATTTATTTCATAATAAAGTGAGTGAGAAATGACTCTGTGGGGAGGTGACAGTTCATTTGAGATCCGAGGATGAGTCAGAAGGTGTTTCTGAAGTGACTCCATCCTCCCCTCTATTTATAAAGAACGTTTGAATATGAATTGGATTTGGTAGATATAGAAGCAAGCACAGAACAAATAAGTATCTAAGAAAAGAGGTTAGAGGCCACATTGATGGTGTCATTGGCAAACTTGGAGTTGGAGGAAGTTATATTCATGTCTTTGTTGTGACATAAATGTAACTTTGCAAGTACCTTATTCTCTGCCATGCTTGTTTATCTTTCAGACTGGGCTTAATCTTAATCCTGGTTTTTCACTCAATTCTAGAAATTATTCTAGTTCTAAGGGTTCTTAGTTCTTACTTGGTTAACAATATGAGTTAACTTTATTTTCTTGTGTGTGTTGAACACAGTCTAAGCATTTCCATATGGGGTAATTAAATAACCATACTTTTGTAAAGCCCATGAGACAAGTCAGTTCCTTCCCCATGGGAGCCTTCAACCCCCAGACCCCCAAGTCTCTAGTTTCACTCTCTTGTGGTTAACCAGTCTCTGGATATGCACTGTTCACACTCACTGACCAACTTTGTTTAACTTACTACTTTTTAAAAGACTTACAATAGAGGAAGGTATTTTATTATAAGAAGGCCGAGTTGCTCAAAGAGAAGATGTAACTTAAAATGCTTGATTGCTAAGTATTTTAAGGAGACACAGTCCAGTGAGTAAATTTATCTAGAAGGAGCAGACTTTGTTTTTTATATATTTTATAATTGTCTTAGATGTATAAAAGAACACTCAAGATTCTCAGTAATGATTTGATTCATTGTCATTATGAAGTATTCTTTATCTTTGATAATAATTTTTGCTTTAAAGTCTTTTTTTTTATAAATTTACATTATTTATTTAGTTAGGTTTTTTTTGGGGGGGTCACACTCGGCAGCGCTCAGGAGTTACTCCTGGTTCTATGCTCAGAAATTGCTCCTGGCAGGCTCGGGGGACCATATGGGATGTCAGGATTAGAACCACCATCCTTCTGCGTCTAAGGCCTTACCGCTGTGCTATCTCTCCGGCCCCAAATTTACATTATTTAAAGAGCATGTTTCACATGTTGACATAGTTTATCAAAATACATTTGTTTCCAGATCAGTGAGAGTAAAATTATTTTTAAAATAAATAAATGATTATTAAAAATAATTGCTGTGTAGTCTAGGAATTCAAAGCACTTTACTGATACTGAGGTTTTGTGGAGTGTTTTTGGCTGCTAAGTCTCCCAAAAGTATGAGAAGGTAGGGGAAGGGTGTCCACACTCCCAAAATGTCCTGTGAAATCAATCCCAATACGAGCATACCTGAATTTGATCAGATTTGTGACTTTGCAGGGAGTTGTAGAGGTGTAGTCTAAAGTCTACTTTCTTATTAATTTATTCATTCTCTTTTGATATGTGTTAAGATATGGTTCCTTCTTTTCATCTTTTTGAATCCTACCACCCTTTGTAAGTCATGTACTGCATAGTTAAATTTCCATCAGTGATGAACCACAGAGGTTTAGATATCTGTATAGGCAAAACCCCAACACTTCCTTTATAGTAAAGTGTGTCATTTAGATTTGTTGTTTTGTTTGTTCTGGGGGTATGCTTCCCAATTGGTGCTCAGGGGACCCAGACTGGCAATTCAGTAAAAGGACATAAAGGGTTCCCTGTAGTGCCCAGGACTACCAGGCTTTCTTGACTCTGCCTAGAAGTCTCCAGGTTTGCACCTGGTGATGTTCAGGGGAACATGTGATGGGAATTAAATCAGGGCCAACTGCATTCAAGGCAAGAATGCTGCCTCTGTTTCCTGAACCATCTAGGTGGTTTCAAGTAGATACAAACAATGGCACAAGGATAAAATCACCTAAAGATGTATTCTTTTTTTTTTTGTTTTTTGTTTTGTTTGTTTTTGGGCCACACCCAGCGTTGCTCAGGGGTCACTTCTGGCTGTCTGCTCAGAAATAGCTCCTGGCAGGCATGGGGGACCATATGGGACACCGGGATTCGAACCAACCACCTTTGGTCCTGGATCGGCTGCTTGCAAGGCAAATGCCGCTGTGTTATCTCTCCGGGCCCCTAAAGATGTATTCTTAAAGTAAATCCATTTCTGTCAAATCACTGTAATGAGAGTTTATTCATTGCCAGCAGAAGGTCATGGACTTTTATTCAATTCTGCCAAATTGTCAAATTAAGACAGACCATCAACATTTTTTTTTCTCTTTGCAGATGATCCCTTTTTAGAGCTTTGCTTTTTGAACTACAATTTTTAACTTCTTTAAGATACAAGTATCTTCTATCAACTCTAGAATATGAGATTCCTCTTTCCTGCACCAGAATTCAAAAGGCCTGGGTAAGGAACTGGTACAATCATAGGTTTCCCTTGTCTTTGCTTTCTCAGAGATCAACACTTACTAGATGTGCAGTATCTGAACACTTTGTATAGTTTATTAGTTCTCTTTGTAATCTATAATATTAATTTTTATTGTCTTTTGAATGCAGAATTAAATCTTATTCCTGTTTATCTTGCAAGAATCAAATGTCTCACTTGTGTGTTGTGTGTGTGTGTGTGTGTGTGTGTGTGTGTGAGAGAGAGTGTGGGTGTGGGTGTGGATTTGTGGGTGTGTGTGTGTCTGAAGGATTTAAATAACTAATTCATTTCTTTAAGAATTTGGGCCCATTTACTCATCTACTGGGGAATTTTTTTCAGTTTCTTTTTGTCAACCTATGTTTGTGTCTTTATGCTTCTTTGGATCTATAGCTTCATGTAATCTGTGCTATTTTCACAAAGAAGGTCAAAAGCCATTTCAGTATTTTCCATCACTATGAGTAGGGACCCTAACTGCATTTTTTATTATGTAGCAAGCAAACCCTTCACAAACTGCTCTCCCTCTTTTGTCCCAGAGCCTTGCCTGGACCCTCTTCCATGCTCTGCAATTACCCTGGGCAACCATAACTCTGAGTTCTTTTCCTCAGATTCTGATAGCAACAGTAACTTCTTTTGTTTATGCTACAATCCATGTTTAATTTATTTAGAAAACACACAAAACACCCTTCTTTCACTTTCTTAAAAAAAATTGGCCTGCAGGGTAACACCTGGTTGCTGTGTATTTGGAGTATAAGGAGGGAGAAAGCAGTCTTGGGCTTTCAATAGACACTTCTGTTCTCAGCCCTACATTGCACTCATTACACCTGCATCCTTGAATTTGTAACCCCCTCATTTTCTGAAAAGTAGAGTGGTACCCACTTTGACTGCAGTCAGATCTTCTAGTGTTTTCTGGCTGTGTCTTTTTCTATCATTCTTCATTGGGATTCACATGCTTTTTTTGACTTTCTAGGACTATGTTGAAATAGTTCAATCACTTCTTAATTTCCTCCTGTTCTTTTCTGTGTTCTACAGTTTCACTGAGTATATATCCCATTTAAAGTGAGTATATATATATATTAATAAGTATAAATACCCCTGTTAATTTGTATATACCTCATGTAAAGTTCTACAGAAGCTTTATATTGACTTCAGTATATAGTGCAAAATCTATACAACAGCCTTTGTCATCTGATGTCTATGTTTGCTTTATATTTATAGGCTTGCCATTATATGAAATACAATTTTTCTTAAAATGGAAAAAGCATAGTCTATTTGCTAGCATTTAGGAGAAATCAGAGGTGAGTTGATGTACTGTTTGAGCTATAGACAGATGGCCAAATTATTTTGTAGTGATAACAGCTAAGCTCTAAAGAATCAGAGCATCTTGAGATGTATTTGACCCACTGACAGTGGCAATATGGCAAGATAAAGGAGAATTTGATTCCCAGAGAATGGACCTTGAAGGATGAAGTCACTTTTGAAAGTAAGAAGAATTATATTATGTACTTGCTTTGGTAGTACATATGCTAAAAAGTGGAGAGACATATTTTTATGACCCCTGTTGCAAGGGGGAAATGCAAACTTGTGAAGCATGCCATGTTTTTTGGTTAGAACAGAGGAAAGACCACTATGGCAATAAAATTGGGAAGTGAACATCTGGACCAGATCTAGGTACTGAAAGGAAGTAAAGAGATATGCATGATATATAGATTGCACATGAATTATGCCTTATTCCTCATTATTCACAGGTTATATTCACATATTTAACTGAATACAATTTTATCACAAGATGTCAATTCCCCAAGAATAGCCATCCCAATGAGCAGATGACATGTAAGTTTTCTTATAGATTTGATCTTTATGATTAGTGACAATTAATCTTTACTCATGTCTGAATCGTGATGTCAGGATGGGATCATGTCTGAATTAGATGGATGTTCTTTGCAGCCTTCACTTCACTTGGCCCCAAGTCACTGGGGCTCTGACCTACCACTATCATGTAGTCTCATTGGCACAAATAATACAAAATGTGTACCTTTGAGTTTTTACCATTGACTCTCCATCTAGTCACCCATCTCACTGATTTTCTGTCTCCATTGACTGGATTCAGTGTCCATGAGAGGGACTGGATTTGGATGAAGATTCCTGGGTATTTGCAAGCAAAATTCTAGATTTCCAGTAGATTTGTAGATTTCTCATGATGGCTGGAAATGGTGTTTCTCAGAATCAAATCTTATCAATTCAAACCTACTTAAAAATAATAGTGTTCTTTAATAGTGGTTACTTGAGTTGCTATTTTTATAGTGCATACTAAAGTTTCTTTTGTAAATGTCAATTTCTTATACTACCCAAATCAGCCATGGTGGTGTAATTTGCTACATTTTCCTTTGAAGGAATTGGAAGGATGAGCTAATGGGACAAGAGGGTGTGCAGAAATGGTACTTCATTATAAAATAATGGAAAACAGGCTACATCATGAAATTACCTCATAAACAGAATGATCACAACTGAGATGACTTAGTAATTAATGATTACAGCAAGTAAATTCACTCATTGGTATCTCAACCCTACATAAATATTGTGAGGAACTATAATACCTTAACTATGTAAACAATTAATAAAATATGGAAGACATTATAAATTCTCAGGATTGAAAGCCCACACAGCTATAGAATTAATTACTTTTGTATGCATTAGGTGTTTTGGAAACTAAGCATTAATTTTCTGGCCTTGACTCATATCAAGACCACCCTGTAGAAAAGTTTAATTCCTCAATGTGTATCTATTTATCATTTAGCTGAATGTTTGGCAACTAAGCCACCAAAACAACATATGCAAATGAACATCGACTAATGATTGAGTGAAAACATGCTCTATTTCTGATGTGTTTAATTTACCAGCAATGTAAAAAATTAAGATGTATTTATTGAAAACAGGCTCCCTGAATCAAGATATAGCACCAATCCTTGAAGATACTAACTCCAGGATTTTGGAAATTTGGCATGCTGGCAAAATATCTCTTTCAAAATATGAATAAGTACTGTATGACTTGTTTGCCTAAATCTAAATGCAAGATAATTGAAACATTAAAAATAAACTTTTCACATTATTTGTGCTATATATGTGTCTTGAAGAAAATTCTTTGTTATAAACTCCTTTATCATAGAGTTTTGATTGTGGGTTAGCAATAGTCTTGTGGTTCTTTGGTCTGGAAGGAGACAGATATATTTGTAAAAGAATGTTCTGAGAGACAGAAACAAAAACTTAGCATTTACATTTTGGATCCAAAGAAATCATTACATCTGAGGCAACACTATATCTGCTTTAATAGAATGTGATACAGTTAAAAAATTATTTGCACGATGTGGTTTGAGACCTCAAATTCTACCTCAGTCTAAAATCATGGACTACACGTGTCCTTTTATTTTTAAAAAGTGGCTTACTTAGGAAGATCTAAGGTTTTCTTTTTTGTGGGAAATATGTTTCAATTTTATGTCCGACTGATAGACCCAAAGTTCTGCAAACAGATTCATTTATTAACAGTTGTAAACACCTGGGTATTTAGTAGCCATTACAGATATTTTTAGTTGTGTCAATTTAGAATTAACATGAGATATAAAAGAATGTGTTTTAACTTTAAACTCTATTTGTATTTCATAAAACCATAGTTCCAAAAGATTCAGTCTTTCAGTGTTTGAGTTTATTTACCTTACATAAAATGTGATTTTCCTATTTAAAATATATGAAAATGTAGTCTCAACTATCAGCTGGTTTCTGAAATATATTGGGAAAGTTATAAGTGTAAATTAACCCAAATGTTAGGATTCTGCAGCCTTTAAAACAGATGATTTTTTTTTCCTTTTTGCTAAGGACTAGAGGATTGTGGGTTTATTCTTGGGTGTATAAATGCAGAACATATTGAGCCAGACTTTATTTTTCCATGAAAAATAATCCTATTCTAATCACCATATGTGCATTGTTTATTGCTTTTAAAGAAAAGCCTCTGATGATTAATATGTACCTGAGGAAGAATCATTTTATTTCATTCTGAAAAAGTGTTGGCTTGGCCTGGGAGACCAACCAAATAGCCTCTGTTACTCAAGAAGAGAGCATCTAACATAAAGTTTTCATTCACAGTCATCCAGGAAGCTTCCCTGTGTGCTGATCTTGTGAGGCATGGATTTTGACAGACTATCTCCTCGGGGGACAATGAGCTCATATTTCTGAAATCTAGGGCTGCATTCTGTAAGTTTGTGATCCAGCCTGGCTTCTTTTCAAGCAGAGAGTTTTCTCTTCGTTCTGGAACATAAAGAATTTCACAATGTCCTTTGTGCTGTTTTATATGTAGGATTGAGCATCAATCCTCCCAGGTGGGTTCTTCTATTCTTCTAAAAGCTCTCTCTCTCTCTCTCTCTCTCTCTCTCTCTCTCTCTCTCTCTTGTGAATGAATGGCTAGAGGTCCTCTTTAGATGTTTATCAAATGAATTTCAACATAGGTTAGTTCACAACGTGACAACAGTTTCTGCAAAAGCAGTAGTAAACTGTCTTAATAGCATGCTCACAATGATGTTACATAAGAAATACATGTAATTATGTCCACTTCATCACTATGGAAAGATTCTACCAGTGAGAAATCTCATGTTTTGTGGAAGAGGATGATGCATAAACACCTATTGACACATCCCCCCTGTCCTTCCAGGCTTCCTGTTAAATTCTTTCTGTCCTTCCGATTCTTCCAGCTCATCTGGACCTCTGGGTCATTTATCTTCCTCCTTTCTCCTGATATACCAGTCTCATGTGAGAGTTCTCTCTCTCTCTCTCTCTCTCTCTCTCTCTCTCTCTCTCTTCAAATTTCCTCAGAGCTTCTCCTCTGCCTCTACCTCTTCTTTTAATCAACACATGAATTTTTATTCTGTATTAGCACATGCAGGAAAAGAGAATGTCTTGGGATTTTTCTCAACTCTGCCACTAGGAGTATACACTTTCCATTTGTTAACAATATGGTTCCCCTCTATAAAAATATATCCTTTCTCTCAATCTTATTTGTACTTAAACCAATACTTTCTACCTCTTCATCATCGCTGGTTCTTTCATTAGCCTTACAATATTCATATTTAACCCATGCTTTGACTCCATGTTTCCCTGGAGAACTTCATTCAAATCTTTGTCCTCATTCTCCTCACAGCCCAACTTCTGGAAAGAGTGATAACACTGACATTTACTTTACTTTGAATAGCTTTCTCAACCAATTTCATACCCAGTGATGCTCAGGAGTTACTCCTGGCTATGTGCTCAGAAATTGCTCCTGGCTTGGGGGACCATATGGGACACCAGGAGATCAAACTGTGGTCCATCCTAGGCTAGTGTGTGCAAGGCTAACCCCCTGTGCCACCACTCTGGCCCCCTCAGAATACTTTCTTATAGAACTGGGGGGAGACTCTGAGAATCAGAAGACTCTAACTTCTTTTTGTTGTTTTGTTGTTGTTGTTGTTGTTTTTTTTTTTATCTTTAGTTAAGCTCCGTGATTACAGACATGATTCTAGTTGGGTTTCAGTTATATAAAAAACACTCCACTTCACCAGTCTTCACCAGTGCCACATTCCCATCACCAATACCCCCCATCTCCATCCTCCCCTCACCCTGCCTGTATTTGCATTCTAATTCTCTCACTCATTAACATTGCTATGATAGCTGTCAGTGTAGTTATTTCTCTAACTGCACTCACCACTCTTTGGGGTGAGCTTCAGATCATGAACCGGTAGAAGACTCTAACTTCTAACTTTCATTAATATAAGACAGTTATACCAGGTTTCCTATCCATACCTGAGCCAGTAGTGCCTATACCAAAAGTAACAAAGAGGAACATCCCTGAAGCAGTGAACAAATTAGGTTTTCAATGACATGACAAATATGTAGAGTCATTTTTAGTGGTAAAGGAGCTTCAGCAAAGAAAAGGCTTCAGCATCCCCATGTCCCTCGTTGAACAATTAATATTATTCCAAATGAAAGAAACCAGTAAATGGGCCAGACCTCGTTTCTCACCAGTGCTTTGTGGGTTGAAGCCCCCCTACATGTCCTTCCTCTGAATGAAGTTCTCTTTAATTAACACCCATGGGCATTTCATGGAAAAAGTCAATAGACAAATGCCTTCTTGGCCAGAAAGAATTCTGTGCCATGTAAACAATGAAGAGACCCTTATGCAAGAGACTGAATGTCTGCTGGGTCAGATTTTGGTCCCCATCCCCTGGACCGTTTGTCCACACACAGAACTCACTAGAAGTCAGTGAGGAGAAATTAATGTTGCCACCAGAGCAGAGAGAATGGAAATGTGTTGATTTACTATTGAGGATTATTTAATGTCACTTACCACTTTTTTCTATAAGGTGCCAGCCAGAGTTTGGTTATATACTTTTAATTTAAATCTTTTTATTTTCAAAGAAAATTTTGGCCTTTCTTAGAAAGTAGAATGGTATTTTTTAATGGTCCTGGAAGACACTGTGAATAAATGGACTTAACAGATAATTCTTCTTTCCTCCTTTCCCTGATTATAAAAGAAATATCTTCTCTCTGTAGAAAATAAGGGATGTGTAAGAAATCATGGAGGAAAAAAGAATCATGATCACCCCACTCAATTCCCTACTCATCCAGGGATTAAAAATAGATAGTGTTCTTATGAATTTTAAAAAAATGGTAAGACTTTGAAGGCAAAAAGTTGGCACCTCCTAGTATTGGAATAAGTGACTATAGTTTGCTGAATGATGGGTGTGTGTAGCTTTAGTAGCGAGGACATTCTTGGCCACAGGCATCTCAAAAGTGATAAAGAGAGGCAGCCCTGGCTCCTGGCATATAGTCACATTGGAAAACCAGACACTTAATCTACCCAGAATTTTTTTGTCACAGCTTTTTTTTTAAAATGATATCTTTATTTAAACACTGTGATCACAAACATAATTGTAGTTGAGTTTCAGTCATAAAAAGAACATCCCCCTTATCAGTGCAATGTTCTCATCACCAATGACCCTATCTCCTTGTTCCCCCACCCCCCGCCTGTAGTTTGTCTTAGCTTTTTAATGTTATTTTCTTGGAATTGCCCTCAGAACTAGTTCATAAGCCACAGACCAAGTTTTTATATAATTTTATGACACAAATGTTTCCTTAAAATAATTCATTTTTATGTTTATTTTTTAATTGCGTTTTTCAGTTCATCTTTATATGGCGATATGGGGTTACTTGTAGATTATTTGTAGGGAAAACAGTTCTTGAGGAAATTATTATTTTTAAGTGTCATTAAGGTGTGCCCAACCTCAAATATTTCTGCTAATGTGAGGTGACATGTTGCATAAATATTGCCAACATTTCATATTAGTCATTGGGTTCAAACTGAACAGTATATCTGTTCCTATCACATTTGCCAAATCACTCTGCAGTTACAAGCTAAACAAATTTGAAATTTAGCTTTAGTGACGCACTGATAAAACTCTTTCTTCTTCTAGAAGTTAGTCATTTCAAATATAGAAACTGCAAGTCTTCTTGATAATTCTGGAGATATAGGAGATTGCATTGGTGTGGTTCTTTAGTTACTATCAAGGACACATATCGTGGGTTGTGAACTAGAGTCTTGATGTGTTCCAGTGAGTTGTGAATTGTCTCCATGAATGATTATAATGTGCACAAAGTAATCCAGGGATCTTGTGCTTGAGGATAGAGAATTTTAAATTTCAGGCTATCTATCTAGTGGAAGGGATTAGACTGAGAAACAAAAGAGCGAAGAGCAGTTGAACAAAATCTTGGGTGAATTCAGCTTTTGACATGTCTGCCATCTTGAACCTCACCATTGCTGTAACTATCATGACATTCTAACTCATTTCTTGGTGCTCTAATTATATCTCATATCTTTTATTTCTAGAGATAAAATTTTTCTGCTGGTTTTCTTGAGCATTAGGGACTGAGTTATGTTCCCCCCTCATGAAACGCACAGTTACATGGTCTTCATCTTTTATGTTTATGTGGGCATAGAAACAGTCATTAGATTAAAGGATGGAGGAAGATGGAATATGGGAAATAGCCATTATTAGTAATTTCTCTCTCTCTCTCTCTTGTATTTTAGTTTTGGGGCCATACCTGGTTGTGCTCAGGGCTTACTTGTGGCTCTGTTATCACTCCTGTCAGAGCTCAGGGTACCAACTGCAGTGCCAGGAATGGAACCATGGTTACCTGTGTATAAAGTAAGTGCACTTTCTCTCCACCCCAATTCTTTCTTTTTTTCTTTGTAATTTATAACTATGGCTCTTTTATCTCTGTAGTAGTGTCTTGAAGAATGATCCTTATGGTCACAGCTTCTGGTTCCCTGTTGACTGTATGACTACATCAATGCTATGTTGGCATTATTTCAATAAGCAGCTGCTTGACATGATTCAAAAGGAGTGATGGAAAAGAGGCTCACCCAAGATAATACCAAAGCTAATCTACTAATGTGATGAATGAAAACCTCTGCTTAAAGAGAAAACAGTGACTCAGAGAAACCTAGATATTCAACTCTTTCTCATCGTATCCTTCTTCCTTAATCCAACTTAATATATTTCCTTTCCAGAAGGAAAGTTTTCTGAATGAAAGGGTGGAGGTATCAGGAGGGTTTTAATGAGAGATGGCTGTGGAATTTGTCATGATAATGTCACTACTATGTGTGTGTCTTCTGGAAGATCCTTTGGAAATCATGATGCCATCAACCAAGAATCTCCTAGTAACACAAGAATGTCATGTGTGGGGTGGCCATCTTGTTCAAATTAGCAACACCCTGACAAAACCAAATTTATGAGAAAAATTATTGCCAAGCACGAGTATTTCTGGTTAATTTACACTTAACTCATTCAAAAGATGCATCATTACATTTATTTATTAAATGAACCAAAAATCATCTAGCAATTTAAAGTTGGAAAGAAGACTAACACTCTGATGCATGACCAAGGCAAAGTCTTAATTGGGTTCTTTTCCACATGGTTTTTTTATATGCAAAAAAGAAAATTTAGTCTTCCAGTTACAAGTCACATTCTAAAGAAGTCATTTTATTTGAATTGCCTGTTTCATTTTATCCAGGAAATACCAGCAACTACTCTTTTCTTTTACTTTTTTTTAAGGATGATGCACCAATTAAAAAAAGTATTAGTATGAGTTTCATCTTGTGTACTATCATTTTCCCCATCAAGATTACGCTTCTTGCATCATTTTGCAATTCTGAGTCTTTTCTTTTCTTTTCTTTGACTAATAAGGGAAATGGACCAACTCTTATTTTTTCTGGATTCTCAGTGGCTTGTATAGATGTTTCACCTGAAAAATCCTTTGTCAACTAAAGAAAGGGAAGCTAGTGAGCACCTCTTGCTATGTGAAGTTAGAAGTTTAAAGGTTAGGGCCCGGAGAGATAGCACAGCGGCGTTTGCCTTGCAAGCAGCCGATCCAGGACCAAAGGTGGTTGGTTCAAATCCCGGTGTCTCATATGGTCCCCCGTGCCTGCCAGGAGCTATTTCTGAGCAGACAGCCAGGAGTAACCCCTGAGCAACGCTGGGTGTGGCCCAAAAAAACCCCCCCCCCAAAAAAAAAAGAAGTTTAAAGGTTAGATGTTTAGAAGTTAGAAGTTTAATGTAGGAGCTGCTATAAAAGAATTTTAGATACTGTATTATGAAAATCCTAATATACATCTTGAAAATAGCTATCTTTCCATCCATGATGATGTACTCAGCTCAAGAAAGAATTCCAAGGCCCTTATCTGATGGGTATTGGGGGAATAGGTTTTCCCACTCAGTGGGTGGCTCTTGAATCCTGGGCACTGTTTCCTTTGAGGTGCAGAGCTTCTCAGCTTAATATATTCCCATCTATTTATCTATCTCTGCTTCCACTTGTTTGGAGAGTGCAGTTTTCTCCTTGAAGATGCCTTAGTCTCAATGTCAATGAGTGTTTTACCTATGTGTTGTTCTGTATACCTTATGGTATCAGGTGTGATATCAAGGTCTTTAATCTATTTGGATTTTACCTTCGTACATGATGTTAGCTGGAGCTCTAAGTTCACTTTTTTGCAAGTGGCTAACCAGTTGTGCCAACACCACTTGTTGAAGAGGCTTTCCCTGCTCCATTTAGGATATCTTGCTCCTTTATTAAAAATTAGGTGATTGCATGCCTGGGGAACATTCTCTGAGTACTCAAGCCTATTCCACTGATCTGGTCTGTCTTTATTTCAATACCATGCTGTTTTGTTAACTATTGCTTTGTAATACAGTTTAAAGTTGGGGAAGGTAATGCCTCTCATATTTCTTTTACAAGGATTGCTTTAGCTATTCGAGGGTGTTTATTTTTCCAAATGAATTTCAAAAGTCATCAGATAAGGGGCTAATATCCAAAATATGCAAGGCACTGACAGAACTTTACAAGAAAAAACATCTAATCCCGTCAAAAAATGAGGAGAAGAAATGGACAGACAATTTGACAAAGAAGAAGAACAAATGGCCAAAAGGCACATGAAAAACTTCTCCACATCACTAATCATCAGGGAGATGCAATCAAAACAACTATGAGGTACATCTCACAACACACAGATTGGTGCACATCACAAAGAATGAGAACAAGCAGTGCTGGCGGAAATGTGGAGAGAAAGGAACTCTTATTCCTGCTGGTGGAAATGCTATCTAGTCCAACCTTTATGAAAAGCGATATGGAGATTCCTCCAAAAACTGGAAATTGAGCTTCCATATGATTCAGCTATACCACTCCTAGGGATACACTCTAGGAACACAAAAATACAATACAAAAATCCCTTCCTCACACCTATATTTATTGCAGCACTATTCACAATAGCCAGGCTCTGGAAACAACCAAGATGCCCTTCAACAGATGAATGGCTAAAGAAACTGTGGTACATATACACAATGGAATATTATGCAGCCATCAGGAGAGATGAAGTCATGAAATTTTTCTATAAATGGATGTACTTGGAATTATGCTGAGTGAAATAAGTCAGAGGGAGAGAGATAGATGCAGAATAGTTTCCCTCATCTATGGGTTTTAAGAAAAATAAAAGACATTTTTGCAATAATTTTCAGAGACAAAAGAGAGGAGGGCTGGAAGTTACAGCTCACTACATGAAGCTTATAAAAAAAGAGTGATGAGTGCAGTTAGAGAAATAACTACATTGAGAACTACCATAACAATGTGAATGAATGAGGGAAGTAGAAAGCTTGTCTAGAGTACAGGTGGGGATGGGGTCGGGAGGAGGGACATTGGTGATGGGAATGTTGCACTGGTGAAGGGGGGGTGTTCTTCCCATGACTGAAACCCAACCACAATCATGTTTGTAATCAAGGTGTTTAAATAAAATATTAATTTACAAAAAAAAAAAAAGAATTCCAAGACCCACAGAGTTCTGAAGTCTTTGGACAGGAATGGGGCAATAAAGTCTTTTGAATGATTGTACATTCCATGATAACCCTAATATCTCAGAACTCAGCACCTTCACACACCACAGAAGGGCACAACATAAGTTAACCAGTTTGATTGGGTGATTGGGGGAGGCATGTTTGGGAAAGGGAAAAAGTGGGGAGTATAAGCTGGACCAGGAGTAGGAAGTTTGGATCCAGAAGCAGCAAAGTGAGTCTCTGAAGTAAATGAAAGTGAGATGATACCAACTGAGATGATTACTGGGAAACAGATGGACATGAAGGGGAAGAGAACAATGTCTTTATGAGAAAATGTCTCACAGAACAATGGGTCTGTGAAGGTAAAAGAGACCTAGAAAACAAATACCCTTGTGGCTTCCAAAAACTTTCTTGGCCCTAGTTTTAGTTCTGTAAGGGGCCCCAAGGGTCCTTGAATTCCAGAAGATGTTGCCTAGTTTCAATGACCAGACTAAATTGTCTTACATCAGTGTCTTGAACAAGAGATAGTCTAGGTCCCTGAAAATACCTCTGCAGAACAGAAATACATGCTTCCTTGCATTAGCCTGGTCTTCTCTTGCTAAATTCTGAGGTCTGTGTTTCTTTAGCCTTCATTGGTTCAATTCAAAATAAGCATTTTTCTATTTCTCTTTATATAACTATTTCAGACAGGGTTTTGTTGCATTAGTATTTTCTAGGGCACAGTTTCTCAAGTATTACATTCAAGTTCTCAGAGGCGTCCAAACTCATTTCTTGGCCTACAGGACTGGTCTACTATCATTCTGCTGAGGGTTCCTGTTGTTGATTTGAAGCACAGGCTTGTAGGAATAGTGAGGCAGAGATAATTCTGGAATCTTGAAACTGGTCCTTTAACTAGAAAGGCCACAATTTGTGGATACTCCATAGCAAGACAAAATTCCTAGTTGGCCCATCAATCAATTGAAATAGAAGTGACGATGACTGAGTTTTTGCTAAGGATAAGTAAAAGTATTAGATTCTAGGAATGAGTCTTGCGGTGGTTTATTTAAATTGTTTTCTTTTAATGCTCTGGGGATAGGTATGGGGGTGGGAAACAAACTGAGTGATGAAACCTCCAAATATGCAATGACACACAATCTCTTTAGATAAGAAATGGAAAATGTGGAACATTATAAACTTTAGGCCTGTAGGTTACAGTGTAGTATTACATTTGAGAACAAATACATCTTTCACAATTCTGAGGCTTTGAGCTTTTAGTTACAAATCAAATAAAAAGATCCAGATATTTTGTATTCCGTGAAATTTTTCTCTCTTCTAAACTAGTGTTCAAATTTGGTTAGTTATTTTATTTTAGGTGTTAATGTGCCTTCTTACTCTAAGTCAGGCATAGTGCTACATGAGTTCAGTACAGAGTCCCATTTAATTCATGAAACTCTCCCCCAAGTTAGATGCGATGAGCCCCATTTCACCAAAGAAGGAAAATGATCTAGTGTCAGTATCCATAGTCTGTGTATGTGAGAAGACAGAAAAAGTTAAAGTTGTGTAAATAAATCCACAATCTAGTCATCACTCAGTAAATCTGAGTGTTCATTAGGTGGTAGACATTGACTTGATACTTGTAGTGTGTTAAAAAGCAAAACTAAAGAAAACATCCTTTCCTTACATAATGTATACTTTAATGGAATAAGACAAAAGTCACATAACAGACACTTCACTTTTTAGTCCTTAGCATATTCTAACATACCATATATTTGAAATATTACACTAGATGGCATATTAGACAGTGCTAAGGGAAAAGTAATTTTAAAAAACTGCCAATAAAGAGGAACAAGAGGTGACATTAGTGCTAGTACAGTGAGTACATGTTTATAGCCTTGAATTTGCCTCACCTGTGGCCAACATGGATTCAATCTCTTGCAGCCCATATAGTCTTTTAAGACCCACCAGGACTAATCCTTTATTTGGTAATTTTTTAAAATATCTTTATTTAAACACCTTGATTACAAATATGATTGTAGTAGGGTTTCAGTCATGTAAAGAATACCCCCCTTCACTAGTGCAACATTCCCATCACCAATGTCCCAAATCTCCCTCCTCCCCACCCTACCCCCGCCTATACTCAAGATAAGCTTTCTACTTCCCTCATTCATTCACATTGTTATAATAGTTCTTAGTGTAGTTATTTCTCTAACTGCACTCACCACTCTTTGTGGTGAGATTCATGCCATGAGTTGGACCTTCCAGGACTCATATCTTTTGTCTCTGAGAATTGTTGCAAAAATGTCTTTTATTTTACTTAAAACCCATAGATGAGTGAGACTATTCTGCATCTGTCACTCTCACTATGACTTATTTCACTCAGCATAATAGATTCCAACCAAGTACATCCATTTATAGGAAAATTTCATGACTTCGTCTCTCCTGATGGCTGCATAATATTCCATTGTGTATATGTGCAACAGTTTCTTTAGCCATTCATCTGTTGAAGGGCATCTTGGTTGTTTCCAGAGTCTGGTTATTGTAAATAGCACTGCAAAGAATATAGGTGTGAGGAGGGGATTTTTGTATTGTATTTTTGTGTTCCTAGAGTGTATCCCTAGGAGTGGTATAGCTGGATCATATGGGAGCTCAATTTCTAGCTTTTTGAGGAATCCCCATATCACTTTCCATAAAGGTTGGTCTAGAAAGCATTTCCACCAGCAGTGAATAAGAGTTCCTTTCTCTTCACATCCCCAAAAGCACTGCTAATTGCCATTCTTTGTGATGTACACCAATCTCTGTGGTGTGAGATGGTACCTCATAGTTGTTTTGATTTGAATCTCTCTGATGATTAGTGATGTGGAGCATTTTTTCATGTGCCTTTTGGCCATTTGTATTTCTTCTTTGTCAAAATGTTTGTTCATTTTTTCTCCCCATTTTTTGACGGGATTAGATGTTTTTTCATTGTAAAGTTCTGTCAGTGCCTTGTATATTTTGGATATTAGCCCCTTATCTGATGGGTATTGGGTGAATAGTTTCTCCCACTCAATGGGTGGCTCTTGTACCTGGGCACTGTTTCCTTTGAGGTGCAGAAGCTTCTCAACTTAATATATACCCATCTGTTTATCTCTTCTTCCACTTGTTTGGAGAGTGCTGTATTCTCCTTAAAGATGCCTTAGTCTCAGTGTCATGGTGTGTTTTACCTACATGTTGTTCTATGTACCTTATGGTATCAGGTGTGATATCAAGGTCTTTAATCCATTTGGATTTTACCTTCGTACATGATGTTAACTGGGGGTCTGAGTTCGCTTTTTTTGCAAGTTTCTAACTAGTTGTGCCAACACCACTTGTTTAAGTGGCTTTCCTTGCTCCATTTATGACTTATTGCTCCTTTATAAAAAAATAGGTGATTGTATGTCTGGGGAAATTTCTCTGAGTATTCAAGCCTCTTCCACTGATCCGAGGGTCTGTTTTTATTCCAATACCATACTGTTTTGATAACTATTGCTTTGTAATACAGTTTAAAGTTGGGTAAGGTAATGCTTCCCCTATTTCTTTTACAAGGATTGCTTTAGCTATTCGAATGTGTTTATTGTTCCAAATGAATTTCAGAAGTGTTTGATCCACTTCTTTGAAGAATGTCATGGGTATCTTTAGAGGGATTGCATTAAGTCTGTGCTTTGGGGTGTACTGCCATTTTAATTATGTTAATCCTGCCAATCCATGAGCAGGGTATGTGTTTTCCTTTTCACGTGTCCTCTCTTATTTCTTTGAGCAGGGTTTTATAGTTTTCTTTGTATAGGTCCTTCACGTCTTTAGTCAAGTTGACTCCAAGATATTTGAGTTTGTGTGGCACTAAAGTGAACGGGGCTGTTTTATTCATATCCATTTTTTCCTGTCATTATTGGTTTATGAAAAGTTCATTGATTTTTGTGTGTTAATTTTGTAGCCTGCCACCTTGCTATATGAATCTATTGTTTCTAGAAACTTTTTGGTATAATCATTAAGGTTTTCTAAATAGAATATCATGTCATCTGCAAACAGTGAGAGCTTGACTTCTTCCTTTCCTATCTGGATTCCCTTGAAATCTTTTCTTGCCTAATCACTATAGCAATTACTCTCAGTACTATATTGAATTGGAGTGGTGAGAGAAGACAGCCTTGTCTTCTACCAGAATTTAGAGGAAAGGTTTTTAGATTTTCTCCTTTGAGGATGATATTTGCCATTGGCTTTGGCAGATGGCCTTAACTATATTGAGAAAGGTTCATTTCATTCTCATTTTTCTGAGAGTTTTTTTTAATCAAGAATGGGTGTTGTACCTTATCAAATGTTCTCTCTGCATCTATTGATATGGTCATGTGATTTTTATTTTTCTTGTTGTTGATGTTGGTATTATTTTGATAGATTTATGGATGTTAAACCATCCTTGCATTCCAGGGATGAAACCTAATTGTAGTGAAAGATCTTCTTGATGAGGCGTTGTATCCTATTTGCCAGGATTTTGTCGAGGATATTTGCATCTGTATTTTTCAGGGGTATTGGTCTGTAATTTTCTCTTTTGGCAGCATCTGTCTGGTTTAGCTATCAAGGTTATGTTGGCTTCATAAAAACTATTTAGAAGTGTTCTTGTTTTTTCAATTTCGTAAAAGTGTCTGGCCAGGATTGGTAGAAGTTCCTCTTGAAAGGTTTGAAAGAATTCATTAGTAAATCCATCTGTTCTAGCTATTTTGGGGGGTGGACATTTGATTACCTTTTTAATTTTCTCAATGGTGATGGGGGTGTTTAGATATGCTACATCCTTATTATTCAACCGTGGAAGGTTATAAGAGTCCAAGAATTTATTCATTTCTTAGAGGTTCTTATATTTGGTGGAATAGAGTTTCTCAAAGTAGTCTCTGATTACCCTTTCAATCTCTGCAGTATCTGTAGTGATCTCCCCTTTTCATTTCTGATACTGGTTATCAAGTTTCTATTTCTTTGTGAGTTTGCCAGTGGTCTATCAATATTGTTTATTTTTTTCAAAAAGCCAACCTCTGCTTTTGTTGATCTTTCGTATTGTTTTTTGGGTTTCCACTTCATTGATTTCTGCTCTAAGCTTTGTTATCTCCTTCTGTCTCTGTACTTTTGGTTCCCTTTATTGATCATTTTCTAATTTTATATGCTGCTTCATTAGGCTGTTCAGGTATGCCCCTTCTTCCTTCCTGATGTGTTTTTGCAAAGCTATAATTTTCCCTCTCAGTACCACTTTTGCTGTGTCCCATAGATTCTGATACATTGTGTCTTCATTGTCATTTGTTTCCAGGAAAGTTTTGATTTTTTTTATTTCATCTCGGACCCACTGGTTTTTCAGTATCAGGCTGTTTAATTTCCAGTGTTAACGTTCTTCCTCTGTGTCCCTTTGTAGTTCACATCTAATTTCTGAGCCTTGTGGTTATTGAAGGTAGCCTGAAAAATTTTTATCCTTTTGATTTTATGGAGGTATGTTTTATGTGCCAGCATGTGGTCCATCCTGAAGAATGATCCATGTACTTTAGAGAAGAATGTGTATTCAGGTTTCTGGGGATGGAGTGTTCTATATATTATTTACTATGCCTCTTTCTTCCATTTCTCTTTTCAGAGCTAGTATATTTTTGTTGGGTTTCAGTCGGTTGACTTATCAAGTGTTGACAGGGCCGTGTTGAGGTCTCCCATAATTATTGTAATATTATTGATGTCCTCTTTCAAATTTGTCAATAATTGTATTAGATATTTTGCTGGTCTCTCATTGGGTGTGTATGTGTTTAGTAATATGATTTCTTCCTGTTGCACATATTCCTTTTTTAGTACAAAGTGTCCATCTTTGTCCCTTACAACTTTTCTGAGTCTAAAGTTTGTGTCATCTGATATTAATATGGCCACCCCAGCTCTTTTAAGGGTGTTGTTTGCTTGGATGATTTTCCTCCAGTCTTTGATTTTCATTCTGTTTTTCTGACTATTCAGGTGTGTTTCTTGTAGGCAGCCAAAGGTTGGATTAATCTTTTTGACCCATTTCGCCACTCTGTGTCTTAGTGTTGGTGCATTTAGTCCATTGACATTGAAGGAGATTATTGTCATGATATTTAATGTCATCTTTGTGTATAAGTTTGGTGTGTCTGTTGGTCTCTCTTGTCTTAAAGTAGACCTTTCAGTTTTTTCTTTAAGGCTCGTTTTGCATCTGTAAAGTTTCTGAGCTGTTGCTTGTCCATGAAGTTATGTATCCTTCCTTAAAACCTGAATGTGATTCAGGCTGGATGCAGTATTCTAGATGAAACCTCCATTTCATTCAGTCTTGTCACAGTATCCCACCACTGTCTTCTGGTCTTGAGAGTATTTTTGTGACATGTCTGCTGTAAATTTCATGAATGCAACTTTGAATGTAATTTTCCTTTTTTTCTTGCTGCCTTCAATATTCTCTCTATCTGTAGGATTTGTCATTGTGACTAGGATGTGTCTTGGAGTATTTTTCTTCGGGTCTGTTTTACCTGGTAGTCTTTGGGCATGCAGGATTTGATTGCATGCAGTCTTTAGTTTTGGGAGTTTCTCTGTGATGTCTTTTTTTTTGGGGGGGGGGTCACACCTGGCAGCGCTCAGGGGTTACTTCTAGCTCTATACTCAGAAATCGCTTTTGGCAGGCTCTGCGGACCATGTGAGATGCCAGGATTTGAACCACTGACCTTCAGCATGCAAGGCAAAGCCATACTTCCATGCTGTCTCTCTAGCCCCTGTGATGATGTCTTTGACTGTCAATTCCTCCTGGGGACCCCCTTCTTGGGCCTCTGGGACTCCAATGATTATTATGTTGTTTCTGTTGAGTTTGCAAAGACTTCTATTTTCATTTGTTCACATTTTTTGAGTACTTTTTCCATTGTCTGATTGTCTTCCTTAAGGTTCTTTTCATATCTCTTCTGCTGTATGGAGTTGTTCTGCATTTCATCTTCCAGTTCACTGATTTTGTCCTCAGCTGCTGTTACCCTGTTGGAGAGGCTTTCCATTGAGATTTTCTTTCAGGTACTGTATTTTTCAGACCTGTTATTTCAGTTTGGAGTTTTCTGATTTCTATCTTTGTGTTCTGTTCATCTAGAACTGTGTTTTCTTTGATTTCCAAGAGGATCCTTTAAATTTATATTCTAAACTTCTTACCTGAGAGATTAATCAAATGGTTTGTATTTTTTAGGTCATTAGAGCTATCATCTTCATTCTCTGTGCATGGTATTTGCTTGTGAAGTTTCCCCATTATCACGATGTAGAGTGATTTTTTTTCTGCATGTTATGGTTGGGTTCATTAGGTAGAAAAAGCATGTGGCCACAAAGGGCGGAGCACCTGTGCTATTTTGGAGCTTCTAGGAGAGAGTTGTTGCTGAGCCCTCTCTGGAGATTTTCAGGAGACAGAATAATAGAGAAACACACACAGGCAACAGGCCCCCTCAGTCTCTCCCAGTTATTAATCTCACAGCAGGGGCAGATTCCTTCTGCCTCCCTTCACAGACAAAGGATCTGCCTTTTTGCGGGGGCACTGCTGATAGCCAGTTTTCACTCAGTCATTCTTTCTTGGCTTTTCAGCTTGGGCATCTCCAGGAGAGTGATTTTTCTGGACCCTTCTCGGCCCTCTCAGGAGAAGTTCAGGAGACAAAGAGTAGAGAAACATACAAAGGCGACAGGCCCCCTTAGCCTCTCCCAGTGGTAATCTCACAGCAGTGGCAGATTCCCCAGCCTCAGGAGTAATCCTTAAATCCAGCTGGTTGTGGCCCCCAAACCAAAAAACAATAAAAATAAAATTGAAGAACAAGAGTTTGGAAGTGGTAAGACTGTGAGTAGTGATTCTTATGATGATTTTGACAAGAAAGTAACATTTGCTTCATTTTGAAGAAATGAGCATCACCCATGTCATTATCTGGTTGAACAGCAAATGATGCAGAAATGATGAGTAGATAAAGCAAGGATTTGCCTGTGTGGTCAAGGAGGAGTGTTGATGTGCATGGGGTTGAACTGGCATGAAATAGCTCCCAGCAGGTCACAGGAAGATTTTCTGGTAAGAGTAAAATGAAGAAGTCCCTGTAGAGCACAGTCATGCTTTGCTGATTTACCCATTCCCCCCTCTAATATTCTGCCAACAAGGAGAGAAAAGACCAGGCAGAATTAAAGACCAAAGGAAGTTGGCCCATTTGTCCTCACCCACTGCTATACTTCTACCTTAGCAGTGTTTTTTGTTTGTGTGTTTGTTTGTTCCCCTTCAACAGTTCAAAGTCAGAAGCTATGTATTCTTATAAATGTCTTGATATGGAGATAACTTCAGCAAGCTGCGCTTTCCTATCTCTTTGTGAATTACTTCACTTATATAATGATAGTTTCCACTTTTCAATATTTACACTGCTCAAGTTGGCAAATGCTTCAAACACATTTTATTCTTTACTTTTGTAATTTTTGTTTTGATATGTGCATAGGAGTGACCCCTGGTGCTGCTTAGGACATCTACACCAATGTTCATCATCCCTACCTCTAATTCTTCATATAATTGTTAGAATTTCTGAGCATAGAGTTTCTAACTGAATTTGGTAGATTTTGGTTTTAATTCATACCTGACAGTACTCAGGGCTTACTCCTGACTCTGTACTGGTGGGTTTGGGAGGACCACATGGGATGTTGTGGACCAAATCCAAGTTGCTATGTGCAAGACAAACACCCTATATGCTGTACTATCATTCATGTTTTATTTATCTATTCATTCATTTATTTGTTTTTGGTTTTGGGGGCACACCTGGCAGCACTTGCTCTGTGCTTCGAACTTACTTCTGGTAAGCTCAGGGGACCATGTAATATGCCAAGGATCAAACCTGGATCAACTGCATGCGAGGCAAATACTCTCCCCACTGTGCTATCTCTCCTGCTTCATATTTGATTTTATTTTAACCTCCCCATTTTCTTCTCTTGTATCTTAATTCTAAAGTATGGGTATTATAAAGATGATCTTAGTTCAATGAGTTTTGATTTATTCCATTATTTTTTTAGCTGTGTTAACAATTTTATTTTTATATTTCACACTATGAATGAAAACTCATTCCAAAATTATTCTTTGATAGGAAGGTGAAATAAGTCTTCCTTATCAAACTTTTCAAAAATACACAGAGTCACAGCACCCTAATCCTATGTTGGAATAGAACAAGTAATATAAAGCTGACAAAGTCCCTCCTCACTCCTTATCTCTCTAGTCAAAAAGACGCCATCCTGGGATGAGCTGAGGATCAACTTTGGAGGCCCAGACATTCTTGGCATGTGGCCTCCCATAGGCAACTGCCAGCCTCCTGGTCATAGCTCCCATTGACATCAAACATCAGTAGCCTCATAAAAGTTCCCCCAGATGGGGTTAAGAACCTAGGAAATGAGTAGAATTGGCATTGCCACTGCAGAAAGAGAAAGAGCAGAGACTGGAGTGGGAGCAATCTTGTCTTGTTGAAAGGTAATTGCGATTGTTTCATCCATCAGGTTCAGAGCCTGCTCTTCCTCTGAGTTCCAAGAGTCATCTTGTACCTTCTCTGTGCACTCTCTCACTTAGATGCAGTTGGAGAAACTGAGGTGTGGAAAGTGTTGAAAGAGTCACAGTGAAACTTGGGTATGTTGTTTTGGGCATGTTGTTTTGAGGCTCTTGCTTTCAGTTAATTTGAGTTTTATTGTTTATGGATGTTTCATAAATATTGTAACAAATATATTTATTATAGGTGATAAAAGAACAAAATCATATGGATTCCCCCCACCTTTTTGGAGATATAGTTCCTATGAAACTTTTGTAAACTGAAATTGTCCTAAAGTGATGAAGAAGCAATTACCATCAATTTATATGGAATCAACTTTGGGGTTTCTCAGATCCTTGTATTGCTCCCAATAACAAACCAAATTGCACTAATGGCTACTAAAATAAAACCATGTTAACATAGAGTAAATGTAGGAATACACAGAGACACCTGGATGGATCATTCAAGAAATAGGCAGGATTGGACTTTTGATCTTTTCTTGGGATGCCACTGCCTCTGTGGTGATTGTGAGGTTATAGAGGCCTTTATAATATTTTCTTTTGTACCTGTTTTCTCTGCCTTCTTTTCACCCTTCCCCTTTTAGGAAGCAGGGAGCTGTTTGGATCTGGATAAATAGGAGGCAATCTGAGAGGAAAGAATCTTTATGCTCAGGCAAACTAGCTCTTTATTTTGGAGCCCCTGGCTAGTCAGTAAAGGGTTTTGTGTCCGTCCTTCTTGCCTCTTTTTACCCTCTTGTCTGTGTGAATTATTTGCTGCGGATCTATATGACTGGAGCTGCTTCCCCTGCCCTTGCTGGTTAGGGGAATAGGAATTCCCTTTTCTTTCTGGGAACCTCAACCCAACTCCCAGAAAATGTCACATTACAGTGATTACTGCAAAATTCAGTATGCAATCTGTGCCTTTTCTGAACCTATATTGTAGAAGCACAGACTCTTTTTTTGTATTGTTTTTGGTCAGTGAAGAAGATTCTACTGTAGGTCTTTTGTAAAAGGAAGGTGTAGAATGAGAATTCTTGAAGAGGAAGAAAAAGAGTTCAACTAGATTTCCATTGTACCTATGATGACTTTTTTTTAAGGCAGGTGCATCCTATAAAATGCCTTTTTTGTTTGTTTGTTTCCCCTAAGAAGGGAGAAGGGTTAATTATGCAGAAGTGACTTGACTGAGTCTTGGATAAGAGAATGCTCTGGGAAGGGACCTGGGTATTTCTGCATAGTTCAGTAGAAAAGGGCTGGTGGTCATAAATACTGTGGGGAGAAAATGCTGAGGAACAGAGAGGAGAGGAAGGGAGGAGATTGGGGGTTGGGAGAAAGATCAGTTACCAGTATTCTGAGTTTAAATTACAAATTTAAACATAACCTACAGTAGCTTCTGGAGAGATTTCCCATCCAATTGTAGTTATCCTAAATCTCACACTTCTGACATAGAGTTATAGAAAATAACTTTGCATAGAAATTATATGAAAAAGCATACAGACCATCAGGTTTCCGTGGACAGTGGTGACAAGGTGCAATGGATTCTTTTCCATGGAAAAGCCTCAGAAACCTTGATTTAGTTTGTAATTTCAGCCTACATCTAAGATTCAAGTGACGTTTTTCTGCATACACACATTCTCCTTTCCTTTGCCTGCTTGCTTCCTCTGCTCTGGGGTTTCAGAGCCAGCGTTAGTCATCAGGCTACAAGTCTAATGCTGTAGTTCATAAATCTTAGAGATGGAGTTTAAATAGATTCTATTCATCTTATTAGGGAAGGGATGCACCTGGCAATGCTCACAGTTTATTCCTGGCTCTGTGCTCATGGATCACTCTTGGTGGTGGTCAGCCACCACATGTTGTGTTAGAATTCAAACTTAGATGGGCCACAGGAAAGGAAAAAGCCTTAAACCCCTCTGCACTATCTCTCTAGCCTGAATCTTCTCTTTTATAATAAAGTTTCCAATAGTGGAGTTATCTGGACACAAATGCAACTAATAACTGTAGGTACCACATGCATGCAGAGAACATAGCTTTTATTTACACCAACAGTGGTATATAATGTCATTAAATTATTTTCCATAATTTAATGTTGATTTTATATTTCTGCTCTGCAAGACTGGTCATATTCTCAATAAATGTAGGGCTTCTAAGTGGTGAATATATTCACTAGATTCCTAGTGTCATGTTGAGTCTGTCCATCTGTTCACATAAGCTGTTGTTATCATTTTATATGCACAGATTCTAGAAGCTCATCATGATGTATTAGTGTCCATCTCTGCTACAAATAAACCAAACCAAACCAAACAAACAAAATACCAAACTAACTACTTCTCTATTGTGTATTAAGCTTTGTGACTCTATGACAACTTTATGCTCTTCTTAGAACTAACTCTTAGACACTCTTAGATTCTTCTCTTGAAATGATGTCAATTCTGGTACAAATTTTTACTTACTCTTTCCTGCCTCACTGGTTCCCTCAAACTAATTCAAGGTTCTGCTTTACTTCTTACCATTCTATACTCTGATCTACTGGTTATTTTCAGATTGAAAACATGGAACAAGACAGTGAAATGCCCCAGTATTGTATTAAATATTAATCATAAGGTCCTTGGTGTTGCATGGAGTTGGACTGGCACCAGATTCCCCTTAAGGCAAGTGGGTCTGATGGTATTAGGGTGATGGTAAAGAAATGACCCTCAGCCAGTCAGTAGATATCAAGAGACATGCAGCTTTATTATAAGGCCTTAACCACCATGTGATTTTCAGATGGCTTCTAAGCTAAACAGCCTCTGCATCCATGCTGTCTCTTATCTCTCCATGTTGCAGTCTTTCTTGCTGAGCCTCTCTCTCACCCTATCCCCAGGCAACCCCTTAAATTACCAACCACAGACCTCTCCCAGCTGTGGGCTAGTCTGACTATCAGTTAAGATAGACAGGAAGTTAGGAGAGGGGTAATATCTCCCCCTTCTGTGTTTGAAAAAGAAACAAAAGACCCCAGTTCTGAATTTTTCTACCAGACTAGGAGAGAATTTCTAGATTTGAGAGGCAGGAAGGTTTCTCTATTTTATAACATCTTCTTATTTAAGTGATTTTTTTTGCCCCCCCCCTTCATCAAATACCACCCCAAGCTCATTCTTACCACGTTCACATCTGAAGATTTGCTGATACAAGTTGGACTCATCTGGGATTGCTTAGCAAAAACTTTATTCCACATTTCTTGAATGTTCTTCTCAGACCTGTGGGACAGTCAGGTGTGTTGGCAGAAATGTCAGGAACACAGAGCCCAAATCAAAAGGTCTATGAAAACTTAGCGTTGTAAGTAACATCTTACTACTTTTGCCTTATTCATTTTTTAAAAAATTGAGTCTTTATGACTTACAGATTTACAAAGTTGTTCATGACTACGTTTTTAGAGTACCATGTTCCAGCACCTATCCCTTCACCAGTGTCTGCTTCCCTCTAGCACTGCCTCAGTTCTTATCAAACTCCTCCCAGCTTTCCTCTCTGGCAGGCACTTTCCCCCCTTTCACCATTGTCTTAGTGTCCCCTCCCTAATTTCTTCTTCCCACCACAAATCTAAAGGCAAATTTCCTTTTGAATACCAGTTCTCAGCTCTAAGATTCAATTGCTTTTGAACATTTTCTCTTTACTATGTTCTTTTATATTCCACATATGAGAGATCATTCTGTGTCTGTTCCTCTTTCTCTTACTATCTTTATTCAGCACAATACTCTCCAAATTCATTCATGTAGTAGCAAATGGCATGACATCTTATTGGCCAAAGAAAGTAAAATTTTGGGGCCTAAGCTAAAAGATGGAGAAACACACTGCTTCTTTGCAGAGGTGCTTAAAACTCATAGAAAATAGTATGGATATGAAAATAAGTATGGAGGTGAAAAATTGGGGGGAAATATTGCTGTTTACCCCAACCAACTCTTACCCATTCTTCCATATTTGGGTTCCTAAGGAACTCTGCTTTTCTTTCTTTCAAATACTTTCTCACTAAGTTTCTCTCAGAAGGGTTCCAGGATTGATTTGGGGGCTATCTGCTATAAGTTAATGTCATTCATCTTTGCAAGAAATCAAGTGCTGTGTGATTTAGTGGACAGCCTCACTCTAGAATCTGGACAACTAGGATGAATTACACTCAATTCTGGGGATCCCTTTTGCATTTAGTTAGAATAAATACTCAGTTTCTATGCCTTTGTTTCAACTCTAAAGGGAATAAGAATAAATGTAAAGTGCCTACTTTATTTTGTTGTTTCAATAGCATGCATAGTATTTATGACATTGCTTCCCCATGATCAGTCACATATGAGTCAGGATATTTTTTCATGTGAGCTTTTGTCATTTATTAAATGAGGATAATAATAATAACATTAGTCTACTCCATAGTCAGTATATTACATAGGAATATTTCATGGGATTTAAATTTATATATGAATATATTTTAATTTTCTAAATACTGCACACACATATTTAACAAATATAGGTTGACATATGTGTAGTATATGATATTTATAAATAAGAACTGAAGAAAAGTAAAATAAATGGGAACTGTTTCACCTGCTGCAGAGGAACAAGTGGAGAACCCAGCCAAATTTTCTATTTAAAAAGTAGGTGGCCAGGTGTTCTCTGTCTGTTAAGGATAAAAATTGGAATTTTACTGCAGAACAAAAAAAAATTAGATTAAGTTAAGGAATTTCTTACAGTGAATCATTAACCCACATTCCCATGGTTGCTATTAAATGTACATGAAATCTTTTAAGAAATAAGTTAATGGCTTTTTTTCCCTGTGTGTTTTAGTTCAGGAGAATTCTGGGAGAGGAGGTTTGACTTACTCGCTTCACCATTTTTGTCATCACGGAAGTAAATTTTCCACATATTTACATCTGCTAGCTAGAGAAGGTCAGTCCCTAAGCTTCCCCTCTCACAACCTACATTTATTTTTGCTTCTGCTTTTTAACAATGTCACAGCAATCTGTGTTTTTTGTTGCTGCCAAATGCCATAGGATTACACACATGCTATTTACTTGCATTACAACAATTTGAGTATGCAACTTAGTTATATATATTTTTAATTTAAGTAACTGGCTACTTAAAAAGCACAATGTTCTTAAAAGATAAAGAACAGTTTTTGCCTTATTTAGAATCAACATTGTTTGTTTATGTTGGGGGAGTTATACCCCAAGCAGGAAACCTATGGGCCACAGTCAGCAATACTTAGGCAGCTGAGCCTAATGGGTCAATTCTCACGTTCAGAGGTTCTGGGGCCACTGAGTAGGTACTGGGGGATTACATGGAGCCTGAAGTCAAACACAAGTTTTTACATGCCAGCAAACTCTCTAGTTCAGGGGTCTCAAACTCGTGGCCCACAGGCCGTTTGCGGCCCTCCGTACATTTTGTGGCCTGCAGCCGGCCTTCAAATATCACAGTATTCGCGATTATTCGCTTACCGAATAATCGCAATAAAAATCACATTAGTAAGAAAACAATCGCATTAAACATTCTCATACTCCAAGCAGTTCCGTTCGGGGTATGCAAATGTTTAATGCGATTTTTTTTTCTTACTAATGCGATTTTTATTGCGAATATTCGGCAAGCGAAATCCCTTATGCGGTCCTGCCTCACCCCGACTTTGCCTCCTGCAGCCCCCAGGTAAATTGAGTTTAAGACCCCTGCTCTAGTTCTTTAAGCAATTTCCCTGGCCCTGAAAATAGCCTGATTTTCCAGAAGAAAATATCTCACTATTTCTACTCTTAACATTCGAGCTCATTTTTGAAGGTTTATTTACTTCATTTCCAGTAAGAGTGCTTGTTGATTGAGGCCATAGGAAAAGGAACCTTCCTAGGTGGTTGTTTCTACTCAGGTTTTGTGGCTAAATAATGTATTTATTTCCTAGAAAGTTATTTGATATTATGAATCATCTCTGCTGGTTCTTATTAAATTATTCTATGTTGTGACTCCATTTTATTTTTGGTACCATAGATACATAGGATACATGGTATGAGAATACACTATAGTTTATCAGTGATTTTACTTCTTTAGAGTTTTCTGTGTGTACAATATCTTTATTAGTTATGTCAATATGATTGTTGTGACATATACCTTTATGATACTCTATTGTGATTTAATACTCTACCATAAATTTTATCTTAAGTGAATTTTTAAAATGTATACCTTAGAGAAACTGCTACCCAAATTTTATTTCTTATTCATAATTGTAACAGGGACAGTATTAATCAAATATGGCATGAAACTTGCTTCGAAATAAGCTTTTTGTTCTTTTGGCAGTAGTACACTTGAATATAGAAAATTCCATAAAATATTTCCTTGGAAGAGCTTTAGCTTCAAATTCTTAAAAAGCAAGTCAACTACAAAAACAAAAAAACAAACAAAAAAAAAACAACCCAAAAAACAAAAAAATAAACTTCTCACCTAGTGAGATTCATCTTTCACACAGAGGATCATAAAACTCGGAGAAATGCAGTGTTCCCTTCCTGGGGGCTTCTGTCCACTATATATGAATATGTGGGGCTATGTGCATTTTGTTCTTTTTTCTTTTTGTTATTTTTTTTTCCAGAGCAGGGTAGGATCTGGGAGCAGATGTGCAGCATGGACATTTTCTTTTCTTTCTTTTCTTTATTTAAACATCTTGATTACAAATATGATTGTGATTAGGTTTCAGTCATGTAAAGAACACCCCCCTTCACCAGTGCAACATTCCCACCACTAATGTCCCAAATCTCCCTCCACCCCACCCCAACCCCTCATTCATTCACATGATTATGGTAGTTCTCAGTGTAGTTATTTCTATAACTGCACTCACCACTCTTTGTGGTGAGCTTCATGGAGTGAGCTGGAAGCTCCAGCCCTCCTCTCATTGTCTCTGAGGATTGTTGAAAAAATGACTTTTCTTTTTCTTTTTTCTTTTTTTTTTATTTAAACACCTTGATTACATACATGATTGTGTTTGGGTTTCAGTCATGTAAAGAACACCACCCATCACCAGTGCAACATTCCCATCACCAATGTCCCAAGTTTCCCTCCTCCCCACCCAACCCCCGCCTGTACTCTAAACAGGCTCTCCATTTCCCTCATACATTCTCATTATTAGGACAGTTCAAAATGTAGTTATTTCTCTAACTAAACTCATCACTATTTGTGGTGAGCTTCCTGAGGTGAGCTGGAACTTCCAGCTCTTTTCTCTTTTGTGTCTGAAAATTATTATTGCAAGAATGTCTTTCATTTTTCTTAAAACCCATAGATGAGTGAGACCATTCTGCGTTTTTCTCTCTCTCTCTCTGACTTATTTCACTCAGCATAATAGATTCCGTGTACATCCATGTATAGGAAAATTTCATGACTTCATCTTTTCTGACAGCTGCATAATATTCCATTGTGTATATGTACCACAGTTTCTTTAGCCATTCGTCTGTTGAAGGGCATCTTGGTTGTTTCCAGAGTCTTGCTATGGTAAATAGTGCTGCAATGAATATAGGTGTAATGAAGGGGTTTTTGTATTGTATTTTTATGTTCCTAGGGTATATTCCTAGGAGTGGTATAGCTGGATCGTATGGGAGCTCGATTTCCAGTTTTTGGAGGAATCTCCATATTGCTTTCCTTAAAGGTTGAACTAGATGGCATTCCCACCAGCAGTGGATAAGAGTTCCTTTCTCTCCACATCCTCGCCAACACTGTTTATTCTCATTCTTTGTGATGTGTGCCATTCTCTGGGGTGTGAGGTGGTATCTCATCGTTGTTTTGATTTGCATCTCCCTGATGATTAGTGATGTGGAGCATTTTTTCATGTGTTTTTGGCCATTTGTATTTCTTCTTTGTCAAAGTGTCTGTTCATTTCTTCTCCCCATTTTTTGATGGGATTAGATGTTTTTTTCTTGTAAAGTTCTGTCAGTGCCTTGTATATTTTGGAGACTTTTATTTTTCTTAAAACTCATAGATGAGTGAGACTATTTTGTGTCTCTCTCTCTCCCTCTAACTTATTTCACTCAGCATGATAGACTCCATGTACATCCATGTATAGGAAAATTTCATGACTTCATCTCTCCTGACGGCTGCATAATATTCCATGTGTATATGTACCACAGTTTCTTTAGCCATTCGTCTGTTAAAGGGCATCTTGGTTGTTTCCAGAGCCTGGCTATTGTGAATAGTGCTGCAATAAATATAGGTGTGAGGAAGGGATTTTTGTATTGTATTCTTGTGTTCCTTGGGTATATCCCTAGGAGTGGAATAGCTGTGTCAAATGGGAGCTCAATTTCCAGTTTTTGGAGGAATCTCCATATCGCTTTCCATAGAGGTTGAACTAGATGGCATTCCCACCAGCAGTGGATAAAAGTTCCTTTCTCTCCACATCCCCACCAGCACTGATTGTTCTTATTCTTTGTGATGTGTGCCAACCTTTGTGGTGTGAGATGGTATCTCATTGTTGTTTAGATTTGTTTAGATTTGCATCTCCCTGATGATCAATGATGAGGAGCATTTTTCCATGTGCCTTTTGGCCATTTGTATTTCTTTTTTATAAAAGTGTCTGTTCATTTCTTCTCCCCATTTTTTGATGGGATTATATGTTTTTTTCTTGTAAAGTTCGGTCAGTGCCCTGTATATTTTGGATATTAGCCCCTTATCTGATGGGTATTGGGTGAATAGTTTCTCCCACACGGTGGGTGGCTCTTGTATCCTGGGCACTATTTTTTTGAGGTGCAGAAGCTTCTCAGCTTAATGTATTCCCATTTGTTTATCTCTGCTTCAACGTGTTTGGTGCAGTTTCCTCCTTGAAGATGCCTTTAGTCTCAATGTCATGGAGTGTTTTACCTATGTGTTGTTTTATATAGTTTATGGTATCAGGTCTGATATCTAGGTCTTTAATCCATTTGGATTTTACCTTCGTACATGATGTTAACTGGGGGTCTATCTTCGCTTTATTGCAAGTGGCTAACCAGTTCTGCCAGCACCACTTGTTGAAAAGGTTTTCCCTGCTCCACCTAGGATTTCTTGCTCCTTTGTCAAAGATTAGGTGATTGTATGTCTGGAGGACATTGTCTGGGAACTCAAGCCTATTCCACTGATCTGAGGGTCTGTCTTTATTCCAATAGCATGCTGTTTTGATAACTATTGCTTTGTAGTACAGTTTAAAGTTGGGGAAAGTAATGCCTCCCATACTTCTTTTCTCTAGGAGTGCTTTAGCTAATTGAGGGTGTTTATTGTTCCAGATGAACTTCATAAGTGTTTGATCCACTTCTTTGAAGAATGTCATGGGTATCTTTAGAGGGATCACATTAAATCTGTACAATGCTTTGGGGAGTATTGGCATGGCCATTTTCTGAGTTCACCTAAAGCTCTGCTGCTGGTGTGTCATTTCACAAAGCTACTCAGAATTACTGGGGAACAGCACAACTCTGCCACCCTAAATATAATAGTGTCTTCCAAGGTCTACAGACTTTTATCTACAGATGAAAATTTTGATCACTAGGACTCACTTCCTCACTACTACATCATCAAAAATTTTGACAAAGAATCTCTGCTTTTATATATATATATATATATATATATATATATACATAAAATATATATATATATATTTTAGGAATTATTTCTCAGAGCAAATCTTGTATACATCCTTTGAGCATCCTTATATAAATAGTCTATACATTTTATTAAACTTTTTGGTAGGTGTGGGATGCAGGGGATTGACCCCAAATTTCCACATAGGCTAGCAAATGATCTACCACTTACTTATACCGCTGGCCTAGTTTATTAATCTTTCTTTTAGAATTTATATTTGCTTTCTTGCAAAATTTCTATTTCTTGTAAATCCTAAAATGGCAATTTAAATTTATAACTCTATTATTACATTTGTCTAGGAGGACAGATTCTGGATAATTCTTTTTTCCTATAGACAGATTGTACTGATAACAACCTAGTTTTTACTTGAAATAGAGCACCTTTGTTTTTGTGTCTTGTTGAAGCATATGCCATATTTTCTTTTATACACCAAGTACATGCCACATAAGAGATAATTTAGTTCTCTTTTTAAAAGATTGCTAAATGATACATATTTAAACTTTTTTTTTTGTTGTTTTTGGGTCACACCTGGCAGAGTTCAGGGATTACTCCTGGCTTTATGATCAGAAATCACTCCTGGCAGGCTCCAGGGACCATATGGAATGTTGGGATTCGAACCACCATCCTTCTGCATGCAAGGCAAATGCCTGACCTCCATGCTATCTTCAGCCCCCATATTTAAACTTTTATTGAAGCAACATATACAGAAATTTCCTGGTATAACCTAGTAAATTCAACAGAGCAAAGACATCTGTGTCATCATTACTGTAATTAAGGAAAAATGATCAACACAACAGAAATTTTTCATGGTCCACCTCTCTGATTATTAATTATTATTAAATTATTATTAAGATGACTTCTAAAAGGAAAAAGATCTCTTTCTATTATTATAAATTAATTTCATAAAATAAAACCATTATCCTTATTTTATACCCAGAGCATGAGAGTTTAAGTTTCTTTTTCATTCTTACCAAGTTTTAGTCTTGTGAAGAAGCTGACCACAAAGAGTGATGAGTGAAGTTAGAGAAATAATTACACTAATAACTATTATGACAATGATAATGAGTGAGAGAAATAGAATGCCTGTCTCGAATACAAAGAGTGGGGGAGGAAGGTGATGGAGGGCATTGGTGGTGGGAATGTTGCACTGGTGAAGAAGGAGTGTCTTTTTTTATGACTGAAACTAAAAACTACAAACATGTTAGCAATCATGGTGCTTAAATAAAGATACTGTTTAAAAATAAAAGAGATTTATATTTGCTTCTAATGGCTTGCCTTTTCAGAGTAGTGTAGATATTGTTGTATGACTTTTTTTTTCCCCAACCCCTCCTGAAAATCATTTTAATTCTAATTCATTTAATGTACAGTAAAAATAATAAATTTACATGGAATATTGCATAACTGATCTAACAGTTGGGCCTCAAAAATGTTCTAAAGAAAAGGATTAATCTTCACGTGGCACTTGTACTATCAACAAAATTGAATGGAGAGAAAATATTTTATAGCAGTTAGCTTGAATAGGATAGAGAGAACTGCCTGCTAGACTTGGGAACTCTTTTCTCCTTCTAGCTCATGACTGGACAAAGATGTCAAATATTTTTTGTTTATTTGTTTATTAATGAATCTCCCAAGTTTATTTGTTTACCATCTCTGTTTAGAGATCATTCCTAGCAATTCCTAGCCTGCAGCTAGATTCAAGCATGCATAAGAATGCTAGCTTTGTAGGTGCTTAAGGGTCTTTAAGGCACTAACTCATAGGCCATTGAGAGTGCATTAGTGCTGACTAATACAGGAGTGGTCTGGGCTTTTTTATGACTTTTTTAGAGCAAAATTATTTCTCCTTAAAAAATTATCTCTTTCATGATGATTTGGAGTTCTTATGGATGTTAATTTTCACAATAGGGCTTATCTTTTAACTCTCTTAATATTAATGTCTTTTGAGATGAGGTGTTCTTAATTTTTATATTTTATAAATCCATATTTTTTATGATTGAGGACATAAAATATATTACTAATATATTGGTGTTCTAACGGACAAGACCTTGGAATACCATGCAACAAAGTTGACATTGTGTAACTCTAAGAAATAAGCAGTTTTTGAGACTTTTAGAGACTGTTTGGGTTTTGATATATACAGTAAGTTGAAAGATTGAAGAAAAAGTTCTGGTCTCTGTGATCACTTAAAGTAGTTAGAGTGGAAAAGCTCTAAACCAGGCAGAGTCCAAGAAAGGGAATGAGTGTGGAATACATTCTGAAGGAACAATGAAAGCTACTTGATTAGTGAAGCTTTAAGTTTATAAGCTTATACACATAGAATTTATATATATGAAGCTCTTTTTATTCAACATGGAATTTTAGTTCATTTTTCCATTTCTTCATATGTGGCATATAATCAGTCCATATGCTGGATATGGCTTTAATTTCTCCTTTTCCTCCTCATGTCTCCTCATTTTTAGGCAAGGATACTGTCCTATACATAACCCTCTTTTTCCTTAATAGTGCCAACCAGGGCTATCTCTCTAAGATACAATTAAATTCACTACTTTCATTTCTTCAGTAGCTCTTTATCATTAAAAACCAAGTTTTACTTTTTATACAACATGTAATATTCCTTAGACATTTGCTTCAGACTGTATTTTGTCCTTATTGTCACTCTCTTCATGCAAAGGATTTCTGGACAAACCAAATATTTGAAATTTCCACAAATGTATTCATGTCTTTTTTCCCCTGACATTCCTGACCTGAGTCATGTTTGCCTTCAGATTTAAATTCAGATCTCTGGCATATTCACAGACTCATCTGAAAATGTTATGATTTCTTATTTCTGTGTTTTTTACATTGACCAATGAAGTTGGTCACATTGTTAAGCCCTGACAGCTTATACATTCTAAAATATTGATTGTGTCATCTACAATGACAGAAGCTCAGGAGGTAGGAAGATCTGGCTGGGTTGGAAATCCTGGAAGAAGTTTAAGTAAGAGAAGTGAAGCAGTCAGAGGAAACAAGGAAATGAGATGCTACAAGTGAACATAATAATTTTGACAATTTTGCATTTAGGGGATATTTAAAATTATAAAAATGTTTAGAGATAGCACAGCAGGTGAGGTCCTTGTCTTGCCTGCAGTCATCCTGGGTTTCAATCCTCTAATCCCATATGGTTCCCCAAGCACTGCCAGGAGTGATTGCTGAGTGCAGAGCCAGGAACAACCCCTGAGTGGCCTAAAAGTCTAAATAAATAAATAAAAATAAATAAATAAATGATAAGAGTGTGTAAACCTTTGAGAGGAAGGATGTAAAAGAGATGAGGCTGAAAGGTATATCTTAACTTGTTACTTTGAATAGACTTTGTATATATGGATCTATCATCTGAAATAAATCTTCATACATTTAAATTTTTAAGTGATTGTGATAATAATAGCATATAAACTCATAGAATAATGAAAAACAGAAAAAAAAAACAAAATAAAAATAACCCATGGTTTTTACACATAAGCACTTGTAACATATTTCAGAGCTTCCTTTTAGCGAGGTAGACGGCTGCCTGCTCCATTTTCAACAATATATTTTTAAACAATATATTTATGAGGCTGTTCTGTGTATATCTAACATAGAACCTTCTGATTGTTTATTTTGTGGGCCACACCTGCTGTGCTCAGGCCTTACTCCTGGTAGGGCTTGTGGGATCATATGTGGTTCTGGGGATGAAATTTGTTGGCCATGTGTAAGGCTCTCTGGTCTCTGCTCTATTGCTCAAACCTCCAATCCCTTGATTTCTAACATCTACTTAATATTTTCATATGTGGCTCTTATATTTTACTTCTTTGTTCTCTCCAAGATGGCTGCTTAGCTGATCTCCAAGTTTCCAACATCACCAACAGCACTGAAGTGAGTGTTGGTATTATTTTTCTTAAGGATATGTGCAAGAATTTACCTGGAAGACTTATGCCCTAGAATGAGATTTTTGGGGTTATGGTATGGGAATATTTAATTTGTTTAAGTGCTAATTTAGGCACAGTTTCACTATCCCATTAGTAACACACAAGTTTCCCATTTTCTCATCTCTGGCATCATAGGTATAATTATTAAAATTTTTCTCTCTGAAGAAATACAAATGGCCAAAGGGCACATAAAAACTCTCTACATCACTAATCATCAGGGAGATGCAAATCAAAACAACTATGAGGTACCATCTCACACCACAGAGATTGGCGCACATCACAAAGAATAAGAACAAGCAGTGCTGGTGGGAATGGCGTCTAGTTCAACCTTTACGGAAAGTGATATGAAGATTTCCTCCAAAACCTGGAAATTTAGCTCCCATGTGATCCAGCTATACCACTCCTAGGGATATACCCTAGTGTTGCATTAAGCCCTTAGGATGGACTTGGATGGTGGATGGAGGCCTTTGTCCTTAGGCTCAGGACCACTTGTCTCCATCCTCCATTAACCGTCAGGTCATCTTCAGGTGATTGCAGCGGGTATTGAACTCACTCACAGGCAGGCTTCATGAGAGATAACATCTTTATTGCCCTGGCCAACACATGTGGCTGATAACCATTTACACATGCCATTCTTAGCTTGCCCTGCATCTTAACTCCTTTTAGCCATCTTCCCTTTGACCTCCATGCTGGCAAAGACCAAAAGCCCTTCATCCCCTGTGTCAAAGCCCTTATCTAACCTTTCCAAGAATCCCCCCAGGAATGGGCAGGGTCTTGCAGGTGAGATCAGGTTACACAGGAAGAATGGGAGGATGGGGCCACATCTGCCCCCCATTTTTTACATAAAGACAAAAGGCATAAGTTATGTGACTTCCGCCTATATCCAAAGGTGGGTCATATTTCCATAGCAACAACGTAATAAAGTGAAAATTAACATACCAGCCCTTTTCAAAAACATAACATTTCTGCAGAATATACTATACACCTGTAACTTAAAATTTTCTTAATGCTTTTTTACCAAGCACTATCCCGGAACTTTCATGTTCTTATACCTTATAATACTATATAAACTATTTCTTGGGGGAACTTTTCTTTCCTATAAACTTTCCTAAACAGCAAAAGATGCAAAACATACATTTAAAAAAAACAGGCTAATAGATTAAAAATACACAGTAAAACACTATACCAATGAAAACATTAACTATGGAAAACAATAAAGCACATTCAAATAGGCAAGAACATGACTTAGATTAAAGTTAGATGCAGGCGGTTAGAAATCAGATCTTTTAGTTGGGCTAAGCTGTATTACTCTCCATTTTTTAAAAAATATTTTACACTACTACCTAATTTTTTCCCATTACCAACACCAGTTGAATTATCCCTTCACCTAAAACCAATTGTCCAGATGCAGAATCTGTCCCATGCTGATCTCACCATGTGGCTTCATTGCCATGGAGTTTGAGCCCCTGCAAGCAAGTCCATACTATTTCTTGCTGAGCATGTGGTCCCAGGTCTCGTAGCTGGTCCGCTCGCGCTGTTTCACCTTTCTGATTTGGAGGGCAGATCCCAGGCTTGCTACTTTGGGCCGGATTAGGGGCTTTCTGCTGCTTTTCTGCCGAAGGGCTGGAGTTCTTGGCTGATTGCAGCTGCCTTTTCTCTCTTCTGGGCAGCACTTTGCAAGCAGGTTCCACTGCCACAAGCAATGCAGCTTTTAGGCCACAGCTTATTTTGTTCAGAGTTCTAAGTGATTCAAACTAAAAGTCTAGTTCGAAATTTTCAAAGTTTGAAGTCCAAATTTAAGCCAAAGGTCATTTTTAGGAGTCAGTCCATTTAGGGAAACTTTTTCTTTCTGAACCTTTTCTAATTAAGGCCCTCCATCGGTTTCTGAGGAGGCCAAGGTTTTTGGAAAAAGGATTTTTGGCAACAAAGTTTCAGTTTTAGGCCTTGAATGGGAGTGATATGAGTTTTCACCTCCCCTGTTTTTCTGATATTATTGCCCCCAGATGGGGTTACCGCCATCTTTGAACATGGCTTTAAGTGGCCCAGGGTTTTGGGCTCAGTCCATCGAAAAGAGCCAAAAGTAAACTAAAAAGCAGAAATTTCACCATCATCGCTGTTTTCTTAGGTCCAGGATTCAGATCCACATTCAGGGCGCTAGGATGTTGCATTAAACCTTTAGGATGGACTTGGATGGTGGATGGAGGCCTTTCTTCTTAGGCCCCAGCCACGTGACTCTATCCCTCATTAACCGGCGGGTCTGGGTCCAGAAAAGCAGTGGGTATTGAACTCACTCACAGGCAGGCTTCCAGAGAAATAACATCTTTATTCAGCCCTAGCCAACAGATATTGCTGCTAACCATTTACATGTGCCATTCTTAGCTTGCCCTGCGTCTTAACTCCTTTCAGGCATCTTCCCTCTAACCTTCATGCTGGCAAAGCCCAAAAGACCCTCATCCCCTGGGTCAAAGCCCTTATCTAACCTTTCCAAGAACCCTCCCAGGAATGGGCGGGGTCTTGCAGGTGAGATCAGGTTACACAGGAAGAATGGGAGGATGGGGCCACACCCTAGGAACACAAAAATACAACACAAAAATCCCTTCCTCACACCTATATTCATTGCCACACTATTTACAATAGCCAGACTCAGGAAACAGCTAAGATTCAACAGATGAATGGCTAAAGAAACTATGGCACATATATACAATGGAATATTATGCAGCCGTCAGGAGAGATGAAGTCATGAAATTTTCTTATTCCATGGATGTACATGGAATCTATTATGCTGAGTGAAATAAGTCAGAGAGAGAGATAGATGCAGAATAGTCTCCCTCATCTATGGGCTTTAAGAAAGAAAAAAAAAAACCTTCTGCAATAATTTTCAGAGACAGAAGAGAAGAGGGCTCGAATGTGCAGCTCAGGACATGAAGCTTATCACAATGAGTGTTGAGTGCAGTTAGAGAAATAACTACACTGAGAACTATCATAACAATGTGAATGAATGAGGAAAGTGGAAGAAAGCCTGTCTAGAGTACAGGTGGGGGTGGGCGGGGAGGAGGGAGATTTGAGACATTGGTAGTCGGAATGTTGCACTGGTGAAGGGGGCTATTCTTTACATGACTGAAACCCAACTACAATTGTATTTGTAATCAAGGTGTTTAAATAAAGATATTAATAAAAAATAAAATTTTTCTTTTTATGCTAGGTATAAAGTGATACTTTTTTTTTTTTTTTTTTTTTTTTTTTTTTTTTTTTTTGGTTTTTGGATCACACCTGGCAGTGCTCAGGGGTTACTCCTGTCTTCACGCTCAGAAATCGCTCCTGGCAGGCTCGGGAGACCATATGGTATGCCAGGATTCGAAATGATGACTTTCTGTATGAAAGGCAAATGCCTAACCTCCATGCTGTCTCTCCGGCCCCATACTCTAATTTTTTTATTTGATTCTCTTTAATTCTCTAGTGAGTCATTATTTCTTCACTTGACTGGTTTTTGGGTAAGCACTGCTGTGGATTTCCTTTTCTGAATTTTTGTATAGGTTCCTGTTTGTATATTTTTATTGGGGGTTAGCATTTCCTTAAATACTTAAGCTATTAATGAATTACATACTTTTAATAATTTTAAATGTTTCCCCATAAATTCTCATCTGTTTGTTAACTCTTTTCATGGTGTTATTATTTAAATGAAATCCTTATATCAATGCAATCAGAATCACTCATTTCTAATTCTCTTTGTACTTTGTGATTTTATTGACAAAGAAACACTTTCAGACTAGATAGTACAGCAGATAGACTCATGCTACTAACCTGGATTTGATCCCTAACACCCCATATGGCCCCTTGAGCCCACTAGGCTCAAGTGATCTCTGAGTGCAAAGCCAGGAATAAGGGGAAGGTGAACACAGCAGGTATGGGCCCCCCTATAGAAAATACCTTACCACTATTTTTTAATGTATACTTCATACTCTATTAACTCCGACAATACAAGTTTCATCTTTTCAGCTGAAAATGCCAAACCTCAGAGAGTTGGAGCAATAATACAGGGGGTAAAGTGTTTGCTGTTCACATAGCTGACCCAGATTCTATTTCTGGCATCTTATATGATTCCTTGAGCCCTCCAGGAGTTCAGAACCCCTAAATGATGAACCAGGAGTTCTAAGCAGTGCTGGGTGTGACCATAAACAAAATAACAAAATTATCCAAACTTCAGGTCATCCTAGACTCTTCTCACATTGCTCAGACAATCTGTCCGAAAAATCTGATGGCAAGAGCTTCCTACAAGATGTGTCTGGAATCTGACTGGCTCTTCCACCTTCATCACCCATTCAGATCATTTTTTATATCTCTTTCTTGGATGGCATTGACATCTGTCAATGTCGTCCAATTGTCCTCTTCTGTCGTCTTCCTGTCATTTACAATTCAACAGTGAGTATTTCTTCCAAGAAAACTTTAGATGAAGACACACTCTGCCCACTTCAAGCCTAATATGACCTTGATCAAGTCCTGTTGATCATCCTGTTCCTAGACCATGATTGTCACATCTGTTCTTAGAGTTTTTTTTTTTTTTTTGCCTTCTGGAGTCTCCCCACTCGCAATTCACTTTAGTTGTCTGCCCTAGACGGAGCCAGTTTCCTCAGCACAATTTGTTAGCTTATACTTTCCCTGTTGCGTCTCCACTTTTTTGCACTTGAAGCTTTTATTTACTTTCTCCGGCTATATAGAAATATTACAGACTTAAGAAGATGTAAATTGTATTATGTGATAGTTTGGTATACATATATGTTTAAGTATTTGGTAAATATTTACCAAAATAACTTGAATTAAGCATTCTGTCCATGAACTGAGAGAGATAGTGCAAAGATAGCATTGTAAACTGGAGTTCAGCAGAAGAGCACAGTCCCCTGAGCCCCTCCAGGAATAGCCAGAAATAACTTCCCAGCACCAGTGGATGTGCCCTCAAACTCACACCAAAATAGACAAATCAAGAAGACTCCTATCCCTGGGTCAGAGATATAACAGTACTGGAGTACACATGGCTTGGTTTGTTGAGCCCCGAGTTTGCTCTCTGGCAATACCTGGCACCCAGAGCTCTACTTAAGAGATCATCCCCAGAAAGCAAGACCTTCATACTTGCACTAACTCTTCAACCCCATGTTATTGTTATTTATAGTTGCCATCTTGTACAGCAGCTAATTAGAAGTTATTTATTTTATAGCTAGCCATTTGTACCATCTGAACAATGTCTTATTTTATGCCCTCCAGAGTGTAGCAATCATCATTCTATGCTCTATTTCTGTGTAATGGGCTTTTTTAGATTCCACATGTAATGAAGAATACACAAGGTTTGTCTTTTGTCTTGGGCTCACCTATTTGACTTAGTGTATTGTAGTCAGAGTCCTTTGTAGTTGCAAAAAGCATGATTTTTTTCCATGGATATGAGGGGCAGTTCATAATGGAATAGTCACTATGGAAAACAAAGAGGAATATCCTAGAAAAAAAAAATTAGAAACAATATGATCTAGCAATTTCACTTCAGGAATTTGTCCAAAATAAATGAAAATATCCTATTTAAAACTGCTCCCTGCCAACTATAGAATCATTGATAATAGTAGTCAAGACACAGAAGCAACCTAGACATTGATATAATATTCTTCAGCCATAAAAAATGAGACCTACTATCTGCAAAATATGGAAATGCCTTGAGCTAAGTCAGAAAAGCCTAATCTTGCAGAAACTCACTTATATATGACATCTAAAAAAACAACAGATAATTAAACTCATTGAAAAGAGATATTATATGGTTTCCATAGGCAAGAGAGTGGGCATTTGAGAAAGGTGGGAAAATATTGGAAGATAAAGTACAAGAATAGTCACTAGTTAACATTACTAACATTAATATTAATATTAAAAGGTAGAAGGTAAATTCTGAGTTCCCATTATGAGGAAATTGCCCTTTTCGGGTTGTTTTTACATGGGATAGTGATTAAAAGCTACATGTCCTTCAGTTGTCATTTCACTGTTTATTCATGTCAAAGTCACGAAGTTGGCACCTTGTGTTTGTTCTAGAGGAAGCCACCGAGTGACAGGGAAACACATCTACCTGAAACCTTGTCTGCTTTCACTTCCATAGCGATGTCATAAAACTGGAAAATAATAATTTTATCAAAGTTCCTCTCAATGACCTTCGGTATATATTTAAAAATAATGATTTGCTACAGAAAGGCTAAACATTGTTGTAGGTTGGTTGCCCCCAGATGCAACCACATTGCTCCACTCTTACTAGTTTTAATAGTTAAAGAATAGCACATTGGTGACTTTATGGTATAATTTCAAGTACTTTTAGTAAATATGCTTCAAAATTGTAACTTTGTTATTAAAATATATGGTGTCATTATTATTATGAAGAAAGCATCTCAAAGTTAAGATAGATACTTTGAAAAGTTTAGGGTCATTACGAATTTAACTTTAGATGTTTGGGAAAAGTCAAAGCTGGGCTTCCACAAAGTTATTTTGGGGGCTCTATTCCCAGTAATGTTCAGAGGTTACTTCTGGCTCTGAACTCAGGAATCTCTTCTGGTGGATTTGGGAACTATCTGGGAATGCTAGGGATTTAAAGCTGGCCAGCTATGTACAAGACAAGCACCTTATCAAATGTCCTGTTGCCCTCTAAAAACTTAAGTATCTACTGACAAATTTTAATAATTAGATAGGAAAGAATGTCTATTAAGATCATTTGTCTAGATGAAATTTTCACACTCCAATATTTCAGAAAGCCTTGATAGCCAAATCAGGCCTAGAGTTCAGCACACATGATTTTACTTTTCATTGCATATGTGAGGCTGGTTTTCTACCTCTAAGTCATAGCCCAGAGTAGACAGATACTCATTTTTATTAAATACTATTTTGTGCACAAAATGGTGGCTCTTCTGAAGAGTCACTTAATTTTGAAAAAATATTTAAACAGGAAGATTGTAGAATTTTCTGAATTTTTACAGGTTTTGTATTTCAGCTCAAGTTGACATACCCAAGATCCAAAAAGGTCCTAGGCAGGTCACCTTCATGATTCCAGGCATAATAAAATGGCCAATTTTGTCACTTTCATGCTGCTTTGCAATTTTCTGCTTGAGTATTAGCTGCCTGTGAACATCTGTTAGGATAACTTTGTTAGCTTACACTTGTGGAATATTTTACTGACTCCTTCTCCAGAAGAGTGTTATTTATTTTTTTCTGTGAGAAATGATCTTTAAAAGCATCTTAAGAAAAACTTTTTAAAAAGAGAAAAACAATTTCACAATGCTAAAGTGTATTTCTTACAACCAATGCTCATTGCTTTTATAGAATAGCGGAAAACTAGTGAGATTGAGAAACTCATGATAATTCTAATATAATTCTAATTATAACCTCCATACTGTGGGTTTGGGGCCTGGATACTGTATTTGGGAGTGGAGACAACTTGGAAATTAGGAAGAACTTTTTAGGAGAAACTGAAGATGGAAAAGATCAATTCTCTCTTGCGAACTGGGATCAAAATTAAGCCAAAAATAAAGGGTAAAGTATTTTTTTTTCTTTCAGACTGTTGACCAAGAGATATAATATCCTTATGTATACCGAGGAGATGTGTTAGTTTTGTCTAAATTTGAAACACAGTTCCAAACCACTCTTTCTGTCCTGTTCCTCTCTAAATCTTGCTTCTTGTAGAAGCGAACACCTTGGTCTCAAGTTTCCACTTCCTCCTCATACCACTGGGGACAGTAGGCAGCAAAGAAGGGAAGTAGAGTCAGGCCATTAGTCTCTACAGTTCCAGCTCTACAGGAGCTGGAGCCATAGGAGAGCTGGCAGGGCATTTGCCTTGCACAAGGATGACCAGATTCCCATCCTCCTCATCCCATATGGTCCCCATGAATACAGTCAGGAGTGATTCCCCGAGCACAGTCAGTAGTTACTACTGAGCACTGTAATGCATGAGCTCAGAACAAAAATAAACAACTTCCTAGGCCAGATTTTTGACCAGATCTTAGTTTATTAGAATTGTCTTTGAAGTCACTTCACTTTTTGGAGCCTCATTTTCATGATGTGTCAAATGAAGAGAAGATTTTCTTAATTTCCCTCTTAATTCAGGGCCTTGATTCTTCAGTTTCCAGTCAATTTCAGAATTGCTGAGCATGGCTAGGATTTTACTCTAACTCATCTATAATTAGACAACATCTCACATACTACACATTCCTTGAAGTTGCCAGTGACTCTCTCCTGAGAAGATCTTTCTTTGTAGACACTATCACTGAGGAAAAATTCTAGATCTTTCTGCATGAACACTGTCACTGAGGGGAGATTCTTAACTTTCTATGTGGACTCCACCACTGAGGGGAGATTCTGGATCTTTCTGTGTGGACACCACCATTGAGGGGAGCTTTTAGATTTTTCTGTGTGGACACCATCACTGAGGTGAAATTTTTGTGGGATGGACTAAGTGTTGCCATCTAAGGGGGAGACAAGCAATCAGGTTCTCCCTTTGGTTCTGGATGCCTAAATGAAGCACCTCAGCCTCTGTATCTTCACTTTCCCAGGTATACATGAAATTAGCACCCTCCTCATCCTCACAAATAATTCGGGAGGCATAATTAGTGCCTATAAGCTCTGAGGTTTCGATGAGAGATCCTGTGCATGGGTAACATATCATTAAAATTAATTATAGAGCAAGTGGAGATTCAATGCATTCAAGGGACAACAGGCCTTACCTGAGACATGGTAGTATGGAGCTGAATTGAAAAAAAAAAAAGGGTGACAATTGAAGGAGAAATAAAGGGTAAGATTAACCATAAATCTGAGCTGCCAAATTTGAGACAGTGCAGGGGTTAAGGCACTAACCTTGCATGCAGTTTATCTTGGTTCAATCCTTGCCATGGCACATAGTCCAATGAGCACCACCAGGATTGATCCTGAGCATAGAGGCAAGAATAAGCCCTAAACAGTGCTGGGTGTGGCCCCTTCCCAACACTAATAACAGGATAAATTTAACAAGTACTGTTTTGTTGGATTCTTACCTTGACCTGGCAGCCTGGTTGATTGAAAATTTCCAGAAAGGGCCTGAGAGTATTCTGAACACACTTAGAAGACTGCTCATTCCTCCAGAAAATTGGGAAGTGGAAGAAAAGGAAAGATTTAAGCAAAATGTCTAGAGAATAGCTAAAGGGACCAGTTGCCATAATTAATATTTCACAGTATCTATAAAGCTTTTTGAAAACAAGAATACAACTCAAAGGGAAGAAAGAAGAGCTTGTGTTATTGGAAGAATTCTGAGATAGCCTAGGCCTTTACATCTTGTATTATTCTCATGATTAGGTTATTTTAGGTGCCAAAGAGATATTGGGGTTGTAATGACATTCCCAACCCCAGTGAGTTAATGCAAAGATAATCAGGATGGGCTTAGTCTAAGCACAAGAGTGAGCTCTTTAAAAATAAATGGTATCTTAGACAGTGAAAAAAGCAAGAGCCAGAGGTAGCTCTGGCTGGTTAGCAAGGACACAGTTATGCTCTAAATTTCCCATTGGACTTTTGGAATAGCACCGGACAAGGTCTCCAACAAGGATCCAGTAAGGTGACTATCTTCAGTGTCCACCATTAGTGTCTACATAGTGACTCTGTATGAGTGACTCTACCAGTGACTTCACATCACATTCTCTTCCATTTCACTAATCTGTACTAATCAAACATGTTATTTTCTTTTTGGACCAGTGTTCAGGGGTTACTCCTAATTCTGCACTTAAAAATCACTTCTGGTGGTGCTTGGGGGACCATATAAAATGCTGAAAATCAAACCACATACAAGGCAAGCATCTTGCCTGCTATACTATCTCTATGGTCCCTCAAACATATTTTTCCTTTCGTTTTGAGGGCCACATCTAGTGGCACTCAGTGAGTTTAATTTTTGTGGTTGGCGCAGGGATCTAGCTATATATAGATAGGAGCCCAAGCCCGTTATCCTTGTCCCTTTATTACTTCTAAGCCTCTTTTTCTGTCCCCATTCATTTTTCTTCCTTACATGCATTTTTATTTCTTTAATCAAAGGCCAAGGTTTTCTCACCTTTGACACAAGGCTTTCTTCCTTCTAAGTTCCCTCTCAGAGGTATAACCAGTGACCTACTGAGAAATCCTCTACTCTCCATTGGGTAGACAACAAAATGGTGTAAGAAGGAAACCACTGAGTGTGGATTTTAATTACATTTTACTAGCTTCCTTTGTGGCTAATAAAATCTTCAACTCCTTATGTATACCTATGGTATCCTTTGACTTAACCCTTTGGGGGAAGGTGGGGCTCTCCAAGTAGTGACCCAGAGGTTTAGGGGACCACAGGTGGTTCTTAAGCAACTGGGCCAAAAGTTCAATACTAAGGTCTGAGGAGGTGTTGCTGTTTGGACCCTGCAGTGTGGGGGATTTCCTGAACCACCTAGAAGTGTTCAGGGGTCTCCAGAACTGTAGCCAACAATGCTCAGTGCTGGGGATTGAACTGGGGTCTGCTGTATGAAGGACATGACCTTAATCCCTGTGCTATCTCCCAGGCTTCTGACCACACACTTCAATCACTGGAAACTTTTTTGACTTGACAACCAGTTATGTGAACTTATGTGCATTATTTCTACAAATGTTTTCTGAGCATCTGTTTGGGACCAGACATGTGGCCCTGTGTCCACCCCGGGGGATGCTGTGCCCTTGTGGGCTACCAGAATAGCCTGATGTCCACAGTAAGTTGATGATGGAAAGCAAGAGGCAGAAAATTGAAGAATTAATTGGAATGGAGCTTTGGTCTAGGGGTCATTGCCTTGGGGGCTTTTCTAGCTTGGCAGATTCTCACTTGGATCTTTCTCCTTCCCTCACAGATCTCTGCCCTCCCTTGCAAGCCAACATCTCTGAATACACAACCACTCTTTCTCCTCTTTAGTTTATGAAAAAGGGTTTTAAATGATGTGAGTCCTTAATCTTTATTTAATATATTATGCATATTTATAATTTGACTAAAGTAATATGTAAGTTTGGGGGTACCTGATTTGAGACCCTGTTAGCTTCACAAACAACCTGAGTACCCTCCTACCTTACTAGAATTCAAAATTTCTGATTTTGAAATGCTTCTAACTTATTTTCTGAACCCAGAGGCCAGAGCAATAGTACAGGGATTAAAGCACTTGCCTAGCATGCAGTTAACCTCAGTTCATATCCTTAGCACCATGTATGGTTTTCTTAGTACCCCTAGGTGTCACTTTTGAGCACAGAGTACAGAGCATCTTAGCATCTTAGCTCTGTCAGGTGGACCTTCCCAACCACACACCATTCTGAATCCATCTGAAGTTTTCCTTATAATGAATCAGATACCATTTTTTTTTCTGTTTCTCCTACAGAATTCTCATAGTCACTTTTCTCCAGAACACGGAGCAGGAAGGGATGCTTAAGGAAAATGGATTCCATGAGGAAGTGAATGATTCCTATAGAAAGTACCAGGCATTCTAGATTAGGCTGGTGATAAGAAGGGAGAGGAGAGGTGAGGGAAATGATGTGGAAGAACTGGAGTGAAATCTAGAATCTAAATGCAGTGAAGTGAAATCTAAAACTTAATCGAATAGAATTGAATTGAAGTGAAATCTAGAACTTAAGTGATGGTGGGGTAGAGACTAAAGTTCCATGGACCCTAGAGATAGTACAGTGGATAGGGCACTTACTTTGCATACAGCTAACCAGATTTCTTCCCCAGGATTCTATTTGATTTCATGTGTCAGGAAGGAGTCAGTGTGGTTGATATTTAAAGCAAAAAGGAGGCTTGCAAGGGGGAGATTACTTTTCAATACTGGTAAGGGCTTAGAATGTTACCTTTCATGTATAGAGGATTCAGGATATTCTGGTCTCAACTCATTTCATGCCAGCAGTCTCCTGGAAAGCAGAGTCCAGAATCACCTTGTGTTGGGAAGGGTGCCTTCCATGGTGAAAGGTGCCTTGCACGATGAAGGTATCTTTGAAGTAGTCTATCCAGCCTGACTTGGAGCTGAGCTGTCTTTGCTTTCATTTGATTCTGCCCTTTGCTTTCCTCTCAAAAGTGTTGCCTCAACACCTCATTGGCATTCCACAGCCTTGGGTGCTAAAAAAGACACTTGTCATGACAAGCTATTTCCTCCACGAGTCCGTGCAAGCTGGAAGACTAGGGGATGATCCCATGGTCATGCATTAGGCTTATAAGGGATCATTAAGGCTAATCCATGCTAGGGGTATGTGTGCTACTCTTTTGGAACATTGGGTAGTGATACAGGCAAATGATATGTGTCTTGCAGAGGGAATGACTAGGGGAGGAGACCAGTTGACCAGTAGTTGACCAGGTGCCTGCACCTGGATAATAGATAAAGTCAGCCCAGCAAATGATATGTGTCTTGCAGAGGGAATGACTAGGGGAGGAGACCAGTTGACCAGTTGACCAGGTGCCTGCACCTGGATAATAGATAAAGTCAGCCCAGAGTCTAAGGACTGCATGCCCATAGCACTGTTAATGGGCATAGATAAAGGTGTTATGTGCTCTTCTGAGGAAAACAGGAAAATATATTGGATCCATTTAGTCACTCCTGGAGATGGTAGGTCTAATGTAAGTAAGAAATGCCACTACTAGAAAATATAAAGCACCCTTCTAGTTCTCTCTAGTCCTATATTTCCTTATGGTTTACTGCATTTAACTTTCTGCCTGTCATGTTTTTTTGGTGGGGATGGGTACTCCCAAAGCAGAGTTAAGTGAATTTAGAGGATCCTTCTGGGGGCTCCTAGTCAATTAAACATGAAGACCAGAAGATATGATGCTGCTCAGGCCCATCCAAGAAGTTTTGAGTGGGGGACAGATCTAGAGCCAGACCTAGATATGCCTGGAGGGTCAATGGATGCCAAAGATACAGCTGAAATCAGCAGCATGCATGGCAAGTACTCTCTCCCTAAATTGCAAATGCTGTTTCTATTCAATTTAAAGAGTCCATCTTGCAGAGACGGTAGATTTGTTGTGGTCATTAAAATGGGCTGTACCAAAGAACAGAATGCTGAAGACATACTTCTTTTTATCATCTACTAAGTCTATTTTTGCTGGTAGTTTAAATTGTCAAGTCAGCTGTGTGACATTTTATTTTTTAATGAACCTGGAACCCCTTCCTTCAGAAGGGTAAAAAGGGTCCGATACAGATTTTTAGGTGCCATAAATCCTTACAAAGACCTATGAAGGAAGGACTTGCCATATTGTCCCAAACAGTGAGCTAGAGTTACAGGAACTGAGGCTTTGGTATAATAGACCCAGGATGCTTTGCCTGTTTTCCAACTCCCTGACTGTGAGCTCTTGGAAGTTTATTTCACCTCCCTGGATTTTAGTCTCCCACTAGAACAATGAGATCCTTATCCCTACTTCCTAGGGATCTTGTAAGATTAAGTACAATTGTAACTGGTAAAGAAAATAGGAATGAATTATATGACTGTGACTTGCGCTCTGTTCCAATGGCAATGGAACAACTTTAGAAGTCTTTTCACCACTTACCTACATAGATTCATAGCCTTTGGCTTATTTCCATGTGGAAGCTGAAATGTGCAAAGTGGATACTAGAATGATGGCAATTCTCATTCCTACCGTTTTCTGAAGGTTGGTCATAGGAGTATGGGGGCGAATAAAGAAGGAATTTGAATAAATGCTTAAGCATTTCAAGACAAAAACCCTAGAGCAATACACTAAGCATCACATTTAGCATGTAATGTAAGATGCTTAAAATACTTTAGTGATGCACTGGGGAAGTTTTTGCAACAATCACGTACTGACTAGAGGAGGTTGTCACGCTGATCCACAACAGACTGCAGGAGACAGCAGATGGCTTAATTTCAGCAGATAGACATCACCTAGTTAAGGAGAAGCAGACACATGTTAAATTAACCTGGGTCTTTTCATTGTTAACAAAAAAGCCAGTAGCTCAAGTTTGAAAAAATAAAGTAAAAATAGTTGAGGAGAAAAATTGATGCCACCTGTGAATGTAATGTATTTACCTGTGAATGTAAAATATCAGTCTGAATGTGGGCTCCATAGCCAATCCAATAATCACACTGAACAAAAATTGAGCACTTCTGGGGCTCTCATCCATACAGATTCTATATTGTTAGGCCTGTAAGTGATTCTGTTTTTTGTTTGCTTGTTTGTTTTGTTTCAGAGAAGGTCAACATCTTTGCTCTAAGCCTAGTTGATTCTGAGAATTAGTCAGCATTGGTAATGCCAAGGTGAATAAAAAAGCAAAACCTAGTGCTTAGTTCTTTGTGAAATCTAGTCAGTCTAAATAGGAGAAATGGCAGAACCATGTTGCAAAGCTGAATTTTGAAGTTATGGGGATTCCTACCGAGATAGCTGGAAGTTTAGTGCTGGGACAGATGGTTTCTGGTAACGTGTGAAGACAGGAAGGTGTGAAGACTAGGACTTGTCTTTCTTTCTCTCACAACCTTCACAAAAGTAAGCCCTACCTTGAGGCTCTGTGCAGAGGATTCCCTCAAGAGGGAGAATGAGGAGACCAGAGAAGGGGGAAAATGCAGGTCAGAGGAAGGAAAGGGGTTGTAAATTCTGTAAGACACTTGGAATCTTTTCAAATGCAGGGGTGTAGGAACATCCTCCCAGACAGAAGTCCTTTTCCTCTCTTTACCTCACTCCAAGCTTTGAAACTAACGCTTTGTGTTGCAACTAGAAGTGGAGTAAGTGCTTAGGAAGTTAATGATTCATAATGTTAGATTGGACCCAACCCTGGCCCATAGTTGAGAGAGCAGCGAGCATCTGAAGGTGGCCTGATGTGAGTTTTTAGATCTGCTAGAAATAATTATTTCTTTTATTGATCTTTTCCCTCTTCTTGCTTCCCTTCTTCCTCTCTCTCTCTCTACTCTGTATTCTTTTTGATCTATGGCTTTCTACTTAAACTTACTTGAACGCCAGCACTCAAGTGACAGTCTTTGTTTCCAAAAATGGCAGAGAAGCAAGGAGAAAGCAACCGGCATTGATCATGAACCAACAGCTCCCCAGGCTGAGCAGTAACCATGGCTCTCCCTGGGCCACACTGATCTTCATGTGGAGTAGAACAACTCAATTATTTTCACTCACCATAGTGAGTGCCAATGAAAAAGTGATAGAGTATTGGATTGCAGGCCTCTTGGGAAATAAAATGAGTTCACATAGGGTGACACATAGCCATGCATCCACCTTGCACTCAAACAACAGCCTCTTAGCAGAGCAATTGAAATTCAAGTTCTCTGACACACATTTTTATTCAGAATAGAAAAATTGAGTAATCTTTTATTAATGCCAACAATAACATGGATTTAGTTCTTTTTAAAATACTTTTTATTGTGACCAAAGTGAATTACAAATTTTTCACAGTAATATTTAAGGTACATAGTGACATTGAATTAGGGCCATTCCACCACCAGTGTTGTCCTCCCCCCGCATCCATTCCCAGCATGCATCCCATAGCCCCCTTCTAGTCCCCTGGACTGCTAGTATATATAACTGGTACCCTCTGTGCATAGCTTGTTGTAGATTGGGTATCGATTCTGTTGTCATTGACTTTGGATTTGGTGTTTAAGTCTAATCATTTTTTTTATTTCTGCTCAATGTTCATATAATTGTTTAGTCCTGGTACCATCCATTTTTTCCCCTCAATTTATGAGACAGAACAAGATGATTCAAGTTATGTGGTTCTGTTTGAAAAAAGAAAAAGAAAAAAGAAAAGAAAGAAAAAAACAAAAATCAAACAAACAAAAAAACAGGAGGAGTCCGTCTACAGCAGGGGTCCTCAAACTTTTAAACGGGGCCAGTTCACTGTTCCTCAGACCATGGAGGGTCTGACTATGGTAAAAAAAAAACCTTATGAACGAATTCTTATGCATACTGCATATTTTGCAATGAAGAAACAAAACAGATAAAAATACAATATGTGGCCCGCGGGCCATAGTTTGAGGACCACTGGTCTACAGGTTATAAATATCAATTTAGAAGAAGAACGAGAAAAAAAGAAGAAAAACAACAAAAAGACAAAAAAAACAACAAGAATAAACAAACAAAAAAATCAAAACAACAAAAAACCCTCAAACTAGCAACTACCAAAAAAATACCACAGCGATAGACAACATATTTTTATTAAATAAATAAAAAAGAAATAAAAAATTAAATTGTGCTTTTTTTGCATAGTAAATATTGGGGAGATTAGAAAGGGAATTCCCTTGGCCTAAGAGATACAGGGTCTCTATGCCCTTGAAGCATGCTGTCATGGGACTAACAACAGGCTCCATACATGCTCATTTTTATACCACCAGGTCTTTTTATGGTGCTAGGAAACTTTCTGCTCAGTCATGGATGATAAAATCAGGCCTCTGTAACTAGAGATCTTGGTATTTGCACAGGTCATAGGATGAATCCTAGGATAGAGTCTTTCTTTACAGTTCTACAAGTTCTATTTCATCACTGTTGTTGTAATTGGTAATTGGTAATTTTGTAATTGGTGGTCCTGGTTTTTTACACAGATCGTAGGATGAAGTCTAGGATAGAGTCTTTCATTATGTTTCCAGAAGTTCTGCTCAGTTACAGTTGTCACAGTCAAACCTCTGGAATTAGAGATCTTGGTTATTGTACAAATCCTAGGCCAATGCCTATACTAGGGTCTTTTTTTATTGGTCCCAGGATAAGTTCTGCCCAGTCATGGTTGTCAAAGACAGTCTTCTGTAGTTAGCAATCTTGGTTTTTGCACAGATCAAAGGATGACGTGTCTTCTGATTTCATCTTACTATTTGGTGATTAGATAGGACAACCTGCTCTTAGCTCAAGTTATTGCTGTTTTCTTGTTCTGACACACATTTTAAAATAGTATTTTAAAAGCAGTTGGCCTGAGTGTTCTACCAAGCCTCTCTGAAATGGGACTGCATGAAATGATGGTGCTGAGCTGGCTTCAGCTTCTTGTACTGGTCCAAAACGAAGTCAAGTAGCATTAAGTTATTCTGGGTGACATTGGAATACTTTAAGGTGATAAAAGAAATGAAAATATTCTGAAGTCCCCAGCACCATGTTTGACAACTGCCAGGGAGTTAATACATTAAGAGGAAAAACTGGCAATCACAGGACAAAAACATTTACATTTCTTTCTTTATATTTTTTGTCTGCTGTTAAAATTTTATTTAAATAACTGAAAAAGATGAAGTGAACCCCCAGTACCACAGGGCCCAACAGCACCAAATTTACAGGCCCATGAAATGATCTAATGGCAAGAAGGGCTCTGGGTCTCCTGAACACCATTTTGGAGTCTCCTTTTCCCAATAAATAAATAAATAATAATAATAATAAAGTTGTTTCCCACATGTCCACATATGTCCAGCATTTGTTTTGCTTAGGTTTTTTTTAATAATGAAGGAAAATTAAAAGTCATCAGTATACATGTCTATAAGGAAGACCAGAGAGCCTGGCTGAGCGTCTATCTGTTGTGCTATGAACAGTCTCTCAGCAGACTTTGAGGCCTCCTGTGTGGAAGATGCATCATAGGATCATGCTATGGATAAAGACGGTTTAATTTTCAGCCCAGGAGTGATTTCTGACAAGTCATCTTTATATTTTTTCTGACAATCTTCTTTATATCATTTATTTATATATTCACTCTAGTCATGTTACCTACCCTATCCCCCCCCCACTAGAACATTAAAATGTTCAATGTAATCAAAACCTCTTCCCTGCTCTAAATGACATTTATCATGGGACATGATTTTGGGGGAGTTATCTGTATATTCTGAACGAATTCTTTTCTACATCACTAGTGGAATGCTAAAAAAAAATGTCTGGCTATGTAAAAAAAAAGATGAGGTGGAAGAAGGAGACATTTATGCTTCCTATGGAAGAAGAGGCCTAGCCATGTTTGATATTGAAGAACAATTTTTTTTTTCTAGGACTGTTCATTCTAGTGCAAATTTTACCTTTGTGTCTCTGCCAGTGGGAATGTTCTAGTTTGTGGTTCAGGTTTATTTTTTCCTGTTGTGGTTGCTTCATTCTCCTTTAAAGTTCTTTAAAGAACTTTTTCTTTACTGCTTGGTTTGCTTCCAAACTCCAGCTGATGTTCATAGTTGAATAGTTTTCCAGAACACAGAGCTAAAATCTCATTTGGCCCTCAGCTATGGAACCAGGCACATTGCTCATTAGGGCAAGGTTCTGCCCCAACTCCCACTGGGAGATAGGTCTGTGCAAGTTGAAGTTGAATTAGGAGGTAATTTATAAGGGCTCTCTCTGGGGTTATGGGCCACAGCTAAATGTCTTGTGTTGTATATCAAGACATAAAAGTGGCATCCAGAGAGGACATTTTGGTCTTGAGCTAGTTAGTGGGCCAGCAGACAGATCTGAGGGGAAAGAAGTCATACCTCTGTTTTTTTCTAATGGGTCATATTTGCCCAGCTAGATCCAGGCACTCATGAATTCTTTGCATCACATTAGAATGACACTAGAATTTTGTAGATTCCATGGTTTCTGAGGGCTTTGTGTTGACCTTGATCTTTATTTCTTCCTAAAGAATACAGATGGGAACAGTTCTGAAATGCACGACAGATGACATAGGATTACAGATATTCTCATTTTACCAAATGATAAAAATTTAGCTTTTGACAATTCCTGAAGAGTCCACCCAGCTCATCTAGACTCCTTTACTGTTTGCAGTTCTTCCCTCCACGATACCTGTGAGTCATAGTGATCTTTGGGAACCATCTCTAATGCTAATCCACATACTCCAGAGGGCCTCCAGCTTTCCAGAAACTCAGTTGAACTGAAAATATGGAAACTAAGTATTTATTTGGTTTCAGTCACTTATATCTGGTGTGGGATCCAGGCTTAAGGGTTCATGTTTACTTCCCAGTTTTTCAAATTTGTTGTAGAATTGAGAAAGCTAAAGGTGACTTAAATTTGAGAAGGAAATGGGTGTATCACCAAAGTACCTTTTCCTTAAAATAATAAACTACTTGCTTTATCCTCGTCCCAAAGGTAACATGGCTCACTAGATTGTTAGCTTCACCCCATTATTAGGAATTAGAGAGCTCAGTCTTGCATTCAAACCAAATCCTCTATTTATGGGTTTATACTTTTTATATTTTCCTTGATTAAAACCAGTAAGTTCACTCCCCCAGGAGCCAGGATATAGCTCTGGCATTAACATGAATGCTTTGTCTGAAGTAAGAAACTCTTCTTTGTTTCTCAATGACTGTCAAGACTACTAAAGCTAAAGTTATTATGTATCTTAATATGCAATTAAAAATTCTTTATTAAATAGAATACATTTCCATATATTTCATAGAAATATTGAGTTTTTTTTAACTTCAAACGATCTGAATAGGGGACTTGAAAGGTTGTGTAAGGTTTGGCTATGTTAACACAAGTAATTCATGATCATATTTGCTTAGCTTTTCTTTGCTAAAAAAAAAGTTTAAAGGCTTTGGGTCAGCGGGAGAGCCAGTCATATCTTTCTGAGTTAGGCACAAGTGTAACGGAACTTATGAGGTCTCATGTAAGTTATTTCTTTTCGTTTTGGTCATCTATATTCAGCCGTGCTCAGAGCTTAGTCCTGACTATGAGGACTGATGGTGGGCTTGGGAGACTATGTGGAGTATTGGAACAAATGCGCTACTTGCTGTACTATTGCTCTGACCCCTGTAAGTTATTTCTTAAATACACCTAAGGGAAAAACAGGCAGTGCTATAACTTTTAACATATTTGACCTTATTTTTTTCTTTCCCAAACTCCTGAGACAAGGACCTGGGGAAGGTTCACCAGTAGAAGACCTGCCTTGTGAATGTGAAGTCACAAATTCCATCCTTATTATCCCATATGCCTGTGACTCGGTTTGAAATCCTCCCTGCTGGCACCACTACAACACCTGTGATCTCTGGAGACCTGTCCCCAGATGTAAGAGCACCACACCCAAGTGTGGAACCTCTGGGGATCATGGCAAACCAGGAGTATGTATCCCTCAGTCAAAACAGAAACAATGCCCAAAAACAAAGGAAAGAACAATAAATAAAGAGAATTCAGGAAAAAAAATTTACTAGAACTAAGGAGAGGAAGATGGCAATTAGTTCATAACCCTAGACAGAAAATGTCTAGTACTCTAAAACTCATTGAAATAAAATCATCAACTGGAATGAATTAACAAAAATAATATTGAGTCATTTTAGCATGGGGAGCTTAATAAAAGGGCTTCATAGACTTTGTCAAGAGCAATCAGGGCTCTTGAAAGTGTCCAAACACGCATGTATACATACATACACAGAGCTTTGCACTGATATGTTCTCTTTGTGGCTGATTCATCCCACTGCTATGATAGTATTTAGCAAGATAACTGCATCTCAGCTAGTAATCCCCCTGATAAAGTGTATGTGGCAGGCCATGAAGCCCTGGCAGGCTCTGCTAAGTGTTTCACCAATTTAAATAAACCCTCCTGAATAATCAAAGTGCCAGGATAAGGCAAAATTGATCATTTTCAGTTCCTTGTGAAGCATCAGGAAGAACACTTCTGTGTCCTCATGCAGATGGATGCTGAGGTGATGGGGAAGAGTCTGTGACTTTCTGCTTAGTGGACCAGACACTAGGTTATGCTCATGTTCACTGCAACCTCTTCTCTCCCTGCTAGGCTGCAATATCACCTTGCATGGGACAGGCTAGAGCAAAAGTCCTTCCCTCAGGGAATCAGCTGCTCATGGAAGCTGGATAGAGGCTGGTGACTGTAAATCAATTATTTCCCTAATAAGCTGATTCTATGAGTCTAACATTTCCAAGGTGGAAAATGGCATTGGTAAGAACAGATAGAACTGATGAATTAACTTCTTTTATACGTTACAGGAAAATGCTTAATTGTGGAAAATAGTCTGGAGAGAGAGTGTACAGGGGTGAAGGTACTATGCCTTGCATGCAGCTGATCCTGTTTGATCCCCTCCCACATATTTTTTCTGAGCCCTGCCAGATGTGCCTTTTTTCCCCCCTCTCCACTAAAAAAATATTTATAGATCCTGCTGCTTTCATTTGATCCTGTAGAATGCAGTGGAGCTTTTAGGATCACCCCTATACCCATGTCATCCTCCACTCCAAAGGTTTCTAATGGAAACCCTACTCTCTTCCCAGGAGTAGAATAAAAATAAAAAAAATAAAGTCCAGGAGGTGTGTGAGGTTGCCCAGACAGTGTATTTCTACCCCCTCAAGCAGATGGGTCTAATGAATCAGGGTAGTAGTGGCGAAGAAATAATAAACAGCAGTCAGAAAAGATATTCACTGGAGACAGCTTGCTTTATTCCTCCTGGCTTTTCTCTGCCATAAGTCTCTCTGCCATGTGCTGCCTATTTGCCATATGCTTTATCTCCCTCCAACTCCCAGCCCGTGCCCAAAGTCAGCAGTTTTTCTTTATTATCCAGAACCCCACCCACCACAGTAGGGTAAGGCCAGGTAATCCAGGTGGGCTTTTACATACCAAAAGAAGAGGTTAGGTAAACAGGAAGTTGGGGAAAGGGTTACACCCAGACTCTATTAAAAGCATTTAATGACATTCCCAATGCTACTATTCTGATAGGGAGTGTGGAGAAATTTGAAGGTAAAGATTAAGAGGTGTGGATTTCTTTATATATATTTCTTGGGGAACAATGTTGTTTATTATACCTATGAATCAGGGATAGTGGAGAATGCTATCTACTGAGGAACAGATACTACAACAAAACCATAGCCTCAAATGCCCCAATAGTATACCCCCATGAACCTACGCCATTCTCTCCCCTGTAGCAACCTGTTTAAACCAATTTACTATACAAAGCTCTCTGACCCATGGGTCTTTGACATATCTAAATACTTTGTGGTAATATTCATTTTTTTCTTATTTTTTTCATAGATCCAGTAAGGTGGAAGCACTTCCATGATAAGTAGAAAACTAAACAGTTTTGAAATTATTTTCTTAATCACTAGGTAGATTAGAGTAGATGTACAAAGAATCTCAGTCTAGTTCAGATAGAGCTAAACTGAAGATCATCTAGTGTTTTCTTCAAGGGATCCAATTCCCCAGCCTACACCTCCCTCAATTAGGTCAATTAGGATGGAAGGATGCAGTCCAATCTGTAGTGTGTTGTGTTCACAAGGGCCGTGAGTAAACTCTCTTTTCTGTTGAAGGCGAACTTGTCCATGAGTTTGAACTAAAATGACTAAGAATAAATAGCACATAATCACACACAAACAATAATATAATAACTAAAATAAAATGACTGAGAATGAATCCCACCTTCTAAGGATTTCTTCTTCCTCATAGTCTCTGATTTCTTTCTCTTTTTTCTCTTTTTTCTCTTATTAGTGGAGCTATGGGCAGGTATTTCACTACACTTGGTAGATTCAGGGGCTCTGTGCTTGGACATCACTCTCAGTATTGGAGATGGAACAGGCCTCTTGCATATATTCTAACTCATTGAACTATTCCTCCACCCATTCTTTTCTCAGTTTTAAATTAAATGTTCCATGCTGAGAACTTCCTAAGGCCTATCCTAGAACTAGATATCATAGAGAATTGTTGGAAGCAAAGAGAAGATTGGAAGGGAGAGATCCCCTGGGGATATTTTGGGTTTCAGGAACCCCACTGGAGCTGCTGTGGTTTTGAATCCTTGACCTTGAGTTTTTCCTTCTCAAAATTTCAAGCGGCATTTCCTAGAGAGCTGTAACATGTAGTGGGAAATATTCATGTGGCTCCTCTTATAGCCTGAAGATTCTGATAATGTAGAGAATGTGCTTGGCCTCATAAGGCCAAGTCAACAACAATGAATCAAGAGACACAAACCTTAATGAGCTAAACTTAAAATGGGCCTGTTATACTATCAGACTGAGGGGCAATGGGTGGTGGTATGGGATAGACTCTGGGAACATTGGTGGAGGGAGGTTGACACTGGTGGTGAGATTGGCCCTGATTTATTGTATGTCTGATATCCAACTATGAAGGACTTTGTAAATCACATGGTTTTAATAAAATAAAATAAAATTAAAACCAACCAACCAACAAACAAAGAAGGTCAGTTCTGGGCTTCCTGCTTTGTTCCTCCCACCTGGGTGATCTCAAGCCCAGAGATCAATTTTCTCTTTTGTCACATGAGAGGGAATGAGCCTTTCTCCTGGCTGGTTGGTATTGAATGGAATAACGTGTTGAAAGAATGTATTTTTCTGTTTGACTCCCAGTAACTGCCCAGCATATTTATGACTATTATTTTAATTTTCTACCTGTGAGAAAGGCTTCTGCTTCCTTGAGTTTATTTTTCTCAGTGTCCTAATTTCCAAGAGATCCTTCTCTCCAGTGATAACTCAACCATATTCCTGAAATTTTCCTCTATTGTTTGAAATGGCATTTTCATCAGAGCTTTTGAAAATGGCTTCTATTGTCCAGATCAATATACTGAGGTCTTATATTCAAGGAGCAGCATTTGGTCAGTGATCCTTTGAACTTCTCAGTTCTAACTGATGTCTCTGAACTTCATGGACTATTTGGATATTTCTGCTTAAATGCAATTCTTCCCATTTAGCTAAGCTACAGAGCATATACTTTGTCTCTGGAAGAATGGTAATGTCTTTATTATTTATGATAATATTATCACCATTTCAGTTGTTCACTTCCAATTTTCCTTTTGTCTGGAAGTATTGCATGGTATTTTAAATGCTGCAGGTTTTAAGTAAATATTAATCCTGATCATGACCGGAAGAAATATTGTTAGCACAAATCCACCAATCTTCTGGATTTGGTTTCTTAAATGTTATTTATATACATCTTTATCTGTTTTTGAGACCACACTTGGAGATACTGGAAACTTCCCGCAGCTGTGTTCCCTGGGGACTATATGATGCTGGAGAGTCCAGCCTACTGCTCCAGCAGACAAATCACCTGATCAGCCCATTGAGCTATTTCTAAAGCCTTCAGTTTTCTTTTTCTTTTTTTAATTTTTCTTTAAACCAGTTCTTTATTTTGGTGATTAGGCAGTTTTTGTTTGCTTATTTTTTAAAGTAAACATTCATATAATAAAAAACAACAGCTCCATTTCAGCATTAGTGGCAAAAATGTTCCTAGTTTGTTTTGGGTTTAAGTCTGTTTCTATGTTTTGATCTATGTAAGTCCTACATTTCATTCCATAGCACTTTTCCCACTCTTGGTGATTCCTTTTGCTATCACATTTAAAAATCATCAACATTTTCATCTAGTTTTTAATGTTTGGCATCTATCTATCTATCTATTATCTATCTATCTATCATCTATCTATCTATCTATCTATCTATCTATCTATCTATCTATCTATCTATCTATCTATCTATCTATCTATCTATCTCTCTCTCTCTCTCTATCTATCTATCTATCTATCTATCTATCTATCTATCTATCTATCTATCTATCTATCTATCTAAGGGTGCAGTGATATCAGAGATTGAACCAGGAGCTCAGATACGCAAGACGAGTGTTCTACCCCTGAGCTATTTTCTTGTCCTTAATGGTTGCCCTTTAGTATTGAGCACAGGAAATGTATTATTCCATTGGTCATCTTTAGCATCTGTAATAGCTCATAACACGAATTCAAAATGGGTGATAAGGGTCTGTAGAGCTAGTGCAGTGGGTAAAGTGACTTGCCTTGCATGCAGCCTACTTCCATCTCTGGCATCACATAGTGTTTCCTGAGCCTTCCCGTAGTGATTCCTGAACACAGAGCCAGGAGGAAGCCCTGAGCACAGCTGCATGTGATTCCCAAACAAAACAGAAAGGATAATAATAAGAATGGGAGAGAAAACTCAGAGGGATAATGCACATGTTTTACACACAGGAGTCCAGGTTCAATTCTGGCACCAGAAGGTCTCCAGAGTACTAAGCTGGAAGTCATCCCTGAGTATCTACAAATATACCTCTATCCTTCAAAATAACGATGAATTATCTTATTATCTCAAATAATTTGTTCTTTTCCAGAATAGAATACTTAGTTAAATATTTAAACTTAAACTATCTTGTATTTTTTTAAATGTATTTTCTTTTGGATATTGAGACTCATGGGAGGGAGGAATGGAGATTTAGTATGTTTTTGTTGTTTGTTTTGTTTCTGTGGTATTAGGAATCTAACATGAGACCTCACACATGCAAGGCTTGTGTTCTACACTGACCCATATATCAGGCTCAAGTACTCAATTAAAAAACCACTTTGGTTGGGGCTTGGAGTGATGGAGTGATAGCACAGTGGTAGGGTGTTTGCTTTGCATGTTGCCAACCCGCAACAGACCTGGGTTTTATCCCTGACATCCCATGTGGTCCTTTTAGCCTTCCAGGAGTGATTTCTGAGCTCAGAGTCACTAGTAACCCCTGAGTGTTTCCAGATGTGGCCTCAAAACAAAAAAAATTAAAAAAACACTTTGGCATCTTGTTACTGGGTTAGCTCTTTAGAAAGAGTTGTCTCTTGGTTAATATTATTAAACCAGCATTGTGCTTTTTTGTTTTGTTTTCTTTCCAGTGTCTATTAGTTTCTTTCTGAGTTAAAGGGTAATTTCTCCTGTATACCAGCATATCCTGTCAACTTTATGCTGAGTATGATGCAGAACCCAGACATCATCAACCAATAGCCTGAGCCCTTAACTACTTCTGGGTCACCAGCCTGGTCCAACATTATCCCCTGTTGCAAGATTATAGTCATGACCCCATAGATCTTCAAGCTTCACCTTGTTCCATACCCAGTGTGGAGAGCCACAATGTGGATTTCCAGTGAAGTTGGACCAAGATCACAGGGCAGCTTCCCAGCCCACTCAGAACCAGTGTCCTGAATTTGTGGCTGAGCCTCCCTTCTCTGGCTCTTGAGCTCCAGGCAAACACAGTTTCTGCCTACAGGACTCAGAATATCTCTGGAATCATCTTTTTCACTTCTTCAGTTCTATAACTCAAAGCGCACAGGAGGGCCCTTCAAGACTTTACTAGATGTATGCCCTTGCTTGGCTGTTCACAGCTGGCTTCAAAATGCATTGTACCACTATTTGATAAATGTTTATAACCATTTCCCTTCTCTTAATAATAGGAAAAGAAGGAAATATTTTCAAGTTAGGTTTGTTGTTTATTTAATTAATTTTTTAGGGGGGCCACACCCTGTGATGCTCAGGGGTTAGTCCTGGCTATGGGTTCAGAAATCACACCCGGCTTAGGGGACCATATGGAATGCCGGGGGATCGAGCCAGGGGATCAAACCATGGTCTGTCCTAGGATGGCTCGCAAGGCAGATGCCTTATGCCCTGCGCCACTACTCTGGCCCCTGCTATTTGTTTTGATTTCTAGTGTCAATTCATTTTTTAACTCAATGTTAAAATTGACTTTAGGGGAAATTGACATATCCAAGGAAAGCAACAATAATGTTGATGGAATTGATAGGCTGCATTTATGTAAGAAGCATGATTTGACGACCAGCCGTGGTTCCAATTTATGGTAAATACTCAGTAAATACCTACAGAGAGGGCATAAATGTGTGAAAATTCTTTACATTTTTTAAAGTTATTTTTACTGTTTTGGTTTACAACACTATTAATAAGTTTCTCATGTATGTAAAACACCACAGCCATAACTAGCTTCCCCATCTGCTTCCTCTCCCCCCCCTCAACTCATCTATGGCTTAATTCTGTTATGTTGCCTTTGATCTTTGTAGTTCCACCTATAAGAGTTAATTCTGTATCTGTTCCTCTCTTTGGATTCAGCAATTCAGCATATTATCCTTGAGTTTCATCCATGTTGCTACAAATTGTATGATTTTGTTCTTAGCACTACATAGTATTCCATGTGTATAAATACTGCAGTAACAACTATTTCCCAAAAACAGCAATAATTTAAAATGCTACATGCACACCTATGCTACACTTAGTACATTAGCTAAGCTATGAAAACAACTTAAATGCTCAACTATTGATGAAGAGATCAAGAAAAAATTTTTGAGAACCTAAAGTCTCTACACACTTGCTGGTGATTGATGCTCTCCTTCTTGAGACAGAGTTGTTTTTCTCTGTAACATTGATGTAGCCAACAAAGATGGCCAAACATCTACCTGTCTCAGGCATTGAGACCTGCATTGACTCTTAAAATCTAAACTTTTTTTTTTAATCAACATTTCTACAAGATCAAAACTAGCATTGAACAAATGATTTCTATATATTTCTTTTTAGTTTTCTTTTGTTTTTAATATAAATTATTTATTTAAGCACCATGATTACAAACATGATTGTAGTAGGGTTTCAGTCATAAACAGAGCACCCCCCTTCATCAGTGCAACATTCCCACCACCAATGCCCCCCTCCCTTCTTTCCATCCCCTGCCTGACAGGCATTTTACTCAGTTATTTTTTTTAAGTTTAGTAAGCTGTTTTTGTTTCTTTCTTTCTTAAAGGATAAGTGTTTAAAAAATATAGTAGTAATGATGTGAAAGTGGCAATCACCATTGTTTGCATAGGCAAAATATGGGGAAAATGTAAAGAAAAAGCCTTGGCCTAATTATGAGGAAGCCTCACCCCTGAAGTTTTCTGGCATAAGACCGACTCGGCTCCAGGCATACCAGGCTGCCCAACCCCTGAGTCATTCTTCGTGGTCCTGGTGAAATTTTTTTGCACATTAGCTGTTGTTAATATCAGGTTACTGTAGTTAAAAATTCTGATTTCTGCACATTTCCTTTATGGAGTCAGATTGATGTGGAGCATCCTCTAGTTTCACTTCACCATTAGATGGGGAGACACCTGTCCTGAAAGCAGGTTGTTGCTAAGTCGTCTGGGTGTTGAGAGCACCCTTTGGAGTAAGTCAATGCCAGAGTAGTGGTAGGGTCTTCCCTGATAGAGGTTTACTTCCTGGTAATGTTACAGAAATTTGTGGTTGTTTCCATAGATGGTATCCATGGCTCAGCGGTATATAGGCAATGTCCATTCTTCTGAGGCCTGAGCCAAGTTATTATGCCATTGTTCAGGGTACAAGGCCTAACTGCATTACAAAATTTGTGTTCCCATCTTTATTAGATAAGAACTTGTTTGCATAATGTAATATTTTCCCATTTTAATGTGCCTATGCAAAAGAAGAACAATGCCACAAGGTATTATTGATACATCTGGGAGTCGAGGGAACAAGTCCAACATTCCTTGTAATTTGGTTCTAACATGAATTCTATACAGAGAGACTCTTCTATCAGAATTCCTTATTGAACAGATACCAAAGGTGGAAAATCAAACAAAAAAAAGCAGTGGGTAAAATTGTCACTATTAAGAGGATATTCAGAATGAGTTATAGATATTAAGAGAATACATCTAAGATATACAAAGGAGATACACATGTCCCTCTTATATCTTTAGAAATAGTCGGGGGGGGGTGTTGAGTTTGAATATTGGTCTGTGATTTGGCCACCTGAAGGCTACAAAGGACTCCTAGTAGTCTTGTATCAGGAATTGTCTTTGAGTGGAGGTTTCTCAGAAATTGAGTATGGTAGCTCAGACTGGATTCATGATTTAAATTTTCCTGAATAAAATTTTATGTGTTTTCTCCAACACCAATTTTACATAATTCCAAAGGCAAATTAGGTATAAAACTCTTTTAGAAAGAGTATTATTTTCTGTAAGATTTAGTGTGCAATTAAAAAAAATTTTGTTATGAGAACAAAGGTGGTAAGAAAGAGGACAAGGTAAAGTTACAGTGGGAAGACAATCATTCATCAACAGAATTCTCAGAAGAAATCCCCTTGCTGACACCTTAATTTTGAACTTTCAACCAAAAAACATTAAGAAAAATAGAACAAAACACATGGACAATTACTTTGCCTTTCAAGTCCCCAGATGTAGTACATTATAACATTTCTTAGTAGCACACAAAGCAATCTAAAGCCACACAATTTATGTAACTCCTTTAACATTGAAGGCATGGTATATTTTTTACAGTTCCATGCACATGCATATTAATTTAAGTCAACCTCAAAAGTTTAAGTGATTTTATTTAAGAATTAGAGTCAAGGAGCGCAGCAAAAACGGTGTCAGAGTGGCAATTATTGTTTGCATAGACCCAGCAAAATATGGAGGACATGGAAAGGAAAAGCCTTGCCCAAATACAAGGAGACCTTATCCTTGAAGTTTTCTGGCATAAGACCAATTCTAGGCTCCAGGCATACTAGGTTGTCCAACTCAAGTCATTGTCTGTAGTGCCAATACACTTATTTTTCACACAGTTGCTGTTGTTGGTGTCAGGTTTCTGTCGTTAAAGATCCTGGAATCTGTGCATATCCTACATCAAAGTCAGGATGATGTGGAGCAACCTCTAGTTTCACCTCACAATCAGAGGGCAATGCAGAGAGCCCTGTCCTGAAAAGCAGGTCATTGTTGTTAAATCTTCTGATGTTAAGGGAAGTCTCTTTTGAGTAGGTTGATGTCAGAGCAGTGGTAGGGTCTTCTCTGATAGAGGATTGCTTCCAGGTGATGTTATAGACAACCTTGGTTGTTTTGTAGATGGCATCCCTGGTTCAGGGGTGAATGGAGAATGCCCATTCTTCTGAGGCCTGTGTCAAGACATTATGACAATGTTCAGGGTGTAAGGTCCCATTGCATTACAAGATTTGTGTGTTCCCATCTCTATTAGATAAGAATTTATTTGTATGTATAGTATTTTCTCATTTTGATGTGCCTATGCAAAAGAGGAACAATGCCACGTGGAGTAATTGGTGTACATGGAGGCCACCAGAACAAGTCCAACAATCCCCGTGACTTGGTTCCAACATAAACTTTAAACTGAGGGACTCTTCTAACAGAATTCCTTATTGAAGATGACAAAGAGAAGAACAGACAAAAAGTGGGGAAAATCGTCACTGTATAAGAGAATATTTAGTAAGAATTAGAGCTGCTAAGGAAATACATATAAGATATTCAAAAGACATATATGTGTCCCTTTATGTCTTTTGAAATAGTTGGAGGGTGTTAATCCAGTGCATCACTTCGGGCTGTGATTTGGACTGTGCCGTACCAAAAGTAAAAAGGGCAAATGTGGGGTAATGATGGTTGGGCATGAGGGGTTGAAGGACTAGAAATGAGCCTGTAGGGGTGTGGGCAAGGGGAGAATACAAGAGGGACATTCTTCATATGCAAAACATTCCTTAATTATAGGGAATACTATTAATATATACTGTACATGCAGGGGCTAGTGCTCCGTGCGGTTTTAAAAATGGAGACCGGTGAGAAAAAAAGTTGCCAGTGACTGCCTCAGCACAACCCAGCGCAATCTAGCAACTCCAGCACCTCCCAACCTAGGGAGAAGGCCTTCGGCCTGGGGTCTCCCCAAGCCCCATGCCGGCAAGAGCTAGCCTCCAGAACAGGAAAGGATTCGGTAGAGAACCAGAAGCCAGACATCTGCCTGCCCCTCCTCCCTATACTCCTCCCCCTGGGGACCCCTTTAGAGTCCTCTCAGAACCCACCATTCTGGCCACTTGGGCTGGCACCCAGGGAAGGCCTGGAGTTCGGGGGAAGAAGAGAGGGACAGCTGGGGGCATACCAAGCCTCCCAGCACCCCCCAAGCTAGAGAGAAGGCCTTCAGCCTGGGATCTCCCCAAACCCCATGCCGGCAAGAGCTAGCCTCCAGAACAGGAAAGAATTCAATATTTTTTAACTTATGTTTAGCATTTGTTTCTTCAACAAAAGCCTTGCTTCTAGTTTTGTCACATAATTTTGGTTGCCATTTTAAAACAACATTTATGTTATTCTACAAGGTTCCACCCAGTGAGACCCATATTTATTCTGAATGATCTAGTAATGTGACTATTGTTGGCAGGAAAAGACAGAGAGGAATGAATATTAATTCCAATGTATTAATTTTATGGTCCAATATTTACTGATAGATATACAAATATGTTATAAATTTGAAAATGTAAGGTATCAAAGGGGCATGCTAAATTCCAGATGAGGCAGAAGCATCAGACAGGGACCAGAAGTTGCCAAGTTGGTCAATAGGGGTTGAAAAAATGATGGTTACCTGGTGGTTTCCTGGTCCAAAAAGCTTTTGAAATAAGTAAACTGGATAAATAAGAAGAGAAAATCTGAGCTGATAAAGTCTAAAGAAAAGGGAATAATGGCAAAGTATGCCCAGATTTTTGGCTAATGTGCTGGCTGAGTGGTCAGACTATTTATGGAAGTAGTGAGAACTGGAAAAACAATGATTTTGAGGGAAAGAAAGATCTAGCTTGTTGACCGCATTTATTGGTACATCAAATACATCAAGGGATTCTACTCTCCACTAGTCCCAATTTCTAAAATAAAAATAATCTCATATATGTCAACTCAAACTATCAGATTTCATTTCTCTTTAGTTAGCCCAAGGCAATTTACTAAGTCTCTGCCTGAAATTTTATTATCTGGAAAACAGTGGCAATAATGACATTTGTTGAAGAAGTTTTACTGTTGAAATTGAGTTTACACAGAGAGTTGGGTACATCTTGACAATCAGTATAAACCACTACTATCTCTGTTTGCTTATATTTTATCTTTGAAATTTGCATTTATTTTTGACTCAGTTATGATTCTTACTTAGATAACTCTGTTTATTAGGTTTCAGGGTGTTCTACCACAATGTTTTTATAGAAAACTTTCCAACAGGGAGGAATTTATTTTTAAAATAAATTTTGGCCACCAGCTCTTAGTATTTTTTTTCTAGAAGGACATATAACTTGTTTGTTTGTTTTGGGCTTGACATACCAAGGACTTATTCTGTTGTTGTCTCACATTAAAAACTTCTTTAGTTGAGAAATTGAGTTTTAATATTACCAACTTCTCCTTGCAAAACTACACTTTACTATTGTTTTCTAACTTTTTCTACTTACAAGAAAACCAATGAGATATGTTTCAGCTAACCTGTACCTTCTAAGTATTTGATAGAATGTTTTCTTTTTGGCTCTTTGTATTACATTTTATTCTCACATGTCTCTCTGAGCATTTTTTATTCATTTTGACTTAGTCACAACAGGTCTTGAAGGGTAATAGAGCAAGTGAAATCCACCAGATTCTTCCCTTTCCATCAGCCCTGGTCCTTTATACACAGAACCAGGCTCCCCCCGTAAACTGTGCTCCAGAAAATATCACCATCACCTTTTCTCTATTTCTATCTGCCCAGGAAGTAACATGCAATCACAGTAATTCTTTAAATAGTTTTCCTTTATAGTAATAGATATGGTTGGAGATAAAGTGCTCTGTTGGTCTTAGAAAAGGCCACCTGACCCTGACCGTCTCTCTAGATACATATCTATACTATCTATGTCTATATCTATATCTACATTATCTATATTTTATCATCTATCTATATCTAATCTCTAAGGGTTCTGATACATCTTTGTTAGATGTTCCTCAGAAAACTTTCCTCAACTCTTAGGAAAAAGGGGCAGTTATTTTTTTAGGAGAAAAAAATAAAATAGACACTGAATTTTATTTATTCTCAGAAAAACTCAGATTAAAATCTGTATATTTCAAGTTCTAGCAATAATTGGCTTATGTCTTATCTACATGTTGCTTTGCAAACTGGGGTACAAATGGTTAGAAATGACTTTCTAGATAGACCTCTTTCAATGAGAGTGTTTCTTTGATTTGAATTTATATGTTATTAGTTTCCATATTGTCCAGTCCAGAAAAACTTTTCTTGGAATTTTCATGCCATTTTAGGTCTGTATCATTTTTTTAGACTAAACATGTTTCCTCTATTTTTTTAGACCCCAAACTGCAATTTACATTATCTGAATTGTTTGCCTACTTAAATCACATTTTCTAGACAGTGTTCAACTCTTTACTAGACTACAGATAAATAGGCTTATATACAAAATCTTCTATTTATAAAACCTCTTTTTGTAATAACAGAGTGCTTTCTGCAATTCATATAACTCTTCTATGTTTGATCCCTGTGTTGCACTATTATTAATCAGAAACACAAATTTCCTTTCAAGAACTATCCTATTCATAATGGTACAGAAACTGGTGTATGACATCTATGATGATGATTACATATTCTATGATAATTTTTCAGTTTAACATTTCTAAAAGTATTTGTCCTTGTGTGTCTGTAATGTTGAGTTCAGAGAAGTCTTCTATACTATTAGACTTTCTCTATAATGTTTGGAATTCCTACCATTTTTTTCTTATGCCTTTGCCCCTTTCTCTGTGTATAGAAAAAGGGAAAGATAGGGTTATTTTTCTTTTCAACAGATAGAATTCAACAGAAGTAAATTTGCTGCTCCAAGTTTTCAACCTTTACCAAATCCCAAGTGCTGCCCCACCCCAGCCTCCACCCAGATTTTCCATTAGCAGTAGAACCATTTTAAATAAAAAGGAAACACTCCCACCAACAGGACTAAAGTGAAGAAGAAAAATTCTAGAAGAGTCTAATAGAGACTTGTTTGGGCTCTAATTTTGCCAGACTTTAACATCTTTCCCCATTACTACGACACCCCATTTCCCCATATTCCTAAACTCATTTGTACTATTTGCACTTCCCAAAGGGAGCATTTTTTTTATTTGAAGGGAGGGTTGGGCCACTCTCAGTGGCACTCAGGACTTACTTTTGGCGATGTTCTCAGGGATCACTCCTGTTGAGGCTTAGAGGAGCATATATAGGGCGCCAGGGTTAAGATCTGGGTGGACAATACGCAGAGCAAACACCCTACCTTCTATACTATCGCTCTGGAGCAAACCCTTAAATTGAGTATCTTTATAGAGTTTTCTCCAAGGCAAGAAATTAGATATTTTCTCTCTTGTTTTTTTTGTTTTAATATTCTATACTAAAAACATGCCTTCATGCATCTTTTGGGGGATGTTTTTATTTTATTATATATGTATATATGTGTATATACATACATATGTACATAAATACATATGTGTGTGTGTGCTGTCAGGCAATGAACTCAGGTCTTCTAGGTACAAAGCATGTGAGCCAAATTTTCATTCCTCTTTTGTTGTCTTTAGAACATCTTACTATTTTTATTCCACATTTATTGTATTAAATATGTGTAAATATTTTAGTGCCTTTACCAGTTCTTACTTCCTGTTATTCATTCTTCCTTCCTTCAACAACATTTCTGAGCCATTTTAAAATTCTGGCCAAGTCTGACCCGGCACGTTCTGAAATGATTGAGATATCCTTTTAGAACATCAGCCTTTATACTTAAGGATTAAGGACAAGTAGTGAATCAAGGCAATGATTGCTATGGGAAAAAAATCTCATAAATCCCAGAGGCATAGTGGAGGTATTGGGTACCAACTGGGCACAAAGAAAAGAAGGCCAATGCTATTAGAATGGAAACAGAAGGCAAAATGAAGTTTTCAAAGCATTGTAGGAGAATCCAGAGCTCGTACATGTCCTTTTCTTGAATGGGTGTAAATGCTAAGTTAAGTATTAGTGACTCCATTCTTAGGAAAAATTGCCTGATGCTGCTGTCTCTGGCTACCATAGAAGTCAGGGCTCTCAGCAATGCTCTCGAGGCAATGTTAACAGATGCCTCACTCCTCCCTCTGAATGTTTGTAGTGCTTCAGAGGAACCCTCTAAATAGTTGAGATTCCTAAAAAGCTGAACTCTGAAGTTAATCCATATTTTTCTATAAATATGACAAAACACAAGACAGTGGGCTATTTTGAAAAAAGAATTAAGAAAGTGTGTGATCATTTGGGAGCAGCTCTGAGACTAGGATTCTCCGAGCTTCAGAAAATTTATTCCCCTTTCCTCACTTTCCACTTGAAAAAGAGATTCCAACAGGATGGGAAACCCTGGGGGAAAGGAAAATGTTCCTTTGGGATTTCTTTTTATTAGGTTAAAACAACAACAACTCTTTGAACTTCGTTGAAAAGTTCCGCCTGAAAACATGGCCTTGAACACAGATTGCATTTTTGTCACACTGGAAAATAACATAATTTCACTCCCTCTACCCCTTGCACAACCAAAGTAGAAGCAGAAATTACTTTGTGGCCCACCACTTGGGAGACAGAATGGTTTTTCTCCGATGGCATAATACAGGCCTCAATCATTCCAACTCTCTTTCACCCTTGTTTAAGTATAGCTCAGGAGCTCCTGTGAGGTGGGGTTGTTGCTAAATGTGACACACTATTTTCCACAGAGAGCTTGTGGGACACCCAAGTAGGCCACCAGGGTGTTTGGAGAACCAGAAAAACAAAGGTATGAGGTTTCTTCTCCTACTCCACCCTCCAATTGCAGGTTATCAAACCAGGGCACTGAACAGACTAGTGACAGAGGATTTGGGGTTTGGATGAGAAAGATCTAAAGCGATGGGAAGCAGCATGATAGAAAAAAAGATCTGATGAAATAACATAAAATCAAGTTCAAGACATTTCCAAAGTTATGCCAATATCCCCTCCTCAAGCTTCTTCCAAACACAACAAAAACAGTCTTTGTTTCCAAAAAAATTTATGAAACAAAACCTAGGAATTTCTCACAGCACATGCAGAGCTTGGGTGTTTCCACTCCAGAGAATCATCCGAAGGAAAGACATGTGTGGAATTGGTGTCTGTGAACATGAAGATTAGAAGAGGCCTCAGAAGTCAAGAAGAAGCCTTGTTTCATAAGGTTGTGTGTGGAATCTCTTGTGTATGTTCACGGGCAGGTATCAACCCCAATTTAAAAACCAGGAGAGTTGGCTTATTCCTTAATCTTTTATAAGTCCATCAACAACCCTCATTGTTCAGAAAAATTACTTTAACAACAGGTTTGGCTGCAACATTCCCTAAAAGGAGTCTCTTGATTCATTGAAGTCTCTTCCTCAATTCCACAGATTCCCAATCATCCATTCTCTAATAGTATTTCTAAAAGAGACCAAATTCACCCTCCTGGTCCCCAAAAACCTACAGTTTGACACAGATGTCACTTGAGGACTGGGCTGGATTCACAGTGAAAAATCAGGGTGTTGCAAAGGAAAGAGGTATCCAGAATTTACTAGCTGGCTCAAACCACCTCTCTTCCTCCTCCATCCCACAAGCATCCAAGTGTGAGAGAGCACAGTTAACGTAGCAGAGGTATGGGAGAACCAAGACCCCAATTGAAGAAACAAAACGTTATGAAAACATTTTATGCTTTGAACATTACGGTTTGATTCTTCTGAATAAGTTAAGGCTCATTCTGCATTTAAAAAAAATTCCCTTTGTGCTTCTCTGCCCAACCACTTTTCACCCATTCAACTTCCTGTTCCTCTTTTACATCCAGTTCTTTGTATGACTTGGCACCTTCTACCTTCACATGTCCGGAATACTTTCTGAGCAAATATTTTATTGAACTTCCTAAAAAATACACAGGTAGACGAAAAATAAAGGCTCAGGAGTGATTATATTTACTAGAAAACATGCAGAAATATGCTAATATAGGATTCTATGGTTTTGAATCCACTGGGATTTTTCCCAGTGTTAAAAATGCCATCAAGACCACAAGAAATGTTGGACTTTTCCCATTTTACTTCTGAACACCGATTTCCACAGTAATATTGTCCTGTATTTCAGAACAGTCTGTACTGCCATAACATGATGGGTGCATTCCTCAAAAATTCCTTGTTATACATATAAAAAAATAAATGCTGAGAAGAATTGCTTCAACAGAAAAGATATGGTTAGGAGCTAGCAAGAACACAGTTTAATTGTTTATATTGTGGCAATATAAATAAGACATTTGCATACACGGTTTGAAAAATATTTTTAGGTTATCTAAATTTTTTGGCACAAATTTGGTGTCTAAGTATATCTAACTTTTCCTGTTTTTATTACTATCCTTTACCCTGTCTCTGATACATTTCACCATCATTAACACTTATCAGAGTATGGTAGAGTCTATCAGCAAAATAGTCACCAACCAAAGACTTTCTTCTTACCTAGATTCCAGCTTCTGTTCACAATTGTCCTGTTAAGTCCTGCTTAAAATTTGCCCATCACTTAGAACAATTCTGTACAAATGAATGATGTTTCCTTTTTAGTCGATTTCATTTGCTCTCATGGGTTTCAGGGAATGCTGTACTACATTTGCAAATATGAAATGCCAGTTGTGAGTTTAAAGTTAAATGTAAGTTGAATTTGGATCAAACACAAGCAGACCTTTTTGAGGTTGAAATATTATCTCACTGTTGACATTCATTGGGAATCCTTTATTCCTTTGCCTGCTATAAACGATGGAGACAGAAGCCAAAAATGGTCTTTTCTGAGGAACTCACTCTATCTTTCTCCTGGGAAGCTTGTTTCTATTTTATTTTTGCCATTTCTTTTAATGGGATAAAAATGCTCACTTGGTATTTGCCTCTGACAGTTGTTTATCGCTCCATGTCAAAAAACAACAACGGGTCTTGAAGACCGTGTCTCCAGCCAGGATGCACAGGGACCCACTGTGAAAGTAGATTTTCCAGTGTGCTCTCTGTGCGGGGATTTAATGAGGGTGAACCAGGTATGACTAAACAGCTTTTCCAAAGAAGGGAACTCTCTGAGTCAAAGGAAAGCAAGCTGCATTCCTCCTCTCCCTCCTAACTAAAGACACCAGCCAACTTGCCAAGTGAAAGCTCCAAGTCCCAAGAATTACCCTACACACAGAAAAATAAGCACATCCATGAATGCTTCCCCTCTTCCCCCCTCTGGTCTGGTCCCGAATGACAGCACCAGGTGGCTGCCCTCTGGAGCGCCTTCCCCAGATGCCCTACCTGACTGCTAAAAGCTGGCAGGAATTTAGCAGAAACACGTGCTTCCTGCGGAGGGCAGCGGGCAGCAGGTGGGAGGGCAGCCTGCCTTCCCCAGCCTTCTCCTGTGTGGTCATCCCGGCACCAGGGGCCCTGAGCCTGGCGTTTGCTGGATGCTGCTCAAGTGCAATTAACTGCACGTCGTGGTGGAATAGATGACTTGGAGATTCCACAGAAATTGAATTTTGAGGCCAGCCTGAAATTGCATTCGATGTGGGGGCTTTGACCAAAGCCTTCTGAATTCCCCTGTGTCCCCTTTGGGTCATCTTTCTTTAATCATTCACTAATGTTTTTCTGGTCGGGTCACTGATTAATGGATGACGTCAATCTCCTCTACCTCCCTCCTTTCTTTTTACTGTATATAATGTTTTATTAATTTCTCCTCTTTGGGCTGCTGTCAAGACAGCAAATATGAAACTAATTTTCGAACCTGAAGAAATTGACATTTCGAGGTTGGCTTTGTCTTGTGAGTCTCAGATGCAAAGACCTATGGCTAGGGTTCGAGCAAAGTTGAGGAACTGTAAATCTTGGCTATTTGTTAGTCCATGCTCACCAAGGAAGGAATGAAATAGACTTGACTTGTGAGAAAAGTAATAAGTTGTTCGGGGTTGTGGTGGTAGTGGTGGCAGGGGATTTGAGGTTAGGAAGCACAAAATACTTGGTATTTCAAATAATTTCTTCTGCTCTCCGGACTTCCTCTTAAAGCAATGAGCAATCTCAGAAACTTGTGAAAAACAGAACAAGGCAGAAAGTTTCCTCCATCTTTACTTTGTCTCTGCAAATTTTAGCAGAGTGTTTAATATATAACCACAGGATTCCTTAGGTGATAGTAGTTCTCTGAAAAATGATTAAATCAGTCTTCCTATTGACAAAAGTTTGTTTCTTTTTAATTGCCAATCACAGAAACTTAGGAAACCTGAATTGTAGAAAGCATAACTCAGGATATTTTCTTCTTTTCATCTAAAGGGCATAACTAATAATATTCCAAAACTAGGGGAAAGCAATGAATAAGAAGGATAAAATAGAGGGATTGGGGTAAAGAAGGAAGAGAAGTCAAACCAATCATCAACAACTACAGAATAACCACACTGTCAAACACAGGTCTCTGCAAAGTTGGCACCAAAGTCTATTTTTTTTCTTTTTTCTTTTTCTTTTTTTTTTTTTTTTTTTGATTTTGGGCCACACCGGGTGATGCTCAGTGATTACTCCTGGCTATACGCTCAGAAATTGCTTCTGGCTAGGGGGACCATATGAGATACTAGGGGATGGAACCACAGTTCATCCTGGGTCAGCCACATGCAAGGCAAATGCCCTACCGCTGTGCCATCACTCCAGTCCCCAAAGTTTATTTCTACAAAGTGCTAAGTAAGGCATTTGCCTTGCACAAGGCCAACTTGGTTATCCCTGGTGTCCTCTATGGCACCCTGAGTCAAAAACAATAGTTAAAATGTGTTTCATTTCCTAAGTCTGAGGGAGATAGACAGATATAGAATAGTCTCACTCATCTATGGCTTTTAAGAAAAATAAAAGACATTATTGTGTCAATACCAAAGACAATAGAGATGAGGGCTGGCTCACAAAGAGTGGTGAGTGCAATTAGAGAAATAACTACATTAACAATTATCATGACAATGTTAATGAATCAGAGAAGTAGAATGCCTGTCTCAAATACAGGCAGGGGGTGGAGTAGGAGGAAGATGGGGGTATTGGTGGTGAGAATGTTGCACTGGTGAAGGGGGTTGTTCTTTTTATGACTGAAACCCAACTACAAACATGTTTGTAATCATGGTGCTTAAATATTTTAAAATTTAATTTTAAATATTAATTTAATTCAATATTAAATTAAATATTAATTTATAAAATAGAATTCAAAAACGTGTCTCATTTCCCATTTATATTACTTTGCCTTCATTCAAGAAACATTATCTACAAGTCTAGTGTATGCCAATCTTCATGCTGGATTCTGTTGACAAGTAAAGACAAATAAATCCTAGCCTGGGTAGCAGAGCAATAAATTTGTATATGTAATCAAGTCATTTCAGAACATTGGATGAGGTGTCACGAGAATGTGGCTTTTTCAAAGAGCATGTTGCCATTATAATAGGAAAAGTGATTGACTATTTGAATTTAAGTGTTTTATAAATACACACTTATATACCTTTGTAGCACATACATACATTCATTTGTATACTTAGACACATAGTACATGTGCTTTCATATGTATATTGGTGACTTATGTATATTGGTGACTTATGTATATTGGTGGACATGCTCTTGTAATCTGCCCACAGATCAAATTATGTCCCCATGTAAGAATATTCTAGAAACATCCTCTTCTCTTTCCATCAATTCCAAAGATCATAATAATGACCTATTTTAACACCCTATTTCATATTTTCTGCCACCTTGTGAACATTTTTGTATAAGGATGATAAAAGTACATATTGTTTGATACTTTTATGTTTCTCTTGATATTAGGTACATTAGATTTATTCAGGTTTTTTTTGAAAAATTTATTTTATTCTGTTTTATGAATGTAAAATAATTTAAATTGTTTGCCCTTAATGCTGCTATGAATATTTTCCCTATGAACATTTCTGTTATAGGTCTTTTGGTAAACATATGGTTTCATTCATTCTTTGGATATGTACCCACTAATAGAATTTCTGAGTCATAAGGAATGCATTTGATCATCTCTCATAGGTACTGCCAATCGTCTTTCCAAAGTGGCTTTAGATGTTTATGTGACCACCATCTATTCTTGAGTTCTATTTGGTCTATTTCCTCCCTCACACTTGGCATTATCTGATTTTTCCATTTGGGCTCTTTTCTTAGCTAGGTAGTAGTTTTTTATTGTGGATTTATTTCTAAATCCTGGGAATTTTTAAAATGATAAATTCAGAGATGTGTTTGTATGCAGACAATATGTGTGAAGAAGGTTGCTCAAAAGTTTTGGTGCTCAAAAGTTTTGGTAAGGAAGAGATTTGTTGTTTAGTTTGTTGTCCTATGACTCTGTGTACAATGCTATTACTCTTGGAATTTTGAAATACTAAGTACTCTTGGAATTTTTGAAATACTTGGAATTACAGAGTCCTATTTACTAGGTAATATTACAGAACCCTTTAAGTTTATATACTTTTAGATCAAACAACAAGTTAAATTAGATGGTGCTATTCCTTCCATGTAACAGGAGTAAAACATGAGGCACAGAGAACACAAGTCACTCATTCAATTTACAGACAAAATTAAGGAGCCTAGATTTGAATCCTGACAGATAATTCTGAACTCAAACTTTCAATCCTCTAAACCAGGGGTCCTCAAACTTTTTAAACAGGGGGCCAGTTCACTAACCTTCAGACTGTTGGAGGTCCAGATTATAGTAAAACCAAAAATTATGAACAAATTTCTATGCACACTGCATATATCTTATTTAGAAGTGAAGAAACAAAATGGGAATAAATACAATATGTGGCCCACGGGCCGTAGTTTGAGGACCATTGCTCTAAACTATCCAGGTTGAAGCATGACCCCTTTTCTCTGCAGTGTGTATTTATTTATTTATTTATTTATTTATTTATTTATTTATTTATTTATTTATTTTTGTGGAAGTAAATTTCAAAATTAGTTTCTCTAGCATACTTTAAAATACATCTTCAAAGTTACTGTAGACACTATGGTCCAACTGGGTGAACATTTAACAAAATTCTTGTCATGAATATCACTTGAAAACTCCTAAATTATTTTATTTATTTATTTATTCATTTATTTATTTGTTTTTTGTTTTTTGTGCCATACCCAGCGGTGCTCAGGGGTTACTCCTGGCTATCTGCTAAGAAATGGCTCTTGGCAGGCACGGGGGATCATATGAGACACCAGGATTTGAACCAACCACCTTAGGTCCTGGATAGGCTGCTTGCAAGGCAAACACCGCTGTGCCATCTCTCCGGTCCCTAAATTCTATTCCATTTATAATTTTATTTTATCTTCAAGATAGGAGGGAATTTAAGACCAAGAAATTCATGCAGTGGCAAACATAGAAGTACATTCATAGCAACCGGAGGATTTGGGTATAAATTTGAATCCTGGAATTTTTTCATGTAGTCAAGAATCTAATGCACACAGAAAAATTTGAATAGAAGGTTAGAACAATGCAAAGAGTAAAATTCTAATATAATACAGGTCAAAAGTTTTTATGATTTCTAAACATGATAGTCAATTTATTTTGTGGATCAAAGTCTAACATGCGGATTTTAATCAGTATTTTTCATAACCTGTCTAAATTATGTCCCTCACAAACTTTTGAAATGAGTTGTGTTCTTATTGTATAAGAACTAATTTTATTACTTAAAACATTCATTATGTTATTTATAATAGTAATATTATTTCAGTTGTTTTAATAAATAATACATTTAGTAAATTTAGTACTGACATGCTAATTAAGTTAAAATTTATAAAAAACTAACTTAAGATTAACAATAACCAATAACCCCAAACATAGTGCTGTTCTATTGTGATTTTGAGTTATAAAAGTCTACACTTTGTATGAATTACCCCCAGAATTTCAAAGAGGAGTCTGTTATTAGTGACTTTTATGCCATCCAGTGGACAACACTATAATTTCCCTAACTTTTATTCACCAAAATAAACAAACTTAATTCCTATGTGCCACCATTTTCATGAAAGTGAGCACTAAGAAGAACATCTAGCATGTCATATATTTCATCTCATATGCCACTTCCAAATGCCTCTTGTGTTTTTATAAGTAAGGTCCAAAATTCTACCTGTATGTAAATATAAACAGCAAAGGCAGGGTCAAAATTAAAGTGCTCATCTTGATGACACCACCGCAATGTTTATTTGCATGAGGCACCTCGAAATCAGGAAAGCAAATCTCCTTTTTCCACAACTAAAAAAAATTTCCTCATTGGCTTTTGCTTAGCTGTCATCATTGTTCATCATCTCTACATGTACCTGACTTCCAAGGAGCTCCAGATATGATGCTTATTTTTTAGATTTGAGACTCCTTCTTTGACAAAGTCATTTAGGGTGACATAATTAGTATTGAAAAGGAATAGGATGTAATGACATTAAAACATAGGACTTGTGTCAGTAGGCCATGCATCCAAATGTTGGTGACTTAAGTCTTTATATAAAGCAAATTTCTTGCTACCCCAGGTCTCTGCCTGTTGTTTACTTTGGACTATCAACTGAAAATTCATCAACTTATTTATTGTTCTATGTTGTTGGCATTAGGATTCTCTTTTGCAGCTGGTTCTGTTAGGTCTAATGAGTAGAAGTAGCTAAAGGAAGATGAGAAGAAAGGAGAGAGAAAGGGACTTCACCTTTAGTGACTAAAAAACTGCAACAACCTTTGGAGCTCCAGTCCACAGTTTCTTTCAGCTTCTTTTATGTCTTCAACAACAGAGGAAATAGTTAAAGTCACTTGGTATCTCACCTCATAGGTAGAAAAGAACTTCTTGGATATCTTCCTTTAGCTCTCATTTCTACATATTTTTTTTATCCCCTGCTTTCCCAAGGTATGGGAACTAATTCCTATAGTTATCAATGGTTGTTAATGCACTTTGAACTTTTCAACATTTGAATAACTAATTTGTGGCTTTAAATGCTCTGTTGAAAATACAGTCCTGTGTTTCTCAATGACCGAAACATGCATATATGTGTGCCCCGAGAAATTGCTACTTCTTGGGCACATACTATAGGTTGTAATTATCCAAGCCTTAATGGTACAGCTACTTAATAGGGACCTTCTTCTTAATAGGCAGTCTGTAGTTCAGAGACTCATGAATGTATCTAAAATAATTTTCATTTTATTGACTAGACCTCCCATGGATAGATCATCATAAAAGGGAATTTGAAAACTACCGAGTCGTAGCATTGACCTTTTGGTCTTTCTTACTCTTCCTTCACTGAAATTGGGTCATATTGTTATTAGCTACTAAACATCACCCATTATTGATGATAGAAGGATGCTCAGTGTATTTTATTTTGTTCCAAAAGGGGTGGAGTGACCCACTAACCAAAGAATAGACAGTATAGACATTTAATTGTAGTGTTTAATACTTTCAGCATTTTTTAAGACTCTCTTTTTAGTTGGAACTTAGAAATTCTGGTGTTTTATTCATGCAGGGACCACATCTGTTCTGAGGGACTTGTTTTGTAGTTTGTCATAGTACCCACCTGTCCTCTGTACCTGGGTAATCTTTATTATGTTACCTATTCCTGAGGGCATCTGTGCCTTGACTCTTGACTAGAAGAAATGAGTTGTAGTAATAGAAGCTGTGGAAATGTTTCTGTGGGAAGAGAGAAGAGGAGGAAAAGGAAAACAGATAATATGGATACAAAGTTCTTGGCTGCATGGTTAGTGAAGTCTGAGACAGTGTTCAGGGAAAGGGATCTGGGGAATAAGCAAAGAAGAGTCGTTGATAACTTGTGTTATGTGGTCTATTCCCATTCTCCATCTGTCCACAAGAATGTCAATAAAATCTCTTTTTATGGTGTGTGTGTATGTGTGTGTGTGTGTGTGTGTGTGTGTGTGTGTGTGTGTGGTGTCATCTTTGGTGGAGTGACCATACATAATAGACTAGATATTCACAGAGGTAGGTAAGACTAGATAAATGACCAGAAAAGTCCCACAATAATTAGTGACATGACAGTTTCTGAATGCTTTAATATTTATTTTTTATTTTTGAAAACTTTATTACTGTTTACCAATGGGGAGATTCAGTTTATTTACACCAGCAGTCATAGGGGTAAGAGGGATGCAAATAATAGGAGGGGCAATTTATACAAAAATAAATCTCCAAAACACAAAATAGTGGTGAGTTTTACTACAGTACCTAATGATTACAGTATGAGATGATGCTAGGCAAAGGTCCCTGGGCATGGAGTGGTGGGAACTAAGATGCAGAAGGAAAAAACATAAAGTGCAGAAATGAGAAAGAACCTGCTCCTCCCCATACACACACAGTGCTTTTATTTTTTAAATAAACAAAGTTGAATGCACACAGCCATGACAATCTAATTGTTGTCAATAAAAATTAATGATAACTGAAGATTATTAGTTTTAATCCATTAAATAAAGCATTTTTTGACTTTTACTAACTCTCTTGTGATTTTAACAAATTTTAGAATTGTTCAATCCTATTCTTTAAGCTTTTAAAATACGTAAAATATATAAATAAACTGTAAATGTACCTGTTTGTTAATTTAGAACTATATGGAATTACATATCTATAAAGTTATCAATCTGTAAGTAACATGATTTCATATTACTTTATAATTGGGAATATATGCCTTTTATTACCTTATAATAATAGGAATATATGCATTTGTTCCTGCGAAGCTTTGTAATTTTTATATCAATAGCACTATAGAAATATTAGAAAATAATCAATGATATCAAGTTATTTAAGTTCACTTATAATTTATATCCAAAACTAATCAGTATTAAAATTTGTATATCTCATAATTAAATCATAATATCATAGTTAATGGAGAAAATTTGAAGATTTTACTAAATCCCATAAAAGTCAATATTATATATTCTTTTTTTTTTTTTGGTTTTTGGGCCACACCTGGCGGTGCTCAGGAGTTACTCAGCAGTGCTCAGAAATAGCTTCTGGCAGGCATGGGGGACCATATGGGATGCCAGGATTTGAATCAACCACCTTAGGTCCTGGCTTGGCTGCTTTCAAGGCAATCACCGCTGTGCTATCGCTCCAGCCCCAATATTATATATTCTTACCTCTTCTTTTCAACAATATAGTCTTAACCAGACAATTATACAAGAACAATAAATTAAAATGATCCAAATTGCAAAGAAGGGGTAAAATTGACTATTTGCAGGTGACAAAGCTTATCTTAAAAATTGAAAATCACCCGGGAGTCCTTTGCTGGTGTGATGAGCTTAGAGACCCCAGGCCTAATGCCTTCTACCGAGTTTGAATGGGGCTATGGGGATTCCACTCCCCCTAGAGATTTCCCTCTTCTTCCTCTTGGGTTCCAGGGCCACCACTGGGCACCTGGGGGTGGGGAGTGAGGTTGGTGCCAGGGAGGACTTTAAGGGGACCCCAGACCTTAATCCCCACCACACCCAACACAAGCGGAAGTTGTCAGCAACCTTCTTTTCTATCAGTCTTAATTCTCAAATTATAGATAGTTTAACAGGATATCATAGTGCTCATGATCTTAGATTGTTTTTAGGAAAGGAAACGATTTGCTCAAGACCCACTGGACAGTATTTCATGGTACAAACTTCACATACAGAGCCCACTACCATATCACTTAGTTTTCTAGGCTTGAAAATTATGATTGTTTTTAAGAATGCTCTATACACAATCTAATTCATTAAGCCTTTCTTCAGTAGATTTTACCATCACTAATCATGATTGATCTAGAAAATGGAAAACCTTTACATCAGACTAGTTTGCTCTTTATATACATATATACCGTATTTGCCGGCATATAAGATGACCCTTCAACCCATGAAAAACTTCCTAAAAGTCTTAAAAGTAAGTTACTTCTTAAAAGTAAGAGGGGTGTGGATCACTCGTCCCTGAAGCTGGAACAAGTTTCAGCATGCCGTATACCAGCATATAATATGACTCCCGACTTTTAGGAAGTTTTTCATGGGTTGAAGGGTGGTCTTATAAGCCGGCAAATACAGTATATTATATATTTTTTCTTTCCTTTTATCTTATTAACTCTTTTTTTTAAAACATTCTGTCTCATTGCACCTGTGTCAGTTTTTCAACTATAACCCATGGATCTATCTTCAGTGTCTGCTGATATGCAGGCATGAGTATATGTGTTTGCCATACCAATGTCTGTCCAATGTCCTCTGTAACATATAGTTATATCATGTCATCGACTCCACATACAGAGCTTATTACCTTATCACTTAGCCCTCTAGACTGGAAAATTATTATTTTTTTCTAAGAATGCCCTATGCACAATCTAATCCATGAAGCCTCTCTTCAGTAGAGTCTACCCTCACCAATCATGACTGGCCTAGAAAATGGAAAACCTTATAACATAATTGCCAGCTTTATCTTATTTTATTTTGTAAGTATTTTATCCCATTTCACATGGGTCAGCTTTTCAATTGTAACCCATGGGTCGATCTTCAGTCTCTGATGATGTATGTGCATGAGTGAGTGTATAGGTTCACTATACCAATGTCCTCTAATGTACATCTGCAATATATAGGATGTCTATGTTGTATATTGTCCTTCCCCCCCCTTTGCTTACCACCTTACAAACTCTTTTCTAGCCCTTCACTATCTCACCCACATCTGTTATTACCCCACATTTAACCCCTTTTACCCTCAGTTCTTACCTCCTCATGAAGCAGATCAATCTCCCCACTCCAGCCAGCTGCCAATTAGCTCCCAAAGTGAAAAGATGGACTCTCAGCCTGAGAAGAAACCAATACTCTGTTGCTATTGATTTGCTCTCAGTGGCCCCTTTTCCTCCACTTCCTTTCACTGTGGACCTTTGCTTGCTACCAGATTCAGTTTCTGAGAATTCCCCTGCTTGAGGACATTTCCTAATATGTGACTGCTGGAAGCCATTTTTCAGACTCCACAAGACCAAATCACAGGTCAAGGTGGTGCTCTGGATTTTACACACCCCGCCCCGACTATTTCTAAAGATTTAAAGGGGCCATGTATATCTCCTTTGAATATTTCTTTAGATGTATTCTCTTAACAGGTATCCTTATAAGGTATCCTCTTATATAGTGACAATTTTTTGTGTGATTTGTCCAATAAAGAATTCTAGTAGAAAAGTCTCTCTGTTTAGAGTTCATGTTAGAACCAGGTTACGGGGATTGTTGGACCTGTTACCTTGGACCCCATATGCACCATTAATACCTTGTGGCATTGTTCCTTTTTAGCATAGGCATATTAAAATGGGAAATATGCATATGCAAACAAGTTCTTATTTAATAGAGATAGGAACACACAAATTTATAATGCAATGGGTTCTTACATACTGAGCATTGTCATAATGACTTGGCTTAGGCTGGAGAAGAATGGACATTGTCCATTCACACCTAAACCATGAATACTAAAAAACAACCACAGTTTTCTATACCATCACCAGGAAGCAAACCTCTATCAGGGGGGACCCTACTGCTGCCCTGGCATCGACTTACTCCAAAGGAGGTCCTTTTGACACCCAGATGACTTAGCAACAGCAACAACCAGCTTTCAGGGCAGGATTCTCTGCATTGCCCTCTAATGGTGAAATGAAACCGGAAGATGCTCCATGTCATCCTGACTTCGATGTAGGATCTGCACAGAAACCAGAGTCTCTAACTATAGAAACCTGACATCAACAACTGTGATTGTGTAAAAAGCTTTTACTGGTACCACAGAAAATGACTCAGGGGTTGGACAACCTAATATGCCTGGAGCCCAGAGTTGGTCTTATGCCAGAATACTTCAGGGGTAAGGTTTCTCTGTATTTAGGCAAAAGGCTTTTCCATTCTAGTTCTCCCATATTTGCTGGACCTATGCAAACAACAACTGCCACACACACACACACCTTTTTTTTTTTTTACTGTATTTTTAAATCTCTTATCTTTAAAAAAAGAGCTTGCTAAACCTTCTACTATTGTTTTAATGAGTTCATTGGCGATACAATAATTTTCACAAATATTCTTGCTATTGAATCTTTTCTTATTTTTTCTTTCAATTTTTTAGTTTTCCTATTTTCTAAATAACTTTGAATTCTGTCATCTTGAAACAAATGTATTATGATCAGTATGTCAATTATGTGATGCATTTTCTTTAAATAAATTAAAAAAATTGAAAATCTCACCAACTCTCTAGTAAAAAAGCTATTAGAAGTGATATGCAAAATTCAATTTTTTTTGTCACTAGCCATGAACTATCCAAAGGTGAAGTCCAGAGAACAATTTCATTTACAGTAGCACCTAGTGTTATATGTCCTGACCTCACACTTGGTTCTTGCTGGTTCCAGTGTACCCTGTCTTTGTTCTATGCTGTTCTTTCTCGGGTTTTATCCCTCAAAGTCCTCCCTGCTCTATTATGTTTATCACTTTCCTCCTAGTCTATTACTGAAGCTCTGTAATATTTTTCTGGAACTCTGCACCTTGATTTTTAAAGCATGTATCTCTATCTTTGCATTTTATTTTGTTTTCCAACCATGTACACACACGGTGTGTGTTTGTGGGGGAAGAGTTGATACTTTCCTGCCACTTGCCAGGTGCAATTTCAGGGTCAAAGAGGCTGTCCTAAGATGGGGGCTCGAGAGAAGTTACCTGTTCTGAGTTCTCCTTTGAAGTGTTCCTGTTTCTTACCTTTTTATCAGACCCTCATGTTAGTGAAATTTAAAATGATCAACTGCATGAACTAGATTACGCGGTATCTCACCACTCTTCTCCACTTTCCATAACAAAGGTGTTTTATGGAACTGAGAGTGTATCTAAGGTCATTTCTAAGTAGGAGGTACTGGGAGAATGGTGTTTAATGGTAGGTGTTGAGAATTGTTTTGGGGGGTATATGTGTGAGGGGGAACCCCATAATTTGAGGTTGGGATCAAAATCATACCTCCAAAGAAGACATAATTTATATCTCAAAAGTTATCTATTTTGTTTTGTTTTGTTGTTGGTTTTGTGTCAGACCTTGTAGTTCAGGGATTACTCCTGTATTTTACTCAGGAATCACTTTTGGTAGGCACTTTCACACAATTTACTTCTCAAAAATAGTTGCCTTTTAAAAAAATTAGCTGCCTTATATCTTTTTTAATTCTGCTTTTTTGTTTTTCAGGACCAAGATAAATCTATCATGTATTATCAACCATTCCTCTTTCCATGGCCTAAAATATTCCTCAAGTGTCATTTTCTTCAGGAAGTTTAACTGAAAAAAATGTGGATCCAAACCACTTATTACTGTATCATTGACAGATGATGTGCTTTTGCCAAATAATCTAAAGAAAAATGATTCCTTGTTTAAAAGGTGAGAATAACATGTCCAATGAAATCCTTCAATTTTTCTGTGTGTCCTTATAGCATGGATGCAGAGTTAGGTAATTCCATTAATAGAAGGCAACAAGCATGCTGTGATGACTGATGATAACTTTGGAGTTTCCTTTTTTCTTATTTAACTTCTCACCATTAGTTCTTTATTAATTCCAGAGGCAGTTTATTGAGAGGGACAAAGGACCATAGCATCAATTCATTCTCTGCTCTGAGCAGACATAGGAAGCTTCAGAAATCATCTCAGAGTGCTGGAATGTTGCAAATTGACACTTTTTCCTTTTCGACCAGAGATTTCATTGGAAAGATTTGCAGTGTTAAATGGAGTGAGTTTCTTTATTTTGGCAGACAGTGCTGCATTTGGAAAAGGTGAAGGTGTTCATCTGGGGTGCATTTTCTTGCTATTCACCTTCAAAGTTTAGCCCTAGGGAAGGGAACTGATGCTGTGGGTCTTCAGCAAACCTCTATTGTGTTCTTGTCAAGTTTTTAATTATAACAAAGTTGTTAAGCTGTACTGACTCCTTTTCTGATTGCACCCTGCTGTGCTTGAGGCTGACATCTGACTGTGCTCAGGAATCTCTTCTGGCAGTGGTCAAGGAATATGGGGGTGGTGGTGCTGGGGATTGAACCTAGGTAGATCTTAAGTAAAGCTAGTACTCTACTATCTGTTCTATCTCTGTTCTGTCATATACATTGTTAAATGGCCTTTTAGAATTTCAATCATTCATCACTTTCTATGTCTCATTTCACTCTGTAAAAATGAAACAATGTGTTTCACAGAATGTTTTTGAAATTCAAAGAAGACAACCCATTTGTAAATACTTAGTCTTGAGCAAGCTTTATAATTTTGAGAGTTCACATAGAAAACGAAGCTCTTTTTTGTTTGTTTGTTTTTGTTTTTGTTTCTTGGACCACACCTGGTGACGCTCAGGGGTTACTTCTGGCTATGCGCTCAGAAATTGCTCGTGGCTTGGGGGAACCATATGGGACACTGGGGGGGATCAAACCGCAATTCCGCCTACGTCAGCCACATGTAAGGCAAATCCCTTACCACTGCGCCACTGCTCTGGCTCCAGAAACCAAAACTATGATGAATCTGGTAGGTTTTTTTAATTTGTGCTTTATTCAGCTAAAATGATCTAGAATGAAAACCTTTAAAAATGGAATGAGAACTAAATATTCTTTACTAAATAATTAATTTATGATTTATTATCTATGCCCCAAATGACAAATATTCTTCAATATACACATAGTCCCATCTTATGTTATTCTGGTTCAGGATAAGCCAAATGAAATCTCTGAATTGATAAGTCCACATTGTTGATATTAAACCGGTTAAGTAATCCTCTGCTGATCTCTTTGTTGCTGTTATGGCTTCTTTACTTCTATTAGTGCCTAAAAAAATGAATAAAGAAACTTCTCAACTTCTTTGTTCACATTTGTTTCCCAATCATTTCCTGTTTTTCTGAAGGTTTCTTTGAGATTGCACTCAAAGCACTATTTGCAGGAGTACTTTTCTATCGGTGTTCTAATTTGGCTTTTGTCTTCACTCATTGTAAATAAATTTTCTGAAAACAAATTTTTATTAGCTTTCTTACTAAGGGTGCAATCTGAAAAGGAGTCAGTACAGCTAAGCCAAGACTTAGTAAAGTGGCTGGCTCTAATAAGCTCTCAGAAAATACCTTTAAAATATTTTAGGGATTGAAGCAATGGCCCAGACTGACCAGGGTTTGATCCCTAGCATCCTAGATGGTCCCCTGAGCCTGCCAGAGCAATTTCTAAGTGCAAAGTGAGGAGTAACCATTGAGTGCTGCCAGGTGTGGCCCCCAAACAAAACAAAATAAAAAACATAAAAAATTATTTAAAGCATTGTGATTTACAAAGTTATTCATAGTTGAGTTTTAGACATACAATGTTTAGGCACCAATCCCACCACCAATGTCAACCTCCCTCCACCATATTCTCAGAGCCCATCCCATGCCACCACCCCTCACTCCATCCTGCCATCATAGTAGACACCTTTTTAAGTTTGGTTGTTCACATTTGGGGCATATTATTTCAGTGTTGTTGAATCTATGCTTGAGATATTTAGTTCTGTCTTTCCTTAACACCACCAATGTTCCTTAGCCCCAGGCCCCATTATACCACATCTATTTCTCCCCCCTTCACTCTATTTCTTTCCTTCTCCTCACTATACTCTTGGATCAAGAGCATTCTAAGCATTCTAATTTGAAAAACTGCATTGCATTCCTTTATGCAGTTATTCTAAATACAACATATGAGTGATGTCATCCTCTACTTGTCCTTCTACTTACTGGCTTACTTCATTTAACATGATATCTGAACTAGTAAATAACTTTTAAGGATTGAAAAAATGAATAGAGATTTATAATAATCACAATCATGTCAATTAGTATGCAAGTTTTAGATTTCTGCTATAACAAAATATGATAAGCTTGAAGGCTTAGAATAACATGTCTGTCCTATCTCTCTAGTCCTTTATATCAGTGTTTAAAAGTTTCAAAATGAACTTCCTAGACAAGAGTCAAGGTGCTGACAAAACATAGAATTTATAGTTTCCTTGAGATGCCTCAGCTTCCTTGCTAAATTGTGTTGTTGGCAACATTCTGTTCTTTGTGTTTTAGGAGTTGATTCTCACTTCTCTGCTGGCTTACAGCCAAGGAATGTCCTTAGGAATATAGGAATTATGACCAGTACCAGCCAGCTTTAGAGCAAGAATATTCTAAGGCACCATACAGAAACCCACACCAAAGAAATTTGTTCATTTCTATGCTCTCTAATGAGGAAATCAAGATTATTTGACTTTCTGCTCCCAAATCTCAGTTACATCAACTCAGATTAAACTGAGCTGCATTTGGGAGAAATCAATGGGAAGAGTAAACTCAGAGAAAAAGGAAGACGTCTGGAGAGAGAGGAAGTGATCTATTTCCCCTTGCAGAAGGGTAGTGGGACAAAGAAGGCCAGTAAAACAAAAGTATGTAGATTTGTCCATTTTTAATTTTGGAGTTTTATTGGTGGGTGTACCTAGCAATGCTCAGGGTTTAACTCCTAGCTCTGTGCTCAGGAATTACTCCTGAGGGACTCTGGGGACCAGATGAGATGCCAGGGATTGAACCCATGAGGGCCACAGCAAAACAAGCAGGCTACCCTCAGTATTATTGATCCATCCCCAAAGAATGAATATTTGAGTTCACCTTCTCCATCGTGCCTTCAACAGTCTCCTATAAATTGAAAATTTTGCAAAAGACATTCATATTTGGGGCAATAGATTTTGCATACTCCTAAGCTTCTAGGTGCTCAGAGCTCTTAAATATTGAAAAAAATGCCTAAAGGAAATGGTTTGTTTTTTCTGCACCAAGTATTGGCCTTTCTTACCTGCTTGTTTCTATTCAATTCTAAATAATATTATTTTATTTAGCTATATCATTATTAGCAGAGACCTTAAGTCATTTTGATTGTATTTTTACACTTAGTAATTTCCTTATTCATTCCCTTTAACATTAGGACCAGTGTTGATAGATGATCAACTTCACTGTTCTTTTTGTTTATTCATGTCATTACAAGGTCGCCAAATATCCTTTGGCAACAGAAGGCTTTCTATATTTAAAGGATTATTATATTTTTAGTTGAAATAATTTTCTTTTTCTGGCATCAAAATTATCATGATAACAAATGGAAGTTAGTTATTTTAATGCCCTTCATTACTCAAGTGAACCACATGTTGATTATTGTACATAAATTACAATTGTAAAATAATAAATTAATGATCTGTAAAATAAAACTGCTGGCAAAGTTGTTAAAATCTAATCTTCAATCAGTGGTCTTGTTCTTGTTCTTGTTCTGATTTTACCACTTTAAATGACATTGTATATCAATTATGTGACATTACATATTAATTAAAACATTTATCTTAAAATATATTCATTTACAGGGTCACCTCCTACCTTGAACATATGTCATGTGGTCCCAACTTAGACTTCATGCGATTAGAAAGTGACCATCCAACCAGAACCATAGATCTCAGGTATAGAACTGACATAGTTTTCTGCAACAGCTCCAGGAACCAAACTCCCTCTGGGACATTCTTTATATTGCTCTGACAGCAATATGTGCCAGTTTTGGTATGACATTCTGACAATGAGAAAATGGAAACAGAGAGGAAATAAAAATTTGCCTGGAAACAAATGACAATGAAGACACAAACTATCAAAGCATATAGGACACAGCAAAAGTGATACTAAGAGGAAAATTTATAGCTTTGCAAGCACACATCAGGAAGGAAGAAGGGGCATAACTGAATAGCTTAATGACACAGCTTAAAGAATTAGAAAATGATCAATAAATGAAACTAAAAATAGAAAGACAGAAGGAAATAAAATTCAGAGCAGAAATCAATGAAGTGGAAACCCAAAAAACAATCTGAAAGATCAACAAAAGCACGGTTGAATAAGGAGGATGTAGCATATATAAACACACCCATCACTATTGATGAAATTAAGACAGTAATCAAATGTCTACCCAAAAACAAAAGCCCAGGCCCAGATGGATTCACTAAGGCATTCTTTCAAACCTTTCAAGAGGAACTACTACCAATCCTGGCCAGACTTTTTTATGAAATTGAAAATATGGGAACACTTCCAAATAGCTTTTATGAAGCTAACATAACCTTGATACCTAAGCCAGAGAGAGATGCTGCCAAAAAATAAAAATTACAGACCAATATCCTTGATGAACACAGATGCAAAGATCCTCAACAAAATCCTGGCCAATAGGATCCAATGCTTCAAGAAGATCATTCATTATGATCAAGTAGGTTTCATCTTAGGAATGCAAAGATGGTTTAACATCCATAAATCTATCAACATAAAACACATCAACAACAAGAAAAATAAATATCACATGATCATTTCAATAGACTCAGAGAAAGCATTTGATAAGTTCCAAAATCAATTCTTGATAAAAAAAAAAACACCTCTCAGCAAGATGGGAATGAAAGGAACCTTTCTAAATATAGTCAAGGCCATCTACCAGAAGCCAATGGCAAATATTATCCTCAATGGAGAAAACTAAAAGCCTTTTCTCAAAGTTTCTGTACAAGACAAGGCTGTCTTTTATCACCACTTCTATTTAACATAGTATTGGAAGTACTTGCTATAGCAATTAGGCAAGAGAAAGATATCAAGGGAATCCAGATGGGAAAGGAAGAAGTCAAGCTCTCACTGTTTGCAGATGACATGATGATACTCTACTTAGAAAACCCTAAAGACTCTGCCAAAAAACTTCTAGAAACAATAGATTCATATAGTAATGTGGCAGGCTACAAAATTAACACACAAAAGTCAATGGCCTTTTTATACACCAATAATGATAGGGAAGAATGGACATTAAGAAAACAACCCCATTAACATTAATGCCACACAAACTCAAATATCTTGGAGTCAACTTGACTAAAGACATGAAGAACCTATACAAAGAAAACTATAAATCCCTGCTCCAAAAAATAAGAGAGGACATGATAAAATGGAAATCCATACCCTGCTCATGGATTGGCAGGATTAACATCATTAAAATGGCAATACTCCCCAAAGCATTGTATAGATTTAATGTGATCCCTCTAAAGATAAACATGACATTCTTCAAAGAAGTGGGTCAAATACTTCTGAAATTCTTTTGGAACAATAAACACCCTCTAATAGCTAAAGCAATTCTTGGGCAAAGTAATATGGGAGGCATTACTTTCCCCAATTTTAAACTGCATTACAAAGCAATAGTTACCAAAACAGCATGGTAATGGAATAAAGACAGAACCTAGACATAGAATTACCTAGGTTTTGATAAAGGAGCAAGAAATCCTAAATGGAACATAGAAAGCCACTTCAACAGGTGGTATTGGCACAACTGGTTAGCCACTTGCATAAAAGCGAACTTAGAACCCCATGTAACATCATGTATGAAGGTAAAATCCAAATGAATTGAAGACCTTGATATCAGAACTGAAACCACAATGTATATAGAATAACATGTAGGTAAAACACTCTATGATATTGAGACTAAAGGCATCTTTAAGGAGGAAACAGCACTCTCCAAACAAGTGGAAGTAGAGATAAACAAATGGGAATATATTAAGCTGAGAAGCTTCTGCACTTCAAAGGAAATAGTGCTCAGGATACAAGAGCCACTCACTGAGTGGGAGAAACTATTCACCCAATGCCCATCAGATAAGGGGCTAATATCCAAAATATACAAGGCACTGATGGAACTTGACAAGAAAAAATCATCTAAGCCCATCAAAAGTTGGGAGAAAAAAATGAACATATACTTTGCCAAATAAGAAATACAAATGGCCAAAAGGCACATGAAAAAATGCTCCACATCACTAATCATTAGAGAGATGTAAATCAAAACAACTATGAGGTACGATCTCATACCACAGAGATTAGTACACATCACAAAGAATGAAAACAAGAGGTACTTGTGGGGATGTGGAGAGAAAGGAACTCTCATTCACTGCTGGTGGGAATGCTGTCTAGTCCAACCTTTATGGAAATCTATATGAAGATTTCTCCAAAAACTGTAAATTGAGCTCCCATACTATCCAGCTATACCATTCCTAGAGATATACCCTAGGAACACAAAAATACAATACAAAATCCCTTCCTCACACCTATATTCATTGCAGCGCTATTTACAATAGCCAGACTCTGGAAACAACCAAGATGCCCTTCAATAGATGAATGGCTAAAAAAACTGTGGTACATATACACAATTGAATATTGCCATCAGGAGATGAAGTCATAACATTTTCCTATACATGGATGTACATGGAATCTATTATGCTGAGTGGTATAAGTCAGAGGGAGAGAGATAGAAGCAGAATAGTCTAAATTATCTCTGGGTTTAAAAAAAATAAAAGACATTTTTGCAATAATTCCCAGAGACAAAAGGGAGGAGGGCTGGCAGTTCCAGCTCACGACATGAAGCTCACCACGAACTAATAGGGGTGGGGTAGGGAGGAGGGAGATTTGGAACATTGGTAATGGGAATTTTGCACTATTGAAAAAGGGTGTTCTTTATATGACTGAACCCCAACTATAATAATATTTGTAATCAATGTGTTTAAATGAATATATTAATAAAAAAGAAATGGTCCTACATGGTTTTGTATTTTAGAAATTTACAGCATTTTAAATATTCAGTAAATTTTTAATAAATTCATCCATGTATATATTTAGCTAATTGCATTTTATGTGTACATTTAAATACACAATTACAAAAAATTAGTTAATATTCAGTACTTTTACTGATTTTTAGCTTGCTTTTTATAGTCGACTATGTTTTTACCAATAGTCATTTTTGTGACTTAGTTTGGACAATTTCTATTAATCTGTCTTTTAATACAAAAATGCTTTTTATTATAATTTAATATGTAAGGAAGTCAGAAATCCTCCTTGTCAGATATTATATTGTGGAAAACTCTGAGTATTATCTGATTTTTTGTAATCAAATATAATTTTCTTTTGAATTTTCTCTATGTTACAATCTTTTTCTTTACTTTCTTTGATATGTCATCCATCAGATATTTCAAAATTTCTGTTTGCTAACTCCAATATCTGAAATCATTTCAAGATTTTTTTTGAGAGTGAAAGGATAATAAATAGGGTGAGGCACTGGCTTTCACACAGTTGACATAGGTTCCATCCCTGGCAGCCCGAATAGCCCTTAAACATTGAGGGGACTGATTCCTGAGCCAAAGAGCTAACAATAAACCATAAATACTGCTGATGTGGCTCTCAAACCAAATACAAATAATGATCTTCAAATGATCATGATTCTGAATTTATTTACTTTATTTTCTGTTGCATTTGCTCAGCTGTTCATTTATCTAGCTGTTTTCCAGTCTATATGCCAATATGTGTAGTGTCTTTTGAACTGCCAAAGATCAGAGGGAAACTAATACTAGGAAAATAGATTAGGACTGGAACTGAGTATCTTAATCTAGCTTGCAATGAATTGAGTTGGGGCTGAATTGTAGATAGATAATTAAAGTTGACTCACTTCTGTTGCTCAGGCTTGTTCTCCTTTCTTTTTATTGAAAACCTGGCAGGGCTTCCATGACCTTAGCTTGGAAATTCTATGGGAGGTTCAATCTGTCCTTTAGAAGATCTTGGTCTTTGGTCTTTATCTTCCCCCTGCTTCCAACTTTTGCAAATGCAGTGAGGTGGAGTCCAGCTATGTGTTTGAGGGAAGTTCCATCCTCAAGTGAGACTTTGTCTCTTCAATACCATGATACTATAGGAGAGCACTATTGGCTTCATAATCGCTCCCTGGGCCCAGAATTTAGCAAATAAACAGTGGGTAAAACTAGCCAGGATTAGTATTCCTGAAGTTTCCAATTCCCTTGCCAGTCCCACAAGGCCACTGAAAGTTTTGCTGAGTTTTTATACCTCAGTGAAAGCCTTTTGTTTGGTTCAAACCCAGCCACCAGCCCATGTTGGGAATTGGAAAATCTTCCACAAATCATACTCAAGGACAGAATGATTATCTCAGGTAGGTCCCTGTTCTATGGTTTGCCTAGTTATCTGCAATACCTCAATTTTTGATCTTTTAAAAATTATTATTATTAATTATTATTTTTATTATTTTAGCTTGAGGGAAAATCAGGCAGTGATTCAAAGCTACCCCTATCTCAATGTTCAAGAGTTGCTTCAAATGGTACTCAGGAAACCAGAAAATGAGCCTGTGCCTGCTATGTTCCAATCTATACATTCAGCCCTTTGAACCCTCCACAGTCTTTAAAAATAAAGTTTTTTCTTGACAATTTGTTTGTAAACTAATTACTCTAATCAAAATAGTAGATTTTGTCAACCATTATTTCTTTTTACTAGAAAACAGAAGATCAAGTAGATATTTGATGAATTAATTTCTTTCCTTTTTATTATTATTTTCCTTGGGGTGGGGATGGGTAGGCCACACCTGACTGTGCTGAGGGCCAACTACTGGGTTCTGCACTCAGGGATCACTCCATGCAACTTAGGTTGCTTACTACCATATAGGGTGCTGGGAATTGAACCTGGTTCCTCTGCATGCAAAGCAAGTGCCTTAACTATTTCTCTATATGGCCCTGAAATGAGTTTCACAAAAGGTTGTTGTATGAATACATTGTTTTGATTAAGTAGATGTATAGTAGTGTCCAATTTGTTGATATATTTAATTATGTTATTGTGATAGTTGGGTTTTGGTCAATTTCCTAGTCTATTACTCTAAGTTTTAGAAGTAGCCAGATTTTCCTCCTAAGACCTGTGAGAATATTCCTGTTTTAGATACCATGTTTTCCAGAATACAAATAATTTAGTATCCTTGTTTGACCTGTAGAAGAACTTGGGATATCTTTTTCTTTTTCTTTTCTTTCTTTCTTTCTTTCTTTCTTTCTTTCTTTCTTTCTTTCTTTCTTTCTTTCTTTCTTTCTTTCTTTCTTTCTTTCTTTCTTTCTTTCTTTCTTTCTTCATTCCTTCTTCCTTCCTTCCTTCCTTCCTGTCCTTCCTTCCTTCCTTCCTTCCTTCTTCCTTCCTTCCTCCTTCCTTCCGTCCTTCCTTCCTTCTTCTTTCTTTCTTTCTTTTTTCTTTCTTTCTTTCTTCTTTCTCTCTCTTCTCTCTCCCTTCCTTCCTTCCTCTTCCTTCCTCCTCCTCCTCCTTCCTTCCTTCCTTCTTCCTTCCTTCCTTCCTTCTTCTTTCTTTCTTTCTTCTCTCTTTCTTTTTTCTTCTCTCTTTCTCCTCTCTCTCTCTCTCTCCCTCCCTCCCTCCCTCCCTCTCTCCTCCCTCCTCCTCCTCCTCCTCCCTCCCTCCTCCCTCCTTCCTTCCTTCCTTCCTTCCTTCCTTCCTTCCTTCCTTCCTTCCTTCCTTCCTTCCTTCCTTCCTTCCTTCCTTCTTTTTTTTTTTTTTTTGGAGACAATCCAAATTTTACTTGAAATATAGACCACAACAATCCAGCGACAATGCTTTTCCTTAGATTCAAATCAATTTGTTTAAAACAGGGGTCTCGAACTCGCGGCCCGCAGGCTATTTGCTGCCCTCTGTACAACATTTTGTGGCCCGCGGCCAGCCTTCAAATATCGCAGTATTCGCGATTATTCACTTACTGAATAATCACAATAAAAATCGCATTAGTAAGAAAAAAATCGCATTAAACATTCGGATACCCCGAGCAGTTCCGTTCGGGGTATGCAAATGTTTAATGCGATTTTTTGCTATTTTTTTTCTTACCAATGCGATTTTTTTAACATAATTTTTATTTTAATTGTAGTGGCTTACATTATCGTTCACAGTAATATTCCAGGTACATATTTACACTGATTCAGTGGAATTCCCACCACCAAATTGTCCACCCACAACCGCTTCATCCTGCCTCCCATATCCTCCACTCTTCCCCCCAGGGGCTGCTAGAATGCGCGTTCCCCTCTGTGTCTAGTTAATTACTTAGTGGGCTTATAACTGTTTGGTCTTGGTGCCTCCATTATTGCCCCCTCTAGTTGGGAGGCGGGGCTAGAAAGATCAAGTTATGTGGATTTGGACAAACGTTAAATTTTATGTAAACTTGAATACACACAGAAGACACTAGAAAGATTTAAAACAGAATCCTTATTTTGAATATTGAATTTATAGTTAGTATGCAGAGTATACCATGAATTTGAAAATGGGTGGGCCCGAGAGATAGCACAGTGGCGTTTGCCTTGCAAGCAGCCGATCCAGGACCAAAAGGTGGTTGGTTTGAATCCCGGTGTCCCATATGGTCCCCCGTGCCTGCCAGGAGCTATTTCTGAGCAGACAGCCAGGAGTAATCCCTGAGCACTGCCGGGTGTGGCACAAACCGCCCCCCCCCCCAAAAAAAAAAAGAAAAAGAAAAGAAAAGAAAAAAGAAAATGGGATAATTTTCAAAGAAAAATGCAGGCAGCAATATAATTAAAATGTAAAAAATATAGAAATTCTAAATTAGGAGCCGGAGAGATTGCACATAAAATAAACACTGCTGGGACCAGAGTGGTAGCATAGCAGTAGAGCATTTGCCTTGCATGCAACCGATCCAGGACAGATGGTGCTTTGAATCCCGGCATCCCATAAGGTCTCCCGTGCCTGCCAGGAGCTATTTCTGAGTACAGAGCCAGGAGCAACCCCTGAGTGCTGCCGGGTGTGACCCCAAAACATAAAACAAAACAAACAAAAAAACTAAAGCAGCATTTATTTAATTTTATTTATATTGGGAGCACACCTGGCGGTGCTCAGAGGTTACTCCTGAATCTGTGCTCAGAAATTGCTCCTGGCTCAGGTGATGTTGGGGATCGAGCCCACGTTCTGGGTTAGACCCATGCAAGGCAAACGCTCTACTGCTGTGCTACCACTCCGGTCCCAGCAGTGCAGCAGTGTTTATTTTATTTATTTATTTTTTACTTTATTGATTGATTGGTTGGTTGGTTTCTGGGTCACACCCATGGTGCTCAGAGGTTACTCCTGGCTCTGCACTCAGAAATCACCACTGGTAGGCTGGGGGACCATATGCGATTTTTATTGCGAATATTCCGTAAGCAAAATCTCTTATGCGGCCCTGCCTTACCCCGACTTTGCCTCCTGCGGCCCCCAGGGAAATTGAGTTTGAGACCCCTGGTTTAAAACAAAATGGAATAATCTACTTGAATAATAGAGAACCAATGTGTATGCAAAAAGGTGGCAGAATTCACATGACTAACCACAGAAACCATCTAATGGTCAGAAGATGAAATTTCTAATAAAGTATTTCACTTATAGTTATTGAGGGTCCAGATTCAGCCTGTTCGAGCGCCATTATGTTGCAATACTGCCCTTGATGAGGTTGACTGATGGAGGGATGGAGGATGAGGCCTTTCTCCTCCAGCTCAGACCACGTGTCTGTTAACCTGTTCAGCTGGTGTTTTGGGGTGAATGTGGCGGGAAGAAAGCTAACAGGCAGTCAGGCTTCTGAAGAAAACAGCTTTTATTCTGTGGAAGAGGCTGAAGCCCAAAGGCCCCAGAATCAACCCCAGGAAAACAGCCCTTTCTTTTTTTTTTAAATAAGTCTTTAAGCACCATGATTACAAGCATGTTTGTAGTTGGGGGTTTCAGTCATAAACAGAATACCCCTCTTCACCAGCGCAACATTCCCACCATCAATGTGCCCCTCCTCCTCCCTTACCCCTGCCTGTATTCGAGACAGGCATTTTAATTCTCTCATTCTTTAACATTGTCATTATAGTTATTAGTGTGTTATTTCCCTAATAGCATTTACCACTCTTTTTGGTGAGCTTTAAATTGTGAGCTAGTCCTTCCGGCCCTCCCAGCCTTAACTCTATTGTCTCTGGGCCTTATTAAAGTAATGTCTTTAATTTTTCTTAAAAACCCAGAGATAAGTGACATTATTCTGTGTCTATCTCTCTCCCTATGACTTATTTCACTCAACATAATAGATTCCATGCCCATCCACATATAGAGAAAATTTCTCTACTGATGGCTGCTTAATATTCCATTGTGTATATGTACTACAGTTTCTTTAGCCATTCATCTGTTGAAGGGCATCTTGGTTGTTTCCAGAGTCTGACTATTGTAAATAGCACTGCAATAAACATAGGTGTGAGGAAGGAATTTTTAAATTATATTTTTGTGTTCCTAGGGTATATCCCTAGGAATGGAATAGCTGGATCATATGGGAGCTCAATTTTCAGTTTTTAAGAGGAATTTTCATATTGTTTTTCATAATGGCTGGACTAGACAGCATTCTCACCAGCAGTGTACAAGAGTTCCTTTCTCTCCACATCCCCACCAGCACTGATTGTTCTTGATCTTTGTAATGTTTGCCAATCTCTGTGGTGTATAAAACCTCATAATTGTTTTGATTTGCAACTCCCTGATAATTAGTGATGTGAAGCATTTTTTCATGTGTCTTTTGGCCATTTGTATTTCTTCTTTGTCAAAGTGTCTGTTCATTTCTTCTCCCCATTTTTTGATGGGATTAGATGTTTTTTTCTTGTAAAGTTCTGTCAGTGCCTTGTATATTTTGGAGATTAGCCCCTTATCTGATGGGTATTGGGTGAATAGTTTCTCCCACTCAGTGGGTGGCTCTTTCTTCGTTTAGAAATTATTAATTTCTTCTCCCCATTTTTTGGATGGGGTTATATGTTTTTTTTTTATTAAATTCTGTCAGTATCTTGTATATTTTCGATATTAGTTCCTTGTCTGATGGGTATTGGGTGAAAAGTTTTTTTCCATTCTGTGGGTGGCTTTTGTATCTTAGACACTATTTCTTTTGAGGTACAGGAGCTTCTCAGCTTAATATAGTCCCATCTGTTTACCTCTGCTTCCATTAGTTTGGAGAGTACTGTTTCCACTTAGAAGATGCTTTATAGTCTCAATGTCATAGAGTGATTTACCTACATGTTGTTCTATATACCTTATTAATTTGGGCCTGATACCAAGGCCTTTAATTCATTTGGATTTGACCTTTTAGCATGGTGTTAGATGGGGGGTCTGAGTTAGCTTTTTTGAAAGTGACTAACCAGTTGTGCCGAGTGGCTAATCAGTAGTGCCAGCACCACTTGTTGAAGAGGCTTTCCTTGCTCCATTTTGGATTTCTTGCCCCTTTACCAAAAATTAGTTGATTGTTTGCATGCAGAACATTCTCTGAATACTCGTCTATTCCACTGATATGAGGATCTGTCTTTATTCCATTACCATGCTGTTTTGATAACTATTGCTTTGTAATACAGTGTAAAATTGGGGAAAGTAATGCCTTCTCATCAAGCCTGGTCTTGTAGCAGATTTTAGGGAAAAGGCTTTTAGTTTATTTATTGGTGATAATATTTGCTATTGCCTTGTTTTAGATGGCCTTGACTAGATTGAGAAAAGTTTCTTTCATTCCATCTTGATGAGGGTTTTTTTTTATTACCAAGAATGGGTGTTGAAACTTATTGAATGCTATCTCTGCATCTATTTATATGACTATATAATTTTTGTTTGTCTTTGGTTGATATGGTGCATTATGTTAATTGATTTGCAGATATTAAACGATTCTTGCACTCCTGTGATGAAACCTACTTGGTTATGGTGACTTTCTTGATAATGCATTGATTTCTATTTGCCAGAATTTTGTTGAGGATCTTTGCATCTGTGTTTACCAGGATATTGGTTTGTAATTTTCATTTTTGGCAGCATCTCTGTCTAATTCTTTATCAAGATAATGTTAACTTCATAGAAACTATTTGGAAGTGCTCATGTTTCTTCAATCTTATGAAAGAACTTGAAGAGGATTGGTAGAAGTTCCTCTTGAAAGGTTTCATAGAATTCTTAGTGAACCTATCTGGGCCTGGGATTCTGTTTTTGGAAATATTTTTTATCACCATTTACTTTCCTCAATAGTTATGGGTCTGTTTAGATATGTTATCCTTATTCAACCATAGAAGGTTATAAGAGTCCAAAAATTTATCAATTTCTTCCAGGTTCTTATATTTTGTGGCATAGAGTTTCTCAAAGTAGTCTCTGATTACCCTTAAATTGCTACAATATCTGTAGTGATTTTCCCCTTTTCATTTCTAATCCAGTTTATCAAATTTCTCTCTTTCTTTGTGAGTTTTTCCAGTGGTTTAACAATATTGTTTATTTTTTCAAAGAACTAACTTTTGCTTTTGTTGGTCTTTCGGATTGATTTTTGGGTTTCCACTTCATTGATTTCTGCTCTAAGCTTTTTTTTTTTTTCAGTTTTTGGGTCACACCCGGTAGCGCTCAGGGGTTACTCCTGACTCTCTGCTCAGCAATCGCTCCTGGCCGGCTCGGGGGACCATATTGGGATGCCGGGATTTGAACCACCTACCTTCTGCAAATGCCTTTACCTTCATATTATCTCTCCAGCCCCGATTTCTGCTCTAAGCTTTGCTATTTCCTTCTATCCTTCTATTTTTGGTTCCATTTGTTGATCATTTTCTAATTTTATAAGCTGTGTCATTAAGCTATTCATGTAGGCTCCTGCTTTCTTCCTGATGTGTGCTTGTGAAGCAATAAATTTTCCTCAGTACTGCTTTTGCTGTGTCCCATAAATTCTGATAATTTGTCTTTATTGTCATTTGTTTACAAGAATATTTGATATCTTCTTTGGTTTCATCTCTTCCCCACTGGTTGTTTAGTAGTAAGCTGTTTAATTTCCAGGTGTTAAAGTTTTTCTTCTGTGTTCCTTTGTAGTTCATGTCTAATTTCAGTGCCTTGTGATCAGTGAAGGTAGTGTGTATGATTTCTATCCTCTTGATTTTATGGAGCTATGTATTATGGAACAACATGTGGCCTATTCTGAAGAACGACCCATGTCCATTAGAGAAGAATATTTATCCAGGTTTCTGGGGACGGAGTACCCTATATATATCTACTAGTCCACTTTCTTCCATTTCTCTTTTCAGAGCTAGTATGCTTTTGTTGGGTTTCAGTTTGGTTGGCCTATCAAGGGGTGACAGGGCAGTGTTGAGGTCTCCCACAATCATTGTGTTGCTATTGATATCTTTTTTCAGATTTGTCAACAATTGTATTAAATAACTTGCTGGTCCCTCATTGGGTGTGTATATGTTTTGGAGTGTGATTTCTTTCTGTTGTACCTATCCCTTGATAAATACGAAATGTCCATTTTTGTCCCTTACAACTTTTCTCATTCTAAAGTTTGTGTCATCTGGTATTAGAATGGCCACTCTAGCTTTATTAAGGGTGTTGTTTACTTGGATGATTTTTCTCCAGCCTTTGATTTTGAGTTTATATTTTTCTGATTCTTTTAAGCAGCAGAAGGTTGGACTCATCTTTTGATCCATTTAGCCACTCAGTGTCTCTTAACTGGTGTATTTAGTCCATTGACATTGAGAGAGATAATTGTCATGGGATTTAGTGCCATCTTTATGTAGAAGTTCAGTGTAACTGTTGATCGGTTTTGTCTTAAGGTAGACCTTTCAGTTTTTATTTTATGGCTGGTTATGAGTTTGCAGAGTTCTGAGATGCTGTTTATTCGTGAAGCTATATATACTTTCTTCAAACCTAAAAGTGAGTCTGGCTGGGTGCAGTATTCTAGGTGAAGCATTCATTTCATTAAGTTTTGTCTCTATATTCCACCACTGCCTTCTGGCCTTGAGAGTTTCTTATGACAAGTCTGCTGTAAATCTTAAGGATGCCCTTTAAATGTAATTTCCCTTTTGATCTCGCTGCTTTCAGTATTCTGTTTCTATTCTGTGGGATTCTTCGTTGTGACCAGGATGTGTCTTGAGTTGCTATTTTTTGGGTCTCTTTTAACTAGAGCTCTTTGGGCATGCAGGATTTGGTTGCATGTAGTCTTTATCTCTGGTAGTTTCTCTGTAATGATGTTCTTGACTATTCTTTCTTCCTGGAGATTTTCTTTTTGGGTCTCTGGGACTCCAATGTTTCTTATGTTGAGCTTATCAAAGACTCTTATTTTCATCTGATCACATTCTTTGAGTAATTTTTCTATTATCTGATCATTTGCTTTATGGCTTTTTTCAAATCTTTTCTACTGTATGGAGTTGTTATGCATCTTATCTTTCAGATCACTGATTCTATCCTCAGCTGCTGTTACCCTGTTGGAGAGGCTTTCCACTGAGGTTTTCAATTTGTCTACTGAGTTTTTCAGACCTGTTTTTTCAGTTTGAAGATTTCTGATTTCTATCTTCATATCCTCTTCATTCTTATTATTGTTCCATTCAACTCGATCTATGCTTTTTTTTTTAAATTTTTTTGTGAGTTCTTTGAACATTCTCCATATTTCTTCTCTAAACTTCGTATCTGAGACTAACTAGGAGGTAAGCCATTTTTGGGTCATCAGTGCTGCCACTTTATTTTTTATGCCTGTTGTTGGCCTATGTTATTTCTCTATTGTCACTCTTGTATTGTGGATTTTTCTACATGTTGTGATGTTATTCATTGGTAGGAGATGCAAGGCTGCTTCAAGCTCCTCTGACTTCACCCTTTGTGTTGGGGACAACTCACTTCTCTGAAGAAGTGAGCCCTCTGGGAAGAATGCTGAAGAGGATCAAAATCCCAGACTGCAGGACAGCAAAGCAAAGGCCCAAGATGTCTGCAGTGCTCTGACGTATAGCAGAAATCAGCCAGCTCCACTGTCTGTGGGTGGGGTTACTTTCTTTCTTATATCTCCCATCCTCCTGTTCTTTTTGCAACTGGCTATAGAATGGAGATCCTGTCTGCCATCTTGTATTCCTATACCATGGATTGGGGTAAACCCATGACTGTCGATCATGTAATTTTTCTGCTTTACAATTTTTAGAATTAGCTGTTCCAGCTTCTATTTATATTTTCCCCCAGAGTTAACATCTTTTAGAACAGTTTAAACATGAATGTAGTTTTGCACACAGCTCTAAAACAGAAGTAGGTCACATACAAACCTATGAGAATCTAGAATTCATTTATTCACTGCCTAAAAATATTCTTGGCACATGAACTCTATTTTTGACTCTATGACCTTTTATATTGGCTATAGAAGGTAATTTGACTTGATATCTTAAATGATACTTTTCCCAACCATTGAAAAATATTAACTGAAGATTCATCACTCATATGAATCTTGTTCTCAGTTGGCCTCCACGTTACATTTTCAAGCACTGTTTAGAATTATATAGAAGTATAGATGGGAATTAACTACCTAGAATAATCGAGTCCACATTTTTAATTTTCATAAAGTTTCTCACATTTTGGTTATTCTTAAAATTGAAGAATGACAATGTTTAAGGAATAGGGGAGGGTTATTTTCTATCATAGTTAACTTGGCAAATGTTATAAAAACTTCACAGTACTTTAATTTTCTTCTACACAATATGTCGTTATTATCTCTAAGCATTTGCTGAATACATGGCACCTACAATGAACTTTATAATCAACTAATTAACTATTTAACACAATACTCCTATGAAATAGGTGAGGTGAATTATTCTCACTGTATAAACATGCGAACTGAGACACTCTAAGACTTAGGGACAGGCCCAGAGGTAACCAGTAAGCCAGAACACAAAAATAAGCCCTTCTTTTTTTATTTTTTTATTTTGAATTATGAGAACAAAAGATGCAAAGAAAGAGGACAAGGTAAAGTTACAGTGGAAGGACAATCACCCATAACATAATTCTCAGAAGAAGTCCCCTTGCTGATATCTTAACTTTGAACTTTCAGCCAAAGAAAGTTAAGATAAATAAAACAGAATCCATGTACAATTACTTTGTCCCTCAAGTCCCCATATTGTAGCACATTATAATATTTCTTAACAGCACACAAGGCAATCTAAAGCCATAAAACTTATGTAACTCCTTAAACATTAGGGGCATAGTATTTTTTACATTTCCATGTACATGCATATTAGCTTAAGTTAACCTCAAATTTTAAGTGGGTGCATTTTAAGGATTAGAGTCAAAGGAGCACAGTAAAAATGGTGTTAGAATGGCAATTGTTGTTTGAATAGGCCCACCAAAATATGAGAGGCATGGAAAGGAATAACCTTGGCCTAAATACAAAGAGATCCTACCCCTGAAGTTTCCTGGCATAAGACCAACTCTAGGCTTTAGGCAAGTTATCGTCCGATCCAAGACATTGTCCATAGTGCCAACACACTTTTCACACAGTCTCTGTTGTTGGTATCATGTTTCTGTATTAAAGATTCTGGAATCTGCATATCCTACATTGAAGTCATGATGTGGAGTGTCTTCTCGTTTCACCTCACCATGAAAGGGCAACACAGGAAGCCCTGTCCTGTAAGCAGGTCGTTGTTGTTAAGTCTTCTCAGTGTTAAGGGAAGTCTCTTTTGAGCAGGTCGATGTCTGAGCAGTGGTAGGGTCTTCTGTGGTAGAGGATTGCTTCCAGGTGATGTTATAGACAAACCTCACAATTAAGGGGCAATACAGCAAGCCCTGTCCAGTAAGCAGGTCATTGTTCTTGTTGTCTTCTCAGTGTTAAGGGGTGTCTCTTTTGAGTAGATCGATGTCAGAGCAGCTGTAGAGTCTTCCCTGGTAGAGGAATGCCTCCAGGTGATGTTATATACAACCTTGGATATTTTGTAGATGTCTTCTCTAGATCAGGGGTGAATGGAGAATGCCTATTCTTCTGAGGCCTGTGCCAGGTCTTTATGTCAATGTTCAGGGTGTAAGGTCTCATTGCACTACAAGATTTGTGTGTTCCCATCTCTATTGGATAAGAACTTATTGGTATGTATAGTATTTTCCCATTTTAGTGTGCCTAAGCAAACAAGAAATAAAGCCACGTGGTGCTATCAGATATATGGGGGCGTAAGAACATTTCCAACAATACCCATGACTTGGTTCAAACATAAGCATTAAACTGAGGGATTCTTTCACACCAAATTCCATATTGAGCAGTTCACAAAGAGAAGATAAAAAAACATAGGGGGGGGGATCGTCACTGTATAAGAAAATATTCAGCAAAAGTTATAGCCGTCAAAGAAAACACCCATAAAATGTTGAAAAGACATAAGTGTCCTTTTTATGCCTTTTAAAATAGTTGGGTGGGTGTTAACTCCAGAAGCCCTTCTGTATTCATGATGCTCAGTCCCTGAATGCTTAACCACTTTTGCAAATTTTAATATTCTCAAATATAAGAAATTTATTACTTAGTGCCAGAGAGTGAAAAAATGGAGGCATCATGTATATATACTTGAAATTTAGATCTGACTCTACTTTTAGGCAGCCAACTTTTGTTGCAATATGGTTTTTGGAGATTTCATCATCTTAATTTAATTGGTTTATTGTTTATTTCTTTTGGGGGGTCACATTTTGCTGTACTCAGGGTCACTCCTGGCAGTACTTAGGCAATTAGATGCAATGCCATGGTAAGAATAAGGCTTGACTACTACAAGCTTTACCCTCTATACTACCTGTCCAGCTTTGATTTTTATGGTTTTTTTTTTTTGAACGTTTGTTGAGTGTTTCCTGAATTTTACCATCAGAAGTTCCCAGGAACTCCATCAGATAAATAGGGAGTGCTCATGATTTCCAGAATTTTCTCTGTTAAATTCCAGTTTTGATTTGACCAAGCAGAAGCCTGTCAAGTCACTATGTTGGCCAGTCTTTTGAGAGAAAAGCCAGAAATTTATTTGCTTATTAACCAATAGACCAGGTCCAGCTCTGTGCCCTGGAGAAACAACTTTTAAGTAAAGAATGGTTAAAGACAAATAAAGTAATGTTCAAAGCATTTGAAACAATTCATATTGGGTAAGCACATTAGCTGCTGGACCTATAATCAGTGGTTTCCTTCCTTGCTCCGTGTACCATGCCCTTTCTGGCCTCACTGTGGCTGAGAATCCTGTGATTAACTGGCTACAGGAGAGGCAGTGAGAACAACCAACCTAATTTTAAATGCTTTACATGTTCAAAATGAAGCACAACAAATTCAGCCCATCAGAGATCAGAGGGATTGCCATTAACCACTCTTGCTGAAAGGAAATGGTAACTCTTAAGAAAGAATAGAACCCTCTTTGGGCCTTAGGCACTTATTCTGCTGTAGATCCCGAGGCCAGGGCCACCAAAGGGATGACCACACAGGAGGAGAACCCGCAATTCAAAACGGGACTCTGTGGAAGTGAATCATGCTTGGAGTAACAAGTATCTTTTCTTCTTTATTATGTGGGTGCTTTTGAGCTAAATAGCTGAGGGGAAGGAGTGAGCAAAAAGAGGGGGTGGGACTGGAGGCAGTTGTCCAAAATGGTGCCAGAGAGGAGCTAGGGAGGGGAGGTGGGTTCAGAAAGGGTAATACCAGGGGGAGTTTTTTTTTTATTAAGTGTCTCAAATCAATTTTGCAAGGAGACACCAGTGTCAATTTTGTGCTTGTCTTCAAAAGAATCTGAAAAACAAATACAAAAAAGAACAGTTGCCCCATTTCCTTTCTTTTTCTGAGTGATAATAGCTTTCTATCTTGTGATGAGCTGGTTTTTCTTAAAAACTCTTTTTATACTCATGTTTTGTTGCTAGTGGCAATTAATTGCTGGAAAACCATATCCACTCAAACACATATACAGGCTCACACAGAATTTAGCAACCTCTGTCACTGTTCATTTTCAGCATGGTGAGAATGTTACCTGTCTCCATCTGCATCACATTGGACACCCTCACTGATTTCATTTTTGTCCCAAAGGACAAAATCTGTAAGGAAGCTGTACGTAATCTGCAAGGAAACATGGTTTAGAGAAAAGAAGTGGAATTTAGGCTGGGCTTTTGCAAGGCAAGTCCCTTCTCTTCTCCAAGATTGTTGTACAATATTTCTATTTCGTGAAACCAACTAACTACAACTCTTGATTCACCTTATTTTTGTCTTCTCTGCCTTATTATCCTCTCATAAGAATTCAATATACCATGCAAGAAAAATTTATACTAAAATAAAAGACAGAATGAGAGAAAATATTGGCATACTATATACCTGATAAAGAAATACTATCCAAGATATTGAACATAATCACAAAACTCAACAAGAACAACAAAGAAGCTCAGCAAAAAAGAGATATTTGGCCAGTAGACATATAAAGATGTGTTCACTATCATTAATTATTTAGGAAATTGAAATGAGTCTAGTAAGAGTGGCATATATAAACAAACAAACAAAATGAACCTGGAGATGACCCTTGTTGGCAGTAAGATGGTAAAATGAAATTTTCTTTTACTCAATTGTGGAAAACAGGATGGAGTTTATTCAAAGAAATGGTGCTTTTTCATGACTATTCCCCAAACACAAAAGCATTCATTTGAAAAGATATATGCTCATCTATGTCCACTGTAGTGTTAAAGATGATAGCTAGGATATGAGACCAACTCAAATGTCCAATAATGATGAATAAATAAAGAAGTTGTGGTAGGAACCAGAGTAATAATATAGAAGGTAGGGTATTTGCCTTGCATTTGGCCAACCTGGGTTTAATCCCCAGCACTTCACTTAGTCTTCCTAAACTGCCAGTAGCAATTCCTGAGTACTGAGCCATAAGTCAGCCCGGGTTACAAAATTAAGAAAATTGTGGTATATACATATATATATTTTAAAAGACAGTTCAATCAAGTTAGAGACATTTGAAAAATATTCAATTAGAACACACTGACCTGAAAGACCTAGAAATTATCTCAGTTCTGGCCTCTTCGGTCAATCTGGGCTTGAGGTTTCACTGAAGAGAAATTACAGATGGAATGAAAATGGAAAATAATCTGGACTGATTGTTGTGGAGTTGGTTCATATTGGTTGATTGTAGGCATATGAAGTTCTCCAGATATTACAATGCACCTCATTCTCATTTGCATAATCATGCACAAACTCTTCTCCTGTCATCTGTGTTTCTTTAAGCAGCTCTGTTGACTTGAGAATTTAGACTAGATACAGTGATGCCTGCTTTGGTATCTGCTGTCCTGGACTTTCTTCTAAGACACAGTGATTGTCACCGGAGAGATTTAGAGTGTTCCAACTCTTTGGCTCATCTTTTCTGAACCTATCTCACAATGAGCTAATAAAATATGAATGCCATTCTGAAAAAAGTTATCTCCTATTTAAAAAAAAGAGTAGAGCAAATGGCAGAAATCATATGATTCTACAAAGTATTCACTTGGTAGATAGAACTGTTAGTAGGTCTTCATACTTCTAGTTTTTTTTTTTTTTCTTCTCTTTCCTCAACACCTTATTTCAGAGAACTGGAGCATTCATTGCCACATGGGCAATGTGAATTTTAAGTGAGTAGCTGTCTACTAGAAAGAGATTCCAGAAATATGATAAAGATAAGTTTTCTATTATGTATAGTGATTTAAATTTGCTTCTTTTATGCTTGAAATCAGCAAAGTAAGGAATAAGGAGGAAGGAAGTAGTAAGGAAGGTTGACTCTTGGTTTTTCATCTTGTGGGGGGTGTACATTTTGTATACATTTTATTTCTTTTATTCACTCTACTATTTCTTAAAATCCTATTATGTCCCAAGCTGGAATTGGGAACTAGGTTTCAAGTACAAGAGCATGCAGTTCCTGCTTCCATGGAATGAACTCAGAGATGACTAAACATATCCACCCAGAGTCACTTAACTTTGTACACTTAGAATAAGTGAAATTCTTATGGATTTAGAACATTGGTTCTTAGAAGTGCTTAAGTACACTAAGTGAGCTCACTGGAGGAATTCTTAGACAAAGTTATTTGCCAGGAGACGATCAGTTTTAGATTTCTTTGTTGTTGTTGTTGTATATGAGGTGGGGGTAGTTACAGTGCCAGGGATTATTTCTTTGGTACTGGGAGTGCACTCAGAAATGTGTATGTGTGGGTGGTGGTAGTGGTGGTGGTGGTATCAGGGATTAAATTTAGGGCCACACACACATAAGACTTGCACTTTCCTACTGAGTTATATCTCAGGCCTCCTAAATTTCTAAATAAGCTTTTAATAAGCAAAATATTAACTGCCCAAGAAGTGCCACTATCCCATTTAATTTCAATTAAGACACCACAAAATTAGTACCAACATGTCACTATTGAGAGAAAAAAAATGTGTCATTTGGTGCAAGAAATTGTGCCTCCCAAGTTTGCAAAACCTTGAGTTAAAAAGCAAAACTTGAGTCTATCTGCCACTTCCAATATCCTATGCTTTATTCTTTGCCCAAAGTTTGGTCTTTGGGAATTTATTCCTTTGGTCTTTCACAGAGATGGGAAACTATTCTCTGGACAGTTGGTACCCATGTGCTCCTGGCCCATACTTCTGGCCCTCTCCACCCACCTGCAGAGAGGTACTGGGTTACCAAGTGGTGTATGCAAAAGTCAAGCGATCCCACTGTGATGAGCTCCCACTGCAAACTTGCCCTTTATTTCTATTTGTGTCATCTAGACAGGTGGCAGCCAAAATAATCTATTACACATGTTCAAACTGCTCTGTTGTCTATATGGGGCTACTTAACTATTTCTAGTTTCTCTTGGTCTCAATGGCAAGATGCATTTTGAGTAGAAGCAAGAACTGATTTTAGAGTAAAAGTACCATACTCAAGAAATGACACATCTTGACTCAGCTATAGCTGCTAGAATGAGAACTAATTCCTCCTTACTATCTCCCATCAGGTTAGAGACTCATGGAAATTATAGTTGTGATTTGGTGATAATCCCATGCCCCATAGTGCCCTCATCTGATTTCTCTTGGATATGGTCATTCAAAGCCCTTTACCACCTTGTCAACAGGGAGTAGCAGTTCCCAGCAGTACTACCCAATGGTCCATAAATACTCTGCTGGCCCCACCAGAATATGTACACGAAAGTTACACATGGATGGTAAGTGTAGGGGATCCTTCTATAATTGATGATATTTAAATAGATGTTGTAGCCTCTCCTGGATGTTCTTGCTCTCTGTCAAGTATAGGCAGGCAGATGCACACATATAAAAACACACTCACATGCACATTTCCTTGCTTCTTAGACTCAACGACCCCTTTTAAAAGAAAAGAAATCAGAATGAATATCTGTTTTCTAGGGTTAAATCTTTTTGTAAAAGGGTATTTTTTTCAGATGCATATATTTGTTTTTGTTGAGTTTTTTTTTATTAATATCTTTATTTAAACACCTTGATTACAAATATGATTTTAGTTGGGTTTTGATCATGTAAAGAACACCCCCCCCTTAACCACTGCAACATTCCCATCACCAGTGTCCTAAATCTCCCTCCTCCCAATCCCACCCCTGCCTGTACTCTAGACAGGTTTTCTATTTTCCTCATTCATTCACATTGTTGTGATAGTTCTCAATGTAGTTATTTCTCTATCTGCACTCATCACTCCTTGTGGTAAGCTTCATGATATGAGCTGTGTGAGCTCACATGTGTGAGCTTCATGTGTGAGCTTCACGTTGAGAGCTTCCAGCCTTCTTCTCTTTTGTCTCTGAGAATTATTGCAAAAATGTCTTTTATTTTTCTTAAAACCCATAGATGAGGGAGAATATTCTGCATCTATCTCTCACCCTCTGGTTATTTCACTCAGCATAATAAATTCCATGTACATCCATGTATAGAAAAATTTTATGACTTTATCTCTCCTGACAGCTGTGTATATTATACCACAGTTTCTTTAGCCATTTATCTGTTGAAGGGTATCTTGGTTGTTTCCAGAGTCTGGTTATTGTAAATAGCACTGCAATTTTTGTATTGTATTTTTGTGTTCCTAGGGATATTCCTAGGAGTGGTATACCTGGATTGTATGTTGAGTTTTGAGTCCACAAATTAAAAACTGTAGTTTGTAATATACATATATAGTATAGTTGTAATCTATTTTATTAATTACTTTAACTAATTAAATTAAGTTAATTAAATTTAACTGATAAATAGTAAAGGCTATATATTACATATACAGATATTCTATATCTGTAAACTCAAAAAAAATTTTTTTGGGGGGGTCACACCCAGTGGTGCTCAGGGGTTACTCCTGGCTGTTTGCTCAGAAATAGCTCCTGGCAGGCACGGGGGACCATATGGGACACCGGGATTCGAACCAACCACCTTTGGTCCTGGATCAGCTGTTTGCAAGGCAAACGCAGCTGTGCTATCTCTCCAGGCCCAAAATTTTAAGGCTACTCTAAAGTTAAAAACACAATCCACCATAACATCACCTGGAGACAATCCTCTACCAGGGAAGACCCTACCGCTGCTCTGACATCAACCTACTCAAAAGAGACTCCCTTAACACTGAGAAGACTTGACAAAAACAATGACCTGCTTAAGGGACAGGTCCCCTTAATTGTGAGGTGAAACTAGAGGATACTCCACACCAGCCTGACTTCAATGTAGGATGTGCTGATTCCAGGATCTTTAATACAGAAACCTGATGCCAACAATAGAGACTGCGTGAAAAATAAAACTGTATTGGCACTACAGACAATGATTTGGATTAAAAAACTAGTTTGCCTGGAGCCTAGAATTGGTCTTATGCCAGGAAACTTCAGGGTAGGGTCTCCTTGTATTTAGACCAAGACTTTTCCTTTCCATGTCCCCCGTATTTTGGTGGGCCTATGCAAACAATATTTGTCACTCTAACACCGTTTTTACTGTGTTCTTTTGACTCTAACCCTTAAAAAAAACCCTTAAACTTTTGATGTTAACTTAAACTAATATGCATGTGCATGAAAATACAAAAAAAATACTATGCCTTCAATGTTTAAGGAGTCACATAAATCTCATGGCTTTAGATTGCTTTGTGTACTGCTAAGAAATGTTATAATGTGCTACAATCGGGGGACTTATGGACAAAGTAATTGTACATGGGCTTACAGACAAAGTAATTGTACATGGGTTCTGCCTTATTTTTCTTTTTTTGGGGGGGGGAGGTTGGGTCACACCCGGCGGTGCTCAGAGGTTACTCCTGGCTGTCTGCTCAGAAATAGCTCCTGGCAGGCACGGGGGACCATATGGGACACCGGGATTTGGACCAACCACCTTTGGTCCTGGATCGGCTGCTTGCAAGGCAAACACCGCTGTGCTATCTCTTCGGGCCCTGCCTTATTTTTCTTAATGTTCTTTGACTGTAAGTTCAATATTTAGGAGTCAGCAAGGGGATTTCTTTTGAGACTTCTGTTTATGGGCGATTGTCCTTCCACTGTAACTTTACTTTCTCCTCTTTGCATCATTGTTCTCATAATTAAAAATAAAAAAAATAAAACAAACACAATCCAGGGGCCAGAGTGCTGGTACAGTACGAGGGGTGGCTTTTGCCATACTAAACTCTCTCTACTATGGCTGAGTCTGGTTCAATCCCCTGCATCTCAACCCCCAAAGCACTAGAAGTAATTCCTCAGTCCAGAGTCAGGAATAATCTTTGAGCATCACCAGGTGTGGTCCCAAACTGAAGAGAGCCACAAATTTTCCCTCCAAAAAACCCACAAACAAAACACAACCCAATTGGAAATCAGCACTAGAAGCATTTTTTATTTTTTATAGATAGAAGAAAAGCAAAACTTGAACTTAAAAAGATTCCTACTAAAGTTGGAATGAGCTATTTGTCTGAAGAGTTAGATTTGGGTGGTTTTGAACAGTGTTTTTTTTTTTTTAAATAGGGTTTTGTTTGTTTCTTTCTCACTTAGAAAAGCCAATACAAGCAAAGTAATTTGAGTCATTATCATTTTGTATCTTTTAAGAGAAATAGGTGTAACTTGTATTTACATATTTTGATATGAATCCTATATTTTACCCAATCTAGATAATATACTAAATATATTTTTAGAGAATTCAACTTTTAAAACTAAATTTAAATAACTATATTGAATAACTAGATTTTTAAAAATAACTAGATATAGGTTTACAGGTTAATTTTTAAATAAAAGATATCCCTTAAACACAGTGTAGTAGGTGAAATATATGACTTAAAAAACACACTTAAACCCGTTCATTAATATGACAGCAAATGCCATGATTTATACCCAGTTTAGGAATTTTGAGGCCAGACCATTGCAAATTGTATAAAGCAACCAGCAGAGCAATTGTTCAGTCTTGTGGGGGGAAAAAGCATGGGTGAGTTTAACTTTGGATTTGAAAAATTTGTCTGATAAACAAGGTTTACTTGAATAATTTATTAATTAAAACGATTTATTATTTATTTTAAATCACTCTGGGCCAGTACATAAGGTTTATATTCATTCTTCTCTCTTCAAAATAAGATGTTTTGCTCCATGTGTATTGTGCTTCAGAGTAAGGATATTGGGGTTATATAAATTAATAGTATCTTTGTAGCTCTTACACAAGATAGTTTCTTTCGGACTAACATGTTAAAGGAGAGATGACTTTTTCTTTTTACCACCCACACTATGTTATGAGTAGCATAGGGTATTTGAATACTTTGGCAGAGAACATGAATAAAGAGCTGATCTTAAAAATACCATTATCATTATTTATTTTGAAATTGACACTATGCTGTATTTTAAGGCTTTCACTCATTTTTAATCCGTGTGTTTCAGATAATATAACACACATATACATGCATGTGCACACACACACACACAAACCATCCCCAAATATCTTTGTCTTCCTATATTTACCATTTATCCCTGAGTCTTTCCATTTAATTTTTGGAGGCAAAAAAGAAGGTGAAGAAAACTTGAGTCCCAGTAAAAGACATCAACTGAGGAATTTTGTTTATTATGATTGGACAGCTGCTGTTGGCCTTGTAAGGATCATTTTATGTTTTATTTTGATTGAAGAGATATCACTTTGCCAACCATAATTTTTACAATTCAGCTTTTCAGTTGAAATGAGATGACCTTCATATTTTCTTTTTTTTTTTCAGCAGATGGTTGTTCCCTACAAATGTCCTTGTTCATCTGGTTATTATTATTATTATTATTATTATTATTATTATTATTATTATTAAAATTACCTTAAATTAACTCATTTGATGTTATGTATAACATAGTTTTTTGTTCATGCTAGCTTGGCTGAAATATCACAAATTAGCTACATTAAACTAATCCAGTAGGACAAAAAGTTCCCTAAGGAATTGAACGGAAGGACTTTGACACCTATACCCCAATCTTGGAAAGGATGCTGTGGTAGTAACTTTTGTTTTTGACAAAGATTTTACTTTTGATTTAAGGAGGTACTTAAAAAACTTTCCTCTACAGAGTGATCGACCAGTTCTGAGTTCCCAACTTCTGCTGACCAGCTTCTGCTCCAAGCTTTTGCTTTAAAATAATGTCATCTCTGTATTCTTCTTGCCTCACCTATAATCAATTCAACACAAATGGACTTCATTGAAAGTGCATTTCCTCTCATATAGCTCTATGTTTGCTTACTCTTTAGGGATGGTCCCATTATTTAAGAACAGGGGAATGGTTTGCTGGGGACTGAGTGGTTATGCCTCCTGCCCCCTACCTTGCAAGCTGAAATTTTGAAATGATGCCCCTAAAGTGAAGTGAGATTCTGTGGGGATTAAGGTGGGGATCCTCAAACTTTTTAAGCAGGGTGCCAGTTTAGACTTTTAGACCATTGGGCTGAACTATAGTTTAAAAAAAACTATAAACAAGTCCTATTCATACTGCACATATCTAATTTTGAAGTCAAAAAAAGAAAACAGAAACAAATACAATATTTAAAATGAATAAGTAAAGTTTAACAAACATTCAGTATTTTAATGGAAACTAAGGGAATGCTTTTGGCATACCATAGTTTGAGGACCCCTGCATGAGACTGAGAAGAGGAATCAAGAGACAGAAAGAGGAGAGTCAGAGAATGTGGCACACATCCCACACATGAGTACTGTGAGACTGGGACTAGTCAGCTGCTATGTAGGACAGGCAGTGGTAGCAAAAACACCCAGCGGGCCAGACAAATGTCAGCATGTCATATGAGGCTCGCAGGCTGTAGTTTAGGGACCCCTGAATTTGGGTATAAAGAAAGATCCTTGAAATGAGATCAGTGCTTTTACCCTGAAGTCTCCTTGCCCATTCTCCCTAAGAGGACACAGGCGAGAGAGAAAACTGCAGTGAACAGATAGATGCTCATCACACACTGTGTCTATCCTTTATCTTGTGCTTACATACTGTCTCCAAAAGATTAAGAAATAAATTCCAGTTGTTTAGAGCTGCCTGGTAGGTTGTATTTTGTTAGAGCAGTTGAGTACTAGAATGAGACAGCAGTAAGGTAGGTGACTGAAAAGTTTTGCATTGTACAGCTGAGTTTCATCATGATAAGCTGAACTATGTATGTTGATCCCAAGAGTTCACCCAGTTAAAGGTTTGCTAACCACACTGATGTGCACAGCTATCCCAAAATGCTTAGTTTGAAGGCCTGGAGATTCCATTTGTTATTGACTATATGGTCTTAATTTCTGAAGTGTTAGAGGATACATGTGGCATCTTCTGCAGGATTATTTTGGGATGAGGTCTGCTATACAGATAATAAATAGAACAACAAGTGAATTTTGCCAATGACACACTAATATCTTTGAAAAATGACTATTTGTGTCTTGAGTAGTTAAAGGAAATTGAAAATGTAGAGTCCACTTATTGGCAGGATTGCTACAAGTTGGAGGACAATACGTTGAAGCCAATTGAGTCTGTATTTGATGTAGAACTTTATTCCATCTAATTTAATAAGGCAATATTTTTAGAGTTACAAAGCGTTTCTTATGGAAGCTAGTATTTTTTGATTAGGTTCTAAAACTTCTCATTTAATACCTGTGGAATATTAAAACTGATTTACTTAAATACTTATAATACTAGGAATGATCCAAGAAAGCAACTTATTAGGCCATATATCTGTTAATATGGAATCCCAATAGTAGTCCTTACTGCTTAATTTGCTAATCCTCTAAATTTTTCATATTGATGAATTAAGTCCTGATACTTGTGCTCTTTCTTTATCTGACTCTACACCTTGATCACTGCAAAGTTTGAAAGACAATATCTAAGCTCAGAGGGGGGAAGGAGGATCACCAAAGTTAACTGATGAGTATTGCCTGGGACACAGTAAGTGCTAACTAAATATTATTTCTTCCTCAAACATTTCACCCATTCAACAGAAATGGTTGAGTGATTAATTACTAGAAAGGTTTGCAAAAGCATCTTTAACTGTTGAGTGATCCAAATGGTTAACCTTTAGGAGAATAAGGTTCACTTGGATGAGTTTTGCAACTGTGGCTTTTTTCTTATTTGACAGTATGAGTCATTATCTTTGTTAGTATGATGGGTCAAAGTTACTTGACCCACTGTACTCTTTTCAGGAAAAAAAACTCAGCATTCCCTCACCCCAATAACCTACCTTTTTTTTAAAGAAAACAAATAGAAAAGCAGAATGTGTATCCCAATTGCACCCTCGGTTACTACTGTCCAATTTTCCAGTGAACTTTGGGGAAAATTAATGGTCCACTTTGGGAAATACTGAAAAATAAAAAGCAAAAATACTCTTTTATTTGGTTAGATTGATCATTCATTGGCTTTCTAGATCTTATCCCATTCAGGAGCTATGGTACAATGAGGCTTGTTAATTAAGCAGTTACACTTCAGGACAAAGCCAAGCATATCCACAGAGCTCATATTCTCTGCTCTTTCATTGTAATATCTCTAGCCAGGCCAAGGGGGTTCGATTTAATTCTGTACTTCAGATGATCAATTCTTTTTATAGCAAAATAATAGCAATGTTCAAGAAACTATATCGAGGTTTAACTCAAAGCAACGTAGTTATTCTCACAGATGATGTTGGATAGAAATTGTTGATTAAAACCAAGAACAGTGAGCACATGTATTAGCTATAATCATGCATATATTTGTATTTGTTTGAAATAAAATCTCCTTTTAAAATATTTAAATTTCTTCAACTGTGCTTTAAAAATGACTCGGTCTTTATCAGGTCTTAAATGATCTTTGTTATGAAATTGCACAGGTCAAGACATGACAAACTCTTTGTTTTAAATTTTTGCTTTCGATTCTTTAAAAAATGCACATGCATTTAGAATGGGTAAGATACTATCAGAAGCTAAATCAACAAGTACTACAATATTTTCTTCTCTTCCCCTGAAAGTATTTTTTAAAGGTAGTAGACATGGGCAAATCAAATTTTGGTGAACAGGTAAATGATCTCCATGTCCATCCCCATCTCTTTTGGAATATACTGAAATGGTCAACTCTGTCTCTTAACATATTTCTATGACAAAGTTTCTGTAGATGAGTTGGGCATTGCTAGATCATAAACTGAAGATTTTAGAAATTCTTCCAGTGAAATGGTATCGATTGAATATGGCCCTGGCAGATTTCAAGTGGGGTCAAATGTGGTTTACAGTCATGGAGGAAGGATGTTCCAGGAAATCAGAGGGAGAAAATAAGCCTTTCAGGGCTTTGCTTTCCAATAGTTTCTCCAGGGGTGAATGAAGAAAACTGGCGAAGACAAAATGTGTAACAGACACATACTAAATGACTGCAGAAGAAGTTCTGTTTTAGGTTAGACTAAGTTTCTCAGGCATGATGGAATGGGCTGGACTGGGGGAAGTAGAGGGGAAGTGAGGACAGCAGTAGTGTTTGGAAGTCCTGGTGTCAGAGCTCTGTTCTTCTTAGGGAATCAAGGCAACAAGGTCCCTGAGAAATGATGATAGTTCCATTAGATGTCATTCTGCCAGGGAAGATTCAGTCCCATTCCAAGACCCCAAGGCAGCATAAGAATTTTTTTATGAAAGGATCATAGCAGTTGACAAAGAAGGGAGAGAGGGAGCCAGCAGGAATCAGAGAAAGCGTATTTCCAGACTGAGGGTCCCACAAGAACACTCTTAAAGAATTTCCATGTAGGTGGCTGATTTTGACATTATCCTGCTTTCCCTCTTCCCCAGCATCTTGACATGATGTCAATACATTGAATTCTGGAAAGGGGTGGGAGTGAGTGGGCAGGGAAAAGAGGACAACCCTGAGTAATTAGTTAATTGAGAGTGAGTAAGTCAACAAACCATCTGAACTTGAAATTTGTGTCAATGCAACACAGGATTCATGATTTGGAAATGCTCAGGGACACTCTGTTGATTATTGAAACTTAAACAAATTAATTAGAGAAACACATGATTTATTTCATGGTTGTTTTAATTTGTATTACTCTAACCACTGGTGAACAGTCTTTCTAATTGATTGTTCTCTGGATGTGAAGTGCTAGCAATGTTCATTTTATTGCTGTATTATTTGTTGAACATTGTTCTTGAAAATTGCTGGCTAATGACATTCAAATGATATTATTAATCTTTAGTAATTGCTATTCGACTTGAGCATGATTAGGTACCCCAAAGGTAATAATTATTCACTTAAAGAATTAGTCTTGTTTAGAACTTTCCATCTCTTTATTCATCTTTGTCTTCATGAAATATTTTATGATTTTTATATAAGCAGAAATTTAGGTGGCAAGAACACATTGAGAAATGAGTTCAGTTATTGTCTTTCTTTTCTTCCTTTTTTTGGTGTTTCTAACAAAAAAATAAAACAAATGGTTGAGGGCCAACTCAAGATCACAGCGGGGAAGGCCTTGCAGATAGCCAACCTGGGTTCGAACTCCAGGACCCTATATGTTCCCCTACATACTGCCAGGAGAACTATCCTAGATGCAGAGCCAGAAGTTAGCCCTGAGCACTGCTGGGGTGGTTCCCCCAAAGAAGTAACAAAAAGAATCATGAATTTGTTACATCAGAACAAGATCACAGCTAAGACACAGCTAACTATACCATAAAATTCTCTTCTTATAAGCTCCTTTGGGGGGGGGGGAGATTTCCATTTTATTTGAAAAACCATTTCCATGTATGTTCGGTTGCGTTTCCATTCCTCTCTAGGGGTTGATTTTTCATACTCTTATTTGGGAGAAACAATATCTCTAATTGAGATTCTGGTCAATCATTGAACACAGAACATGCACCACTGATCCAATCTTGACCTTCTTAACCCATGTAACATTTAATAACAGTGATTTCTTTTCCAGGTAGGACCATCCAGTGTTGGCATCTCTGCCTCTTCTTGTCCCTTCTCTTCTCTCCAGGGCTCACCAGACCCTCTATTTCTTGATCCGCCTATGGTTGCATTGACTCTAGGAATGAGACAGTTTGAAGAGCTGCTGGCTGTTCAAATAGAGACCAGGTTGTTAGTCTTTCCCCTCTGAAAGCGTCTTTGATGGGTTCTGTAAAACGAACTCGGGACACCCACCGCACCGCTGGCACCCCTGAAGCAGGCTCAGCAGAGATCAAAGGATGTGGACACTGTGCCCTGAGGACGGTGGGGAAGCTGTTTGGCTCAGGGTCTGTGCCGACTTCAGAGCGCCCTGAGGTATCTCCTGGGCAACTGGGCTACCTACCTGTCCGGGGTCCTGGCATTAAAGGCGGCTTTTAAGGTTCCACCCGTTCTCTTCTGTCAGCTGGAATCCCAAGTGTATTTTGAAACTGCCATCGACTCCACACATTGGAAAATGGAGCCAGAGGGCCATTGCGTTTCTTGCTCCAACACTGTCCCTTTGTCTCTGCTAGGCCAACACTGTTCTCTTGTCTGTCTGTTGCCTTGATCGGAATGATTTAAAATGTTATGCAATGGGCCAAGAGGAGAGACCTCCAGGAGGTCACTTCTCTGAGTCTCAGAGCCCACCTCGGCCCCACTCTCCACCACTGACCTGCAGAGAAAGGAGGACATGGATGGATTGTCCCCAAACCACATTCCCTCCCCTCTCTAGCAAGGACCTCTCTTCTTGCTTAGAAACCCCCAGCATCTGGCACAGAGGAGAGCCTGTTCTGTTGACATGAGTGTCCCCAGGAGGGCAATACTGGACCCAAGCACTTTATAAAGCTTCTTTGAAACGATTTTCAAAAAAATAAGCCTGCAATATTTGGGCTAAAAGATAGTACAGGAGGTAAGATTCTTGCTTTTACTTGCACCCAAGCCTGGTTTGCTCCCCAATACCTCATATGGTCCTTAGCATCCTCCTCATCCCCAATGAAACATTTTTCCCCAAACAAAACAAATATCCAATATAAAGTGAGGATTCTTAGATGTTGTCATAACTATTTCTTTTATTTTGCTTTATATTTGGTTTTGGGTTTTGAGGCTATGCCAGGGGTGACTACTAGTTCTATGCTATGAAGACCATGTGATGCTGGAGAAGGAACCAGAGTTGGCTGTATGCAGACTCCTGTCTTAACCATCCTTAACTCAAAAATAAGGGAGTCCAGAAAGTACCAACAAACAGGTGCCTCATTTGGATACTGGGTCTATCATTTCTCAAGGTGAACAAAATAGTTATGGTTATTTTTTTTAATTATAGGGAAATTTTATGTCCTAATCTCTCTGGCTACCTGACTGAGCAGGCTCTTTTCCTTCTAGAAGTCCAAGTTCTTTTTTGTAAGCTTGAAAGCCAAGAAACGTGACTCAAAGACAAACCATGTGATCCTCTAGTTTGGGCCACTAAGTCTTCAGACATAACAAATCCTATTGAAGACTCTGGTTGTTTTTGAAATCCGTCTAGGGACAGGAGCAGATAAGCAAGGAGGAGGGAGTCAGAAGAGAAAGGCAGACTCCCACACAGCAGAGGCTGTGGGTAGGAATTTTTGCAATGAGGACTGAAAGCCTGAGGAATTTGGGAAGGAAGAAGTCTTCTTTAAAGCCAGTGGAAATATGAAAACAGGCTCAGGGCCTCTGCCAGGGCATCCTAGACATGGACAAGTATGTTCTTTAAAGCTCAGGGAAGCTGTCAGAGGCACTCTGCCTTCCTTAGAGGTCCAGAGTAGGCAGCAAGCCCGGAAGGTTACTGGAAATTAAGATAGGAAAACACAGAGCTGGCTTCTTGGCTTCTCATAGATCCACTAGTGCTGGATCTAGATGAGAACCAGCTTCAGTGGGTGGCTAGAGTTCCTTGTGAGTCCAGCAGTTAAGGTGTGACTATGGGCAGGAGCATGCTCTGCGCTTGAACTAGCCTCAGGATTGCTGATTGGAGTGTGCTGATTCCTAGCTTTCCTATTCATGCTATACAGGTAATTAATGTTCTCAAGCCTGTTCTCACATATGATCTTCCCTGATGCCCTTTATCAGTCCATGAGATGTGTAAGGTCATGGTGGACTGGGAGACTGAAACTCTACTTAATCAAAGGTCTTGCTGATTCACTTGGTAGGTGACAGGTGTGAGTGTGGAGCCTAAAGCCAAGTCTACATCTCTCTAGAGAAGATGTAGGCTGGTTCAACTGAGGCACCGAGCTTCAACTTCATTTGACCTCATTTATTTGGGAAGCAAACAAAACAATTTCCATAACTGTTACCAGACGAGCAACTTGCAGTTATGGTCAAACCCAAGAATTTAGAAAATACAACTAAGTAATGAAAGAAAATACTTACCACCCACCACCCCAGCAGACAACTGTTTATATTTTAGTGATGGCTTTGATAAATCTCCACACATAAGCAAGTTTTTGTATCTTGAAAAAACTTTTTTTTTCAAAAATAAAATCATTTGATATAGAATGAAAGTTGTTTTATTTTTGTTTCTGTTTTTGGACCACACCCGTAAGTGCTCAGATCTTATTCCTGGCTCTGTGCTTAGAAATTATTCCTAGTAGATTCAGGGGTTCATATAAAGTGCTGCAGATCAAACCCAGGTCACATGCCAGGCAATTGGCTTACCTGCTGTACTATTTCCCCAGCCCAACTATAAAATGAAACTTTAAAAAAATTTCTATATATTGAGAAAATCTATTAAAGTCAAGATTACAGACATTTAAACTATAGTTCTCACTACATGCTCCCTACATTCCCTTAAGGCATAAAATATATTTAGTTTTTATTCTTCTGTGTTTTCAAATTTGTGCTATTATTTTAACAACCTGTAGTAAAGAGGCCAGTAATTAAATTTTTGCAGAGAGTCTTAATATTTCCTTGATGACCAATTTCTGGAATTATAATTGCCCAAAGACTGCATATTGTTAGAGTTCCCACCAGAAAGCTATCTGTGGGAGAAATGTTTCTCTTCTCTTTAGCAACCCTAAGTTTATAAATTCAAAATAAGATGGCAAATGCTTTCATGGCAGAGGAGGAGGCCACCAACATCTTATGATAAAGTAAAGTCCTGTCCTCACAAAGGTGTAGGGTTTATGAGTAAAATCAGCAGACTACATACTTATTGCCACTTCCCTCATGCCAGAAGATCAGCTACTATAACAAAACAATATCCATAAGAGGGAACATTAAGGAAAATTTCCCTCAATCCACACTTCAAAGGCTCAAGGAAAACACAACCCAGGGAACAAGTCTAATCCATCAGTGGCTCCTGGCCATATACCTCCTCCTATAATCCCTTCATTTTTTTTTTTTTACAAGTTAAGTAGGGTTAAGCCAGGTCAGCATTTGGATAAAGGTCCTCTAAAGAAATCTTAAGGACTTTATGTGTAAAGTGTAGTTCATGATTGTGTAAATGTCAATTCTGTGCAAACAAGTTCATGGAGAACTTTCCAAAACACCTATTTCATAGTGGAAAATACTCTGACTTCTGCAATATTGCTGACAAAATGAGAGTAGGAACCTATGAAGAATGGTTCTGATTCATTGGTTATAGTTCTTAGAAAGTTAGTAAAGCAACTGGTCTGCTGGTACCTTGCAAACTTAGGGCAGGGAACTAACCACCGGGGCCCCCACCCCTGATTCAGAGGGAAAATCACCCATTTTTATTGTCACAAGATGATTTGAGAAAGTACTAGACTCTTCCAACTGGTGTCATAACATCAAACTTTTAGATTGTCAAGCAAAATGCAGAACTCATGAAACAAATAGTTCAGGGGAAAAAAAGAGTTTTAGCAGGAGGTTGAAATATTCAGTGGACTTTATCTCTGTATGTAGAACCCATTAGTTATCCAGATATCCTTCATGTTTCTATAGAGAAATGCAATGTCAGAACACCACTAAACGAAAGGGGTTTGGTAGGGAGGAATACTGTATAGAAACAACCTGTAGGATACAAAAGACTTAAGTTTGAGGGAGTAAAACTAGAGAATTGTTTAGAGAAAAAGGTTAGCTTTTGGGCCCATTGTGTTTTAAAAATTTTTTTGATAAAAATAAGCCATAGTGAATTTTATAGTCTTGTTAATTTGCATAAGTTCAGCTCACAATCCTAGTGTTGTCACTAACAACCCTGATCCCATTAAGAACTATGGTATCCAGAGAACTCTGTTTGAGCCTAAATTGAAAGTTGAAAACTTCATTTCAAGGGCTGGATTTTATTACACACTAAGAAGTTACTACATACTATATATACATATATATATATATATATATTATAATCATTTCCATCCTTCAGTGGACGTTTCCATTTGTTGATAACTGTGGAGTTATTTATTGATTCCAAATGAGTCTACACTTTGTTGATAAGTTGATAAGTGATTGGTTCAGAGCACTCACACCTTGAATACACTGAGATGTGGCTATTTCCAGGTCAGGGCCTCTTGAAGGTATGAAATTACCTATTACTTACATCAGGCATCATATTTATGGTAAAGTTCAGGCATATAATGGCAATTTCCATAAGACTCATAGTTTCCCCCTTATTGTTAGGAGTTTTTCTGCTATATATTTTCTTCCTCAGGTATAGAAATGGTGACATGAAGGAAGAGAAAGCATATTGTCATAAAATATATTCCATTTATTTTATAGCTTTCTACCTAAGAAATGTTGCAACCTTTAAAATTCTGTAGCTAATCATAGACTTAGTTCTAACTAGAAAAACCTACTCAAGTCGTCCCAATTACTGAGTGCAGGAAGTCAAGAAAATGTGCTTTTCCCCCCACTAATATTCCTATAAGGAGCCAAGGAGCTAATAAGGCCCTCTTGGAATTTTGCTGGGAAACCAGGTATTAGCCTTTTTCAGAAATACCACCAAATTGTATGATTAAAATTATGCTGCTGCCGAAAAGCCAGAGAGATAGCACAGCAGTAGGACATATGCCTTGCACACAGTCCATTCAGGACGGACCTTGGTTCGATACCAGGCGTCCCATATGGTCCCCCAAGCCAGGAGCGATTTCTGAGTGCATGGCCAGTAGTAACCTCTGAGTGTCATAGAATGTGGCCCAAAAAGCAAATAAACAAACAAACAAACAAAAAAACAAATTATGCTGCTGCTGTTAGGAAAGATAAAGTCACAAAATTTGCCTACACATGGATGGATATAGAGAGTATTATGCTGAGTGAAATGAGTCGTAGGGAGAGAAATAGACATAGAATAATCACACTCATTTATGGGACATAAGAAAAATAAAACATAATGTGGCAATAATATATGGAATCAATAGAGAGGAGGGCCAGGAGGACTAGTCCATGGTAGGAAGCTTGCCACAAAAAGTGGAGCAGTGCAGTTAGGGTAGAAAAGAGATAACTATGCCAATGATAACTGGAACTGATCACTCAGGACAATAACTGGATGTTGGATGAAAATAAAGTTATATGAACAATACTCCCTCATCAACAATAGTGCAAATCATAATGTCTAAAAAGGAAAGAATGAAACGAGAAAGAAAGAGACAGAGAGAGACAGAGAGCAATGAGAAGAGCAATATGCCTGCCCCAGAAGCAGGCAGAGGGGAAGGTGGGAGGGAAACCAGTAACATTGGTGGTGGGAAATGTTCATAGGTGAAGGGTGGTGCCCATTATATGACTGAGCATGAACAACTTTGTAATCACAATGTTTAAATAAAATAAAAGAAAGGCCATATGCAAAAGTATTATGCTGCTGAATTAGTTTTTGAAAGAATCCAAAGGCTTAGGTCATACTGTGAACCTCAAGATGTCTCAGATACTAGTTACAGTCTTCTCTCCCCTTCTTCTTGATCATTTCCTAAGTCTACTGGAGAAGGCATTGGGGATTTAAAACACTATTAGTCCATTTAAGGTATTTTTCAAATTTTTTTCAACACTTGAAAGCTGATTCCTTTATATTCATAGGTGTCAAAATGAATTAATTCAATGAAAACATATTGAACAATATTCTGGGCTATCATCTAAATGTGCTGTTATATCCTTCTCCATACTAAAAAGACTATAGATTAAAATCTATACATGCATTTTAAAAATAGGGTTTTAAGACTATAATCAATTTGACTCTTTTTGACTATTAATTTAACTTAGAGGATTTGTGTTGTCCTCCCACCACTCCTGTTCCTAGCATGCATCCCACATCTCCCTCCTCTACCCGCCCCCCCCCAATAATGATAGTGCAACTGTTCTCCACTTGCACAGTTTATTGTAGATTGGGCATTGAGTTATTGTTGTTGACTTTGGATTTGATCATTTTTATTTATACCAAATGAACATACAACTGTCTGGTCTTGGTAACATCCATTTTCTCCCTCAAATTATGAGGCTTATCAAGGTGATTCAAGTAATGTTGTTCTATTGGAAATATAAGAAAAGATATGGGAAAAGAAAAGAGAAAAAAGGCAAATAAAACAGAGAAAAACTAGGAGGAGTCTATCTAAGTACTATAAATATCCATTTAGAAGAAGAGAGGGAAAAAAAGAAGAAAAAAGGTAACAAAACAAAACAAAAACAAAACAACAAACAAAACCCAAAACAATAAGGGAGTAACAAAAAAAGTACAAAAAAATTAAAAAAGAATAAACCCAAACCCCAAACCATGAGCTACGAAGAAACAAACAAATGCAAAAAAACAAACAATAACAACAAAACCAGACCAGCAACTTCTTAAAAAAAAGATGTTGTTTCTTCTCCTACTTTTTTTTTTTTTTTTGCATATGCCTGGCAAATATTGGGGAAATTAGAACTACAATTCTCTTGGCCTAAGAGATACAGGGTTTCTCCGTCCTTGATGCATACTGCCATGGGAAAAACTACAGGCTCTATACTCACTCATTTACACACCCCAAGGTCTTTTTATGGTGCCAGGAAACTTTTCGCTCAGATGTGGGTGATGATATTCTGCCTCTGTAGCTGGAGATCTTGTTATTTTTGTAGGCCATAAGGTGAAGGCTAGGAGAGAGTTTTTCTTTACAGTTTTAGGAGTTCTGTTCCATCACTGTTGTTGTAGTCAGTCTTTTATAATTAGTGGTCTTGGATATTTTTTCAGATCCTAGGACAGATCCTAGGGTATAGTCTTTCAGCATGGTTCCAGAAGTTCTGCTCAGTCACAATTGTCAAAGTCAGACCTCTGGAATTAAAGATCTTGGTTTTTGTACAAATTCTAGGCCAAGGCCTACTCTAGGAACTTCCTCATTGGTCCCTTGATAGGTTCTGTCCAGTCCATTTTTGTCAAAGTCAATCTTCTATAGATGTGATTTTGGTTTTTGCTTAGGACAAAGGATGACATATCTCCTGATTGCATCATACCGTTAGGTGATGGAATCTCTCATTCTTAAAGGAGAGTGCATATTTACGCAAGGCAGACTTTTTCAATGGCAACAGTTGACACTACAAAGATGGTGAACCCTTTGCCCCAGAAGATGGCTTTGCCCCTCTCTTAACTGATGGACAGTTCACTATTAATCCTAAAAGGAGTGACCCCTATCTCTCTGCACCCCTGCTCTCTCTCTATTTGGCATCACACACACACATCATCTTAAGTGGCTTCTCATTCTATGGTTTAACCACCTCATCTGATTTTTCCCTTTACTGTTACAGTCTTCCAAGTGTCAGTAAAGTGTGATCAAAGAGAATAGTCACATGAAAATGAAGCTTCAAATGCATGCTCTACACCTCCCTATGAAGATGAGGGAACATTTGTTTAATTCTAAGTTTCCTAAAACGAACACAAAAGGACACATTACATTCCTTGAATTAAAAAGACCTGGTTTATTTCTCAGATGTCTCTTTGAATATGTTGATTGTCTTTGAAAAAATAAAGAATGGTAAGAATCAGTTGACATCTCCAGGACTATCTTTAGCACAGTCTAATTCTAGTTCCTCGGAAAGGCAAGGGAAATTCCATGATATGTTGGAACTGGATTAAATTGATACAGGTAAGTGATCCTTTTCCTTGGAAACCACCACAACAGGAAGCCAATGCAAACAAGCATATTTCTTAGTATCCAGGCGCTCCCTGCAAGACATGGAGCCATAAAGAGCAGAGACCTGCCTCTTCACTTTGCTTTCTATGCCACAGAGCAAATCTTATTTTTCAAGTAACTATTTATCAATATTTATCAATAACTATCAATGACATTTAATTTAATTTCACAATTAATGTCTTTTGCTAACACTTTAAGGTTATTTTATTTTATACTCTACCATTTTCCCAGAAAAATAAAACAAGAAGTTACAAAGTGTAGGACCCTCTTTGAATGAATGCAGGAGTTCATAGTTCAATAGCATCTAATCGATGGTTTCTAAGACCAGCTTGGTGCCAGAGTCTGAGATATATGCCAGAATCACAAACTGTGGGTCTAGCTCTCACAAACCTTAGAGTTTATACCAGAGAAGGCCGATGAGTTTTGTCATCTTTCTTGGTCAACTTTCTTAAATTTGCCATGCTTCTCTGTGCATTAGTGCTGAGTCAAAAGTTCTGTTTGTATTTTGGTTCCTCCTGGGTCAAGATTTACTTCTAACTACATTTTTATCTGTTCTTAACTAATACTATCTGCTTGAAATACAAGAATATCAAATAAACTCTTATATTTGTTATGTCTAGCTAATATAAAAGAATATATGTGTCAGTTCCAAGCCTCCCAAGCCACCATTGTCACTTAAAGAATTCAAATTACATGTGTTATTAGTGTGTATGCCTAAAAAGCATGATATAGTGGTTAGAAACTATTCCTGTGCCAAAGACTTAAAAATTCCAGGAAGGATTTGAAGACAATTGTAAAACAAACTGAGCATATAAAAAATTATGACAGCAACAACACCATAAACCCAAGCCAACTCCCTATACAATTTACCCCCTTCTCCCTTTGGGGATTTTCTAGGAAAACTATTAAAATTTATGAATAAGACACTTGTGTTTACCAATGACCTATAAAAATGATGGGCATGGGAGAGACAGGACTAAGGTGGCCAAAAGAAATACTGATTTTTTTGGGCCTAATGTTCTCTACACTAGTATTTTTTTTATTTAAAAGTCATGTTTAATGTACACATTTACATATATATATTTGACAGCCTTCTAGCTTAATGAATCACTAAACACATTTTGTTGATTTTTTTATGCATTAATTCTTTAGACTACTGAAAATCAGTCGATTTATTATTTCAAGTGAGTTATCCTGCTACTGAAAAAGTGTTAATATATAGTGTCAATAATGATGCTTACTCTGTTAATTTTTGAATTCTATTCTATTGTACTTTAATATTAAAGTAAACTTATATTCTGTTGTATTTTTAATGTTTAATGTTGTTAAATCTATTAATAGGCTGTAAGATATTTTTGTAATAGTGGACATAGTGGAGATAATTGAACATCAAAACTGAATATACCCTGCTAGATTAGTTCCCAGAGAATATGGTTTAATCTTTAATGCACTAATAAGAATCTGCAAATTAATGCATTGCCTGAGAATAGTGCTGATTGACTTTATCTACACTAGTATTTTGCAAGACAGTTTCCAGAAGTTTCTGGAAGAGGATCCCATTTTTTCTAGTGGGACATGGCCCAAGAAACCAGGGAAAATGGTTAGTGTGGCTCAAGAAAAGGAAGAATATTTTCATATTCTCATGTCACTAATTTAATCCAGAATGGGAGTCCTAGCCCCTAGCCTCTCTGTTCACCCTCCAGCACAGTTCAATGCATTTTTGGAGACTGATGAAGAGGAGGAAGAGGGGACTCAATCTGCCAGAAACACCCAGATGTATAACTAAGAATAGCTACCAATGCGCCGCAGTAAAATTTTACATTTTAGCTAAATTACTAATGAATTTTAGGACCTTGCCAAAAGAGAGAGATGGGAGAAGAGAAGAGTTCCAAAGAGTGGTGAGTGAGGGAAATGTGTGTGTATATATTTGTGTGTGTGTGTGTGTGTGTGTGTATCTCACACACATATAAAATCCTTGCTTGTGTTTTTCATTTGGGATTCAGAGACACATGCTCATCTTTTTTTTTTTTTTCTTTACCATATTGATTGAACATAATTAGGTCTTGGCAAGCTGCCCTTCCCTCTCTTGGACATCAGTGCTGTAGTGCGTTTCCACATGGTTATCCACAGGAGGTTAGAGCGGGAGGTTATTTGCTTTGCCTTCTGCCTTAACTCCAGGGGTGGTCACATTTTTGGACTTATTTGGCTTCCCAGTGATTTACACATTAAGGCTCAGGTCTGTTCTGGGGCCAAACGGAGCTGCTGTTGTTCTCTCACTGCCACCTCGTACTGCTTGGCCAGTGGCTCTTTGCTCACCCTCTCATTAGACTTCTTAGTCCACATTTCTTTTTGGCAAAGAATGGTGGGTTATTTTGACGATGTGCCGGATTTGCCTAGGCCTCTATCCCTCGCTGCCCTGAGAAAGTGGCCACAGAAAAGGGAAAAGCACCCCTTTTCTATGATGAGTTGCTTTGCTTCTCCTTGGGCTTCTCCCCTGCCCTTAGGCATATGACACTTTCTGCTTAAGCAGGAGAATTGCTTTCAGAAAAGCTTCAGAGAACCAAGTATGCCCACATTGTTCTCGCCCATCTCTGATTCCATCTTTGCTGATGGCTATTGTTACTATTTTAACTGCAGAGTTTAGAGAACTCAGGTAGCTCTTAGACAGCAGATCCCTAAAATGAAAGGTGTCCCCCTTTATGGGGGGAGAGGGGCCACACCCAGTGATGCTCAGGGGTTACTTCTGGCTATAAGCTCAGAAATTGCTCCTGACTTGGGGGGCCATATGGAACGCTTGGAAATGGAATCGTGGTCAGTCCTAGGTTAGCCCTGTACAAGGCAAATGCCCTATCGCTTGTGGCACCGCTCTGGCTCCTCCTCTTCTGGCTAATTTCGGTGCTAAACTCACTCGCTGTTTCTCCTAGGATCTCAACACCCTTCCAAATTAAGGCTTTGTTTCACTTAAATCGTGTGTCTGCATGAGTGATGTTTATAGTGTGCAAAGGGGGCCAGTAGAAATGTATTAACACATGTAATCCTAAAATCAAGAGCAAAAGCCCGCAAGCCTTACGTGAAGTTTGGAGACATGGTTCAAATGGTAGGTAGCATGTGTGTCTTGAATGTTCCAAGCCCCATCCACAGATGTGTGTAAGCCAAGTGGTTCCCCAGTCCTGTCAAGTGTGACCTTGATTGAAAATTAAAATTATGGGTCTATAGAGATGAGGATTAGGAAGACCAGTTCATGGTAGGAAGCTTGCCACAAGAGCAGAGAATGCAGTTAGGGTAGAGAAGGGTCTGATATGAATGTGATAGTTGAAACTGGTCATTCTGGACAAAATAGTGGGTACTGAAAGGAGATAAAGTGACATGCATAGTACCCCTTCATTAACAGTAGTGTAAACCACATTATCAAAAATGGAGAGAGGGGGCCGGAGAGATAGCATGGAGGAAAGGCATTTGCCTTTCATGCAGAAGGACAGTGGTTCGAATCCCGGCATCCCATATGGTCCCCGAGCCTGCCAGGAGCGATTTCTGAGCCTAAAAGCCAGGAGTAACCCCTGAGCGCTTCCAGGTGTGACCTAAAACCACACAAAAAATGGAGAGAGAAAGTGTGTGTGAGAGAGAAGTAAATACCCATACTAGAGGCAAGCAGGGAGGAAAAAGAGCATCAGGACAATAAGAGCAAAACTAGGGATATTTTGTGGAAGGGAATGTGCACTGATGAAGATTATTGCACACTGTATGACTGTAACTCAATTATGAACACTTTATTTATGGAATAAAACCCTATGTTATGAACAACCATGTAACCTTGGTGTTTAAATTTAAAAAGAGAAGGCTGTATAATATTCCATTGTGTATATGTACCACAGTTTCTTTAGCCATTTATCTGTTGAAGGACATTTTGGTTGTTTCCAGAGTCTGGCTATTGTAAAAAGTTCTGCAATGAATATAGGTGTGAGAAAGGAATTTTTGTATGGTATTTTTGTGTTTCTAGGTTATATCCCTAGGAGTGGTATAGCTGCCCAACACTAAAAATGTTCTAAAAATCCAAATAAAATAAAATAAAATTCTGGTCCAAGAGATAGTACAGTGGTCAAGATACTTGGCTATGTGCACCTAATCCTAGTTTGATTCCAGAGCACTGCAGTGGGTCACAGACCAAAGAATAGTCCCTGAATACCACTGGATACAGTTCTATCCTGTTTACATAAAACAAAAAATTCAGAAGCTACAAAGCTTAGTGTTCATCAATATCTCCTCTTACCCTTGACTTTCATATTTCAGGAGTTTTGTTTGAGGATGATTTTGTAGGTTTTTCTTTTTTTTGTTTTTGGGGTCCACACCTGGCACTGCTCAGAGCTTACTCCTGGCTTTGCACTCAGAAATCATTCCTGGAAGGCTCAGGGGACCATATGAGATGACGGGATAGAACCAGGGTCGGACACATGCAAGGCAAATGCCCTAGCTGCTGTGCTATTGCTTTGCCCCCAGTTTCTAGGTTTTTATCAAGATACTGGAATTTACAATTGTTCATAATATAGTTTCTTCCAATGAAATATTATGCAATGTTTTAGCACTAATATTTTTTAAAAAATAATTTCTTTATTTAAACACTGATTACAAACATAATTAAAGTTGGGTTTCAATCATAACAAGAACACCCCATTCACCGTGTAACCTTCCCATCACCAATGATCCTATCTCTTCCCTCCCTCACCCGCACTTGTATTTGAGACAGGCTTTCTACATCCCTCGCTCACTGACATTGTTATGATAGTTCACAGTGCAGTTATTTCTCTAACTACACTCACCACTCTTTGTGATGAACTTTATATCTTGAGATAGTCCGTCTGGCCCTCATCTCTGGGAATTATTACAATGTCTTTAATTTTTATTAAAACCCATAGATGAGTGGACTATTCTGTATCTATCTCTCTCCGTCTGACTAATTTCACTCAGCACAATAGATTTCATGTACATCCATGTATAGGAAAATTTTATGACATCATCTCTCCTGAAGGCTGCATAATATTTTGTTGTGTATATGTACCACAGTTTCTTTAGCCATTTATCTGTTGAAGGACATCTTGGTTGTTTCCAGAGTCTGGCTATTGTAAAAAGTTCTGTGTTGAATATAGGTGTGAGGAAGGAATTTTTGTATTGTATTTTTGTGTTCCTAGGGTATATCCCTAGGAGTGGTATAGCTGTTCAGCACTAATCTTATACAGTGAACCCATCTCCCATCACTGTCCCAGGTTTCCTCTCATCTCCCTGGCAGGCATATAACACATTGACTTCATATTTCTTGTTTCAGAAAGTCTTTAAAGAATGGAGAATGAAATTATTGAAAAACAAAGCATTAAAAGTCCTTACTCAAGTGTTCATGTTCATGTTCTGATTAATCTTATTACAGAACTCACCTCTTCAGAGATGCCTTCTTCAAATTACTCTCCACCAACACATTTCTCCTCTCCACTTTTCAAGTGTTTCTTTTGGACTCTTGACATGATTTGTAATCATCTCTTTTTTGACTTTGGATGCCTCCCCCAGACAGTGAGCTGCATGATGACACAAAATGAGTCTGTGTTTCATATCTGCACACCCTAGGACCTTTGTAAATGTTTAACTCATAATTTGTGAACAAGGCAGTGCTCAGGGGTTGCTTTGTACTTGGGGTTTCAGGAACCAAGGTTGAGCCACCTGCAAGGCAAGCTCCTTAATCCATGTACTATTTCTCCAGCCATCATTCATAGTACCTTTTGAATAGTACCTTATCATATTTGAGGAGTAGAGAATGAGAGAGCAAAAGAATAAATTAGTTTGCCTATTGGTGGACTGAGACAGGAAAACACAAAACACCTTGGGCTGAAATCAAGACAACATATAAGTGAGGAAATTTGGTGAATTGGGTGATCAGGAAGAGAAGAGTGACAAGCGTTTTTCACCAGATTCTTCCTTCTCACCACCACCACTGTTCCTGCTGTAATCTCCTATAAATAAATGCATAATACTAAAATTAAAAGACTCTTGGAGAGTTTTAAATTTAAGAGAAATACCAGAAGCACAATAAATAAAACCAAAAGCAATTAATGGGTTATGAGTTAAAGCTACTGAAAATATTATATATTCACTGGAGTCAAATTTCCTGTTAGGAATGATAATGGGTGAGAGGACTGACTTTGATGATTTGCCCAGAGCCCCCACATGGAGATTCCAGATCCTGTGATGTGGGCACCTGGCCGACAGATTTCAGGACTCTGTGTGGTTCCCCTGAACCAAATATCTGAAGGAGCCAGAAGAAAGGGGTGAAGGCTGGAAAATGTGTTATCTATAAAAGTAAACCACAAAAATCATATTCAAATGCCACTAAAGGCCTTAATTTAGGCTGCAAAAGCCAAGACATTTAGAATAAATGATCGTAAATTCTCACCAGTGTGGTAACACACAGGGCCAACAGCATGTGGTGATGGACCTGAGCAAATATCTCAGCTTGGGCAGGAAGAGTGGGGAATGAGGATGGGGGTTTGGGTTGAGAGGCTAATTACCTTGGTTTTCCAATTTTTCTGTGTACTTTTAGGAATTTAATTTCTGGTTCTTAAAATTAACCTCCTTTAATGATTAAGTTTTGGGATATAATTATGCTTTTCCCATTGTTTTATTACAAACAGCTGTGTTAGACTTAAAGTTTAGAAACTCAAATACAGGGGTCAAGGAGCTTGTCTTAAATATGGCCAAACCAAGTTTATTCTCAAGACCACATTTTAGTGATATCCAGGTGTGATATCTAAGCACCGAATCAAGAGTAAATCCTGATCACCACCAGATTTGGATCATCCTGCCTCCCAAAAATAGAAACTTTGATGTACATGTCAAAATTAAGTTTCCATCTGAACACACCTAGCACCATTTACTTACTAAAAGTCAAGATTTAGCCTACTTCTTGAATGACTCTGTTTCAAAATCAAAAATTGATTGTGAAAGTTATCCTCAGATGTATTTATCTTCAATTCAATAGTGGATGTCTGAAGGGAAAGATTAATCAAGAAATTGCTCCAATTCATTAAGAAACTATCTTTTCTCTTTCTTTCTTTCTTTCTTTCTTTTCTTTCTTTCTTCCTTTTCTATCTTTCTTTCTCTCTTTCTTTGTTTTTGTCTTTCTTTCCTTATTTTTCTTTCTTTCTTTCTTTCTTTCTTATTTCTCTCTTTCTTTCTTTTTCTTCTTTCTTTCTCTTTCTTTCTTTCTTTTCTTTCTTTCTTCCTTTTCTATCTTTCTTTCTTTCTTTCTTTTTTCTTTCTTTCTTTCTTTCTTCTCTTTCTTTCTTTTTTTCTTTCCTTCTTTCTTTCTTTCTTTCTTTCTTTCTTCTTTCTTTCTTTCTTCTTTCTTTTTCTTTCTTTCTTTCCTTTTTTTCTTTCCTTCTTTCTTTCTTTCTTTCTTTCTTTCTTTCTTTCTTTCTTTCTTTCTTCTTTCTCTTTCTCTCTCTCTTTCTTTCTTTCTCTCTTCTCTTTCTTTCTCTCTCTTCTTTCTTTCTTTCTTTCTTTCTCTTTCTTTCTTTCTTTCTTCTTTCTTCTTTTTCTTTCTTCTTTCTTTCTTTCTTTCTTTCTTTTTCTTTTTCTTTCTTTCTTCTTTCTTCTTTCTCTGTCTTCCTTTCTTCCTTTCTTTTTCCTCCTTTCTTCCCTCCTTTCTCTTTCTCTCTTCTTTCTTTCCCTCCTTTCTTCTTTCATTCTTTTTCTTTCTTTTTTCTCTTTTTTATGATTTTTTATTGTGAAGTGATAGATGTAATTGATGGTATTTTCCTGGTGAATCAGAGGTTGATAGAGTCTACCTTGCAAACTTGAGCATTTAATTTCTGATGGCACAACATATGCCAGGTGTCCTGGAGCTGAAGAGATAGTACAGTGGGTAGAGAATTTGCATTGCACACAGCCAACTTGGGTTTGACCCCTGGCATCCCTTATGGTCTCCAGGGCATCACCAGGAATAATTCCCGAGTGCAGAATCAAGCTCTGTTGGGTATGGTCCCAAATCAGAAACAACAAAAAATCCTATATCATCACAATAATTTCTGTTAGAACTTAGAATAAGAGCAGGAAAGGAGTGTCAGTTGTGGTTCACTTACATTTTTTAAAAACATTTTGGGGGGGTCACACCTGGCAGTGCTCAGGGGTTACATTTTGAAGAAGACAAGTCTGTAAATATGGAGAATCCACACAATAGGCAGGATCTTGTGGGTCATCTTTCCACTGGTTCCTGACCGAGTCTTGGAGTCTGGCACTATTCTTCCACCCAACCACCAATTTTGTTTAATTCTCTCCTAAAGTTTCATTCACCTCATTGGGAAATGAAACTAGTTTTTCCTAGGGTAAAGTTCTTGACCTGGAAGCAAGCTCAATAAGTGCCTTTCGCATTGGTAGCAGTGGGTGAGGAATAGGTATGCTTATTGCCATTGATCTTTATGGCAAGATTGTGAGGATTCATTTCCATTCCATAGAATGATGATGGATTAATAATTTCCTGTTTGTTTCCTCACTATGAAAGATTTTCCAGAGTAAACTGAAGATTGGATGTTTCTTCACATAAAGTATATTTCTACTGGGATGTGCAGAAATGATGCCCAGAGAGGTTTAATTTGCTCAAGGCTATATTCCATACTGACCACAATGGAGGTTGCTCTAGAGTCCACAGGCTCTCTCTCCACTTCAGACTGGCTGATTTCTTTTACACCAGTCACTCTCATTCCTGTCTACTTCTCTTATGAATAATTGAGTTGAGCTAGAATGTTCCTTCTATTTTGATAAAAAGAAATATAGTGGTATAATATTAGTGTTATACACTCTTTATACCTTGTATAATATTATTACATGGACTACACCACAAAAGATATGATAACGTTGTCAAAATAATGTAGTATTTGTCAAGGCAAAAGAAGATATACTACTTCTAGATGTCTCGTAGGAGTTTTACTTTAATTATGTTTGGATTTTTTTTTTCAGAAAAAGTAAATTTGTCATGTTATGTTCAACTTCTTTATCAACAAAGATAAATATTTATGATAAAGAGTTGTGAATGAATATAGGTATTCTTTGGGGGCCTAGGGTTATCTAAGCCAAATTTCTATAGCAAGCAGTTAAACATATTCAGAAGATAATGCATATGAAAATGGCATATTTCCAATGAAGAGCAGTGTCTGGCCTTGCTAGAGCTGAATTGTCCCAGGATCAGAGTTTTCTGTGTGCTTGTGGGTCTCTTTGTACACATATATTGACTTGTTACCCACTATCTTGTAGGAAGTGGGTCCTCTATCAGTCTCATTGAGGTAGGTAAATTATTAATCTTTTCATGTCAACTGCAGATTTTAAAAGAATTCTCAATATACTCATTATTTATTTTAAAAGAATTCTCAATATACTCATTATTTATTTCATTTTCATGTCTTTAATGTGTGTGAGTGTATTGATGTGTCTATATGAGAGAGGAAATACTGTTTGTGAGTGTGTGCATATTTGGATGTTATTTGTATATGAAGATGTGGTTATATGTCTGTGTGCTCAACCAGAATCACAGACTGTAGTTTTGAACAGATCAATGGTTATCAACTCTTTTCCACATGTAAACCACCAGCTTATAGGTACAATGGTATTTGAAAAACACTAAATTAGACTTTTGTCTCAAAAACCTAAGATAAAGGTAGATGGAAGATGCTAAAGAAGATTGAATAATAGTAGTTTATGAAGAATTAAAATCTTTTCTGAGGATACTTGACATTGGTGGTGACATCAATGCTGGGACATTATATGGTTAAAACTTAACTATGAAAACTTTGTACTTCATAGCAAAATACACTTTTAAACCTTTTTTTAAATTCAAGTCATCATTGGGAGTGGGAAATAATTGTACTACAAATTAAAGTGTCTAAAAGGGAAAAAAGCAAGAGACAACACAGAAAAAAATAGATGGAAAATGTATACCCCAGAGATGGAAAATGAATAGGGTATTGGGGATTGTGAGAGAGAAACTGAGGACATTGATGGCAGAAAATGTGCACTGGAGTAGGTTTTGTACATTGTACACTGTAATACAGTCATGAAAAATTTATTTGAGGAAAAAAAACTGAACTATGAACAACCTAGTAACCATAGGTTTCAAGGTTAAATTTAAAAAATAAATAAATAACAAAAAATAAATTCAAGTATTTTTAGTTATTTTTCTAATTTATGAAAATTAAATTCTACTGGATTTCCTTTATTGGTAAGAAAAGAGTTGAAGAAGCTTAGTGGAGTAAACAAGGCATTTGTCTTCCATGACCCAGATTTTTTCCCAGCATCCTAGATGGTCCCCTGAGCCTGACAAGAGTGATCCTTGAATGTAGAGCCAGGAGTAACCCCTGAGCACCACTGGGTGTGGCCATAAAACCAAAACTAAAAATTACAAAAAAGAAATGGATTGAATAGCTTCTCAAGGCATCTTATTGCCCCAATATGGCAGAGAACTCAAGATGCCTGTGCTTAGTCACTATTGTGTATCAGGCAATAGGTATAGTAAGAAAGTAAGTAGATTGTGGCCCTTACCTAGGTGAGCAGAATTCTACTGGGTATGTGGCACAGGCCATAGAAACATGATTAAACATTTCTAATACAGTATGAGGGGAGAAACAACTGCAGCACACTCAGGGGTTATGAGATCAGAGGCACATTTCCTAACGTAGTTTGAGACTGAAGGGTTTGATTCTGAAATTCCTAAAGAAGCTTCATGCACAGCTGTGTTTTAATGGCAATAATAGTAAATATCTATGGATTTCTAGATCTTGTTAGAGCCTTGCTTTTTATTCCTGAGCTTCTTTTTCTGTTTGCAATATGCAACTGTTTGATCCCACTTTCCCCTGCCTTCAAATCTTGCTGAGCTAGGTTGGTACAACCATATTTTTCATTGTATATGTGTTATGAGTTTCTCTCTGTATTTAAAAAAAAAGCCTTAAAGGAGGAAATCCTTAGCAATGTGAATAAGATCAAATTCACAAAGTTTGTCAAGATTCTTCCTCTATGATTTAGATTGAGAAAGTCACTAAATGACTTATCCAAGGCCACACAGAAAGTGGGTGGCCAAGCCAGCTTTAGAAATGAGAAATTCCAACTTCCTGGTGGTGTATATTACCAGGCCACAAATAAGTGGCAGAGCTAAGTGATATTTATGGCCAATGATGATGGAAACCTCAAGAGGGTGGGAAGAGCACTCAAAAGACCAGATAGTTCTTGGCATTTATTAATACCCCTTGGGACTGAACATTGTGATGGTCATTCCATAATAGCCATATGTTGTCTTCATTTGTGAAAACCTCACCCCAGCCCAGCCCCCAGTGTCACTAAACATTTCTCTGAAAGTCTTGTCAAAAACACAGTGATGTGTGTGACATTTTCAAAACTTCAGGAAATGTTTAGGTTATTTCTAACTTGTAATTACAGCAGGAGAGTCTGTTTAGAGAAACAGAAACAGCAACTCCAAAACCAACACAGCTTTGAGAAGGAACTGGTGGTGGTGGTGGTCATAGTGGTGGTGGTGGTGGAGTGTTCTGGCTCAGATGCTCTAACTTCGAAGGTCATGGAACTTCTAGAGAGCCTGGTTTAATGTTTTATGATGTAGGATTCTACTCAGAAGTGTCTGGTTTTAGCTGTACATCTTTGCTTTCTTTTATAAGATTATTCCTGATCTCTTCTAGACAAGATGTAATTCTCTTTAGCCTGGCCATAATCAAGTAAACTTAATTCAGGTTATTCTGTAAATTCGTGTTATCCTGTAAATTTAGTTCCTATTATTCTGTAAATCAGGGATTTTTCCTGCTTAGAACTTACATTCAAGTGACTAATTTTATCATGAGGAAACAATGTCTTAGATTGTTGGTCTGCATTGTGATAATATGTACAGTTTTCTACTTAATACTGCTTTGATGTTAAAACTTTCATCCATTCATAGTATGTATAGTCAAAGTCAAAATTTAGGGGGGTGAAGAGATAGCATGGAGGTAAGGCGTTTGCCTTGCATGCAGAAGGACGGTGGTTTGAATTCCGGCATCCCATATGGTCCCCCGTGCCTGCTGGGGGTGATTTCTGAGCCTAGAGCTCAGGGGTAACCCCTGAGCATTGCTGGGTGTGACCCAAAAACTAAAAACCAAAAATAAATAAATAAAAATAAAAATTTAGATAGTCATTTGACTTTCTGAAAGAAATATTCATCAAAGAAATTAGAAAAAAAAGTTTAAATTTCACATCAACTAATAATGAAGAGTATATATAAATTTTACTTATTTGTTTCTGCAGTTTGGAACCATACTCTGCTATGATAAGGACTTACTCCTAGCTCAGTGCTCTGGAATCACTCCTGTCAAGACATAGGGGGCCATATATGACACTGTGAATAAAACATAAGTTGTACAAGGGATGCATCATACCTTCTGTACTATCTTTTCAGCCTCAGAATGTTTAATGCACTACCTAGTTGTGATTCCTTAAGCCAGATGGTTAATGGTATTCGGAAGGTTGCTTTTTACTATAAGGTACAAAGATGTTACTTTTTATATGGAAGGAGTGACAGGAATCAGAATGAATCTGGAATTGAGCTAAGTCATCTTATTTTTATCCCAATGAATCTTTACAATGGTGCAGAGAGATAAGTATCATTCCATTTTTTTCAACAGAGAATTGGCTAAGACAGTAGGCAATGAAAATTGTTCAAAATTGGTTTTGAAGGCCAGCCAAGTTCTACCACATTGTTTATCATAACTTTCCCCCCACTCCAAGCCCCTTCTTCATCCATTTTTAGCAGGATCTGTGTAATGCAAGTGAAACGTCTAGATGAGGTGGTTTAAATGCATTTATCCCTTCTCTTTAGAAGCCAGACTTTTCTGCTGCTGCTTCTGTCAAGGTTCAGTGTCCCTCCAATTGTTAGCCTGTGAAAGGACCACCCCTGATATGTTGACAAGAAATAAGCTTCTAATCTTCAACACTTCTTTATATGGCTTGTCAGCTCAAAGCTTCTCCCAAAGAAGTATTTCCCAACAGGCCTGGCCACCTTATCATATTCCAAGCAGATCTTAGGCTTTCATGAGTTGTAATACTTGGAAACTCTTATGGTCATGAGCTCTTTGCTCTCTATTTTAAGGCCACCGGGATTGAGTCCATTCTCCGGCCCTTCCCCCACCACTATTTTTGCTCTTCTTTAAAGAAGTCATCTTATCTTTTAGCAACCAGAGTTCATTTTGAGTTGTCTTTTGATATAAAATAAATCACAGTATCCAATGTTTGATTGTTGTGGTTCCCCCGATGTACCCACAGACAATATAAACAGTAAACTGGGTCATTTTCAAGAGCAAGCCATGTGTCAACTGTGCAAGAAATTTTTTAATTTGATTCCTGTCCAAAGACTGTTGGGTAACATCTGGGTGATCTTTTTTTCTTCCCCTCTCAGATTGAAAGAAACCCCCTCTGAGCTATGGGGAATTTTGCTTCTCTGGAAATCTTTCCCTTGTATGCCTGAAAAAGACTAGGTTAGTTTATAGGGCTGAAAGACTTTTCATCAGAATTTATTACTGCTCGATGCCTCTCGAAAGACTCTAATTGAACACCGCCTTTGTACTTCCATCCATGAAAATGGTTCATACCATGACCAATCTGATACATTTTCATTGTCCTTCATAGAATATGCCAAACAAGATCACAGTGAAGCAATTCTTGTGCATCAAAAGAAGAAGGAAGATATTGAGCTTGTAAGAAAGCTTAGGTTTACATCATCTCTGGCCTTTTCCTGCTAGGCTATAGTTCAATTAGAACTGACAGAAACACTTGTGATATTTAGACAAATATTCTAAATAGATGGGACTCCACCCACATAGATATTGATTAGGAAGCATTTTCTGTTAAGTCCAAAGGAAAAAATGACTCTAAAATAGCTTTTATCTCTACTGAAAACTCAACACCTACATATCACACAATGTTATATTTTTCCTTTGATTTAGTAAAATCTTTCTTAGCATCCATAAACTACATGTAAATAAATTTGTTTGTTTCTATGCCACAACCAGTGTTACTCAGAGGTTCCTCCTGGCTCTGCACTCATGAATTACTCCTGGTAGGCTCAGGAGTCCATTTGGGATGCTGGGGATCGAACCTGAATTGGCCTCCTTCAAGACAAATGTTCTACTCATTGTGTTATTGCTAAGGTTCCAAGAAACTTTTTTATAATTAATTTAGTTTCACTAGTTATTGGTTAGTAAATGAATTCATGTTTTTATCTGATAGTCTTGAAGTTCTGTCATGAACTTTATAAAACCTCTTGTTTTAACATTTTATACATTTATATATTTATAAAGTTATTTTATAACTTTATTTTAGGTTTCTTCTCTCAAAGATTCTGTCATCCATTCAAAAATAATCACAATAACAATGAGATATGAGTGCATATATCTTTTCCATTTTGCATCTTCATATTTCATAGATAGTGTGGCATGGAATAGCTGGACTAGAAGGCAATTCTATTATTTGGAGGAAATGGTCTATTCTTAGTTTAAGAAGACATCACTCTTCTACTTTTCATTCTAATTGACCTTCTCATTAGACAGAACCTGGAGTTCCATATTTTCTTTCTTATTTGCGCTCTCATTGCATAGCCACAGTTGTTTTGTATGCAATTTACCCAGAAAGGGTGTAAACAAAAAAGTCGTAAATCCGAACTCTCTGAGTATCTCTTTCCTGTACTTGACAATTAGAACATAATTTAGCAGCAGGTGAGATTCCTCTGATACTTTGAAGATTTTGCTTCTTTGACTTGTGGCTTCTCACACTGCTTTGAAAAATGTTCCTTCTTTTCTGATTTTTGATCCCTTTGTAAGTGACACCTTACTCGGGCCCCTGCCCATCAGAAATCCCAGCATGGATGCTTTTAAAATGCCCCTTTTGTCCACTTTGATGTAAACCTATTTTTATCCACTTTACTGAGTATGCAGTCATCTGTTTGATTTGGGACTCTGATGTCTTTAATTCTGGGAAATTTTCTTGAAATACTTTCTTTGAGGATTGCTCCTTCGATATTTTTCTCTCTGAAACTTATATTATTTAATAACCTCTGGACCCATCTTTTAGCTTGGGTACCTTTTCTTTCCTTTCTTCCATCTTTTAAATTCTATTTGTAAATTTTGAGGTATGACTTACAATGATCATTGTGTTATTCAAATTGTTGTTTAGGTGTAAGACTATACATTTATGCACACATTTTATAACAGAGATGAATTTCTCCCATATTATCTTTCCATTTTTTGCAGTATGTTAAGAAGGCATATGCTTAGACATTTTATAATGCACAAGTTATATTATTTTTCATGCCTTGTGTTTTTGTATCCAATCTTAAAAAATCTTTCCAACTCAAGTTCATACAGATTTTCTACTGGAAGTTTTCTAATTTAAGCATTATGAGCATTAGTTATTTTTTATGTAGAACATGAGGTCATATTTTTGCCTAGGAACATTTAGGAGTTTCAGAACCATCTGTTGAAATACTTTCTTCTCATTCAATTACCTTGACATTCTTGTAAAATATCATTTGCTACGTGAAAGTAAGCCTATTCACTGATCTTTATGTTTTTCTTAAAATAAATAAACTACTGTCTTCATTGATGTCTTCATTTATATTTAAATTTAAAATTAGTTAATGTGATTGTTCCAAATGTTTTTTCTACTTTTACAAAAATATATTTGGATATTCTTGTCATTTGTATTTTTCTATAAATTTGGGTTCAAATGTTTTATTTATACAAAAATAGAGTAGGATTTTAACTGGGTTTGTGTAAAATCCGTGCAACAAATTGGAAAAATTAATTTCTTTATCTTGAGTCTTCTAATCTGTTGACAAGATATGTATTTTAATTTATTTAGCTGTAAATTTCTCTCAGTATTTCTTTTATTATTATTATAATAATAATTTTTATTTTGACCAAAATGGATTACAAATCTTTCACAGTAATATTTTAGGTACATATTGACATTGATCAGGGGAATTCCCACCCCAAAGTTGTCCTCCCTCCACCCCCATTCCCAGTATGCATCCCATATCCCCCCCTCCCTTACACCCCGGGCTGCTAGTATAAGTGGTCCCCTCTGTGTCTAGCTTGTTGCAGATTGGGTATAGATTCTGTTGTCACTGGCTTTGGATTTGGTGTTTAAGTCCAATCATTTTTGTTACTACTTAGTGACCATATAACTGTTTGGTTTTGGTATCTTCCATTATTTCCCCTTCAATTTGAGAGGCAGAACAAGATGGTTCAAGTTATGTGGTTCTGGAGCTGGAGAGATAGCATGAAGGTAACGTGTTTATCTTGCATGCAGAAGGACAGTGGTTCAAATCCCAGCATCCCATAAGGTCCCCCAAGCCTGCCAGGAGTGATTTCTGAGCGTAGAGCCAGGAGTAACCCTTGAGCACTGCCGGGTGTGACCCAACCCCCCCCCCAAAGTTATATGGTTCTGTTTGAAGAAAAGAAAAATAAAATGGGGAAAAATCAAACAAGCAAAAAACAGGGCTATAAATATCAATTTGAGAGAAGAAAGGGAAAAGGAAGAAAAATGAACAACAATAAAAAAGAAAAATAAAACAAAAAATCCAAAAAGCACCACAGCAATAAAAATAGCCACCACTCAATAACCACAGTCCTGAGATAAAACCAAAACAAAGCACAAAATAAAATGAAAACAACAACAACAATAACAAAAGCAAAGAAAATTATTTTGTGCTGCTTCTTTTTTTTCCTGCATAGGAGCATTAAATATTGGGGGGATTAGAAAGGGAATTGGCCTAAGAGACACAGGGTTTCTCCACCCTTGACGTATACTGTCATAGGAATAACTATCAACTCCATACATATTCATTTACTCTCCTCTAGGTCCTTTTGTGGTGTATGGAAAACTTCTGCTCTGTCATGGATGATAAAATCAGAAAAAAATTTTTAAAAATGAGTTGAAAAAAGAAATTAAGGGAACAAAGTGTTGCAGGAGACTATCTTACATTTGGGGATAAAAGGTTAAGAGGTAGTATTATGTGCCAAGATCAGAGAAATGCTGAAAGCAGAAGATTCGGAGGTAACCCTCTGCATGCTAAAAAGATGGAGCAACCTTCATTCTTTCCCTGCTTTTTACCTGGGAAGGTGCGAGTAGTTTGGGATGCCTCTTAATGATACCCTACCCAGTCCTTCCCAGTTCTCTTTCCTTCTCAAAATAATTTGTTGAGCAGGTTTCTTATTCCTACTCCACAGATGAGGGAGGTAGAAAGACTTAGAAGGGTTAAGTGATTAACTTAGGGTCACACAGTTGGTAAGAGAGACTTGAAATTCTGGACCAAACGTAATGACATGTCAAAGTAACAGATCAGATATACAAAGTGATTCATGATTTGAATTTGAGTCATGCAACATACACCCTTCACCAATGCACATCTCCCACCACCAATGTCCCCAGTTTCCTTTCAACTCTCCCTTCTGTCTGACTCTATGGCAAATATACCCCCCCCAGCATACACACACACACACACACACACACACACACACACACTTCCTTCCCCCCTGTGGTTGCCTATGGTGTTGTCTCCTTTCAGCACCCAGTTCTTATCCAGAACGATCATTTCCAACTGTATTATGAGCAACCTTATAACCACAGTTGGAAAATAAAAATCCACAGGTTGTGATCTCACCCCACACGCCGTGTTTCTAACCCTTTAGGCAATGGGTCTGACACACCAGAGTAGTGAGTGGCAAAGAAATAATACCAAGCTAGTCAGGAAAAGATAGACATGGCATCCGTGGCCTTTGCCTCGTGCTCTCTCTGCTCCAGCAAACAGCCAGAACCCCTTTCTTTATTCAAACCAATTCTCAATATCAGGAGGGGGAAGGTCAACTAATCCAGGTGGGCTTTTACATATCAAAGGAAGAGGTTTGGGGAAGGAGGAAGTTGGGGGAACACTGTATTTTAGGGTTATTAACTAGTTTCATCTTATGCACAGTGTTTAAATAAAGCAATTAATTAAAATGTATTGATTAAAATAAGGTAACGGGCCAGGGTCACATTTGCCTACCTAGGTTTGCCTCTCCCTCCCTTGTTGCTGCTAGTTTCTCATCTTAGAAATGGTAAAAATCGGGTGGGGGCAAAGGGAGATGGGGGGCATTGTGGTGGGGATGTTGCACTGATGAAGAGAAGGTGTTCTTTTCTATAACTGAAACCCAACTATAAACATGTTTGTAATCATGATGCTTAAATAAAGATATTAAAATAAAAAAGAGGCAGTATTATATAGGTCTTAAACTTATAAAGGAAATATAGGCTTCCCCATTGTCTTTTGAGTGTGGGTGTGGGATTCAGGGCACAATTTCATCACATACCCTGGTCTTCCTCAGAAAAGAGTTGCGGCAGAGAGGTCTCGGGTAGAGTTCTTGCGCTGGGATCCTTCTGGAGCTGAGTCTGGTATCAAACAACAGTCCATGTTTGGGAGAGGTGAGGAGAGCCACACAGCATGAGTCAGCAGGAGTGTTGTTTGTAGTTTCCTTCCGGCGCAAAGTGTGGGTCTAAATGGGTGTCCCTTCGATTGGATGCTGGGTAATGGCTTATTGGGCTAGGAGGTCGGTCTCGATACCTAATGAGTTAAGAACTGAGGGTAAAGAGCTTTATTAAGGTGGGATATCAGGTTGGGATTGGGAGGATGAAGGGATAGTAGGATTTCTGAAGGAGGGAGTGGGGATAGTATATAAGAGGGGCTATATATACTATGGGCATGGGTTGTTTACAATTTGGGTTTGGCTCTCATGGAGGAGTCCTCTCTCTCTATGTGCTCATGCCACATAGAAACATACAATAGCTTAGGTATAGCTTAAGAAAATGAGGATAGAGCAAAAACTAAGAGGAGAACATAAAAATAGGTAGATATAGTAAAAGTAAGGGAAAGAAAGTAATAAATCAACTAAGAGAGATTGGGCTGGTGTGTCAAAGTTGGTTTTTCTCAATTTCTAGGGATTTCATTAGTGATGGGTTGAGCCTTCCTGAATGAGGGTTTCAGGATTAGGTGATGACAGGAGCAATTTAGGATACACATAGGTTTTGCATCTCGACTACTAAACAATGTGTTAGTGAGGCCTGTCTATATAGGTGGTTACCCTATGTAGTATTGTTCGCTGCATCTTATGTAATGAATTTCCTTTCCTATAGAGAAAGTTACAGTGTGGTTTTTATTTGACATAGATTGAATTGATGATAATGAGGAAGAAAAGTTAGAAGGAGAAAAGGTAGAAAGAAAGAAGTAGTGAGAAGAGAGAAAAAAAGAGGAGGGAAATGTTAATTTGCCTAAACGTGTTCGATGAGTAGATCCTATAATATTAGTCTGTGGGTCACAGTTGACTGCTTCAGTGGTCCGGCTGGTCACATGCTTCAGGTCCTAATAGGGGCCATAACCCAGAGATAAAGGATATATTAAAGTGTTTTATCGAGACATTTTCATAATGCAAATTGAGTATGGTATCTAGTGTGACTGAGCACCAAGGTGTCAACTTAGGTTGTCTGCCCTTTGTATCCAAGAACCCCTGTGGACAGAAAAGCTCAGAGGTTATTTTAAATATAGTAAGATTAAGGTATTAAAACTTATTGTTATGAAATGCTTCTGCTGGAGTCACTGACTTCGCATCATATTTTTTACCTGTAATCCTGTATAAGATCACTAAGACATTATATAGGCCTTTGTAGTAAAAGGCTGATTACATACCTGTTCTCTCTACACTGTTGATTCTGCTGTGGCTGGTTTCTTTATGGTATAATGTGTAGTCGAGGCTTTGTGTTGTTCCTCTTCCACTTGTTTTGGACACTACTCCCCAGTAAATGTTGACAATTACAGTGTTTGGAGTTTCTACCCTGTTAAACCATTGTATTTGTTCATTGAGTATTACACGTATAAATAGTGTATATTCTAGGTACTTCAGAATAGTGCTATCATTCTGTGTTTATTTTTCATCTTCTGAATTACTTCATTTAACATAATGTTTTGTAGATCCATCCATGCTGCTGCAAAGCCTATGATTGTATCATTTCTAACTGCTATGTAGTATTCCATTGTGTATAATTACCACATATTCATGATTCAATCATTTGTTGTTGGGCATCGAGGTTGGTTCCAAATCTTGGCTATTGTACTGAGTGCTGCGATAAATAGTGAGGTGCACACATACTTTGGGACGAATGTCCTTGTGACTTGGGAATATATACCCAGGAGAGCTGGGTCATATGGCAGCCTAATTCTGAGTTTACTGAGCATTCTCCAGACTACTTTCCATTGGGTGGACCAGGGGGCATTCCCACCAGCAGTGGATGAGAGTTCCTTTTATATCGCATCCCTGCCATCAGAGATTGTTCCCCTTATTTTTGATGTGAGCCATCCTCACTGGTGGCATCCTCATTGTTGTCCCTAATAATGAGTGAAAGTGAGCATGTTTTCATGTGTCTGTTGGCCATCTTTCAGTCTTTCTTGGAGCAGTGTCTATTCATTTCTTCTCCACATTTTTCTATGGCCTTACTAGATTTTTTGGAGTCCACCTTTCTGAGTGCTTTGTATATTCTAGATATCAGCCCTTTAAATGACGTGTTGAGTGCAAAAACTTTTTCCCATTCCATTAACATGTCTCTAGTATTAAGTAGGTTTTCTTTCACCATGCAGAAAACTTTTTAGTTGGATGTTGTCCCATTTGTTTAGGTTTGATGCTTTAAAGTTCTTTGTCATTGGTGTTCTATCCTCAAAGACTTTTTTGATATATAGGTTCTTAGAGTGTTCTGCCTATTTTTTTCCTCAATAAACTTTATAGATTTGAGTCTGATTTCAAGGTCTTTAATCCCATTTTGAGTTGATTTTTTTGTGTAAGGAGTGAGGTATGGATCAATTTTCAGTTTCTTACGGTTGGTTTTCCAATTGTACCAACACCATTTGTTTGAAGAGACTTTCTTCTGTCCCATTTCAAGTTCTTGGCTCTTTTGTCAAATATTAGTTGACTGTATATCTGGGGGCTTATCTCTAGAAATTCTGTTCTAGGGGCCGGGAAGGTGGCGCTAAAGGTAAGGCGTCTGCCTTGCAAGCGCTAGCGTAGGACGGACCGCGGTTCGATCCCTCGGCGTCCCATATGGTCCCCCCAAGCCAGGGGCGATTTCTGAGCGCATAGCCAGGAGTAATCCCTGAGTATCAAATGGGTGTGGCCCAAAAACCAAAAAAAAAAAAAAAAAAAAAGAGATTTTGTTCTAATTCTGGTCTGAGGCTCTGTCTTGTTCTAGTACTATGATGTTTTGATCACTATGACTTTATAGTATAGCTTCAGGTTAGGTAAAGAAGTGCCACTCAGCTTCTTGTTTTTCAGTATATATTTGGCTAACCTGGGTCTTTTGTGATTCCAGATGAATTTTATGATTGATTGTTCTAAGTCTTTTAAAAATGATGTCTGAATTTGGATAGAGATTGCATTAAATCTATATAAAAGTTTAGGTAAGATAGTCATTTTGACTATGTTGATTCTACCTTCCCATGAGCATGGGATGTTCTTCCATTTTCTTAGATCCTCTTCAATTTCCTTCTGAAGTGTTTTGAAGTTTTCATGGTATATGTCTTTCACTTCCCTTGTAAGGTTGATTCCTAAGTACTTGGTATTTTTTGATACTATTTTAAATATTTCTCTTCTACTTCGTTGTTTGTATAGAGGAATGTTACTATCTTTTGTGTACTGACTTTGTAGCTGGTCACTTTGCTGTATTGGTTAATTGTTTCTAGGAGTTTTGCTTGGACTCTTTAGGGTTTTTGATATATATCATTATTTCATTGGCAAAAAGAGATAGTTTGAGTTCCTCTTTCCCAATTTGGATACCTTTGATTCCCTTCTCTTGTCTGATTTCTATTGCTAGAACTTCTAAGATTATATTGAATAAGAGTGAAGAGAGAGGACAACCTTGCTTAGTTCCTGACCTTAGTGGAAATACTTTCAATTTTTCAGCATTAAGGATAATGTTGGGTGTGGGCTTTTCATAGATAGCTGTAACTATCTTGAGGAAGGTTCCTTCCAGTCCTATTTTGCTGAGTGTTTTCAAAATGAATGGGTGTTGGATTTTGTCAAATGTCTTCTCTGCATCGATTGATATAATCATGTGGTTTTTGTCTTTCTTATTGTTGATGTGGTGTATGATGTTGATTGATTTGTGTATATTGAGCCATCCTTGCATCCCTGGGATGAAATCTACTTGGTCTTGGTTTATAATCTTTTTGATTTGGTGCTGGATTCTATTTGCTAAGGTTTTCTTGAGTATTTTTGCATTTATGTTCATTAGTGATATTGGTCTGTAGTTTTTTTTCTTGGTGGTGTCTTTGCCATCTTTGGGAATGGGTGTGATATTAGCCTCATAAAGGGAATTGGGGAGGACTCCTGACTTTTCAATGATTTGGAAGAGCCTGTGAATCAATGGTAGTAATTCTTCTCAGAATGTTTGATAGAATTCACCTGTAAAAGCATCTGGACTTGGACTTTTGTTCTTGGGGAGTTTCTTAATTACTGCTTCAATTTCCCCAAAGTGATTGGCCTGTTTAGGATTTCTAAATCCTCCTTTTCCGGTCTTGGAAGAAGGTATTTTTTCAAGAATCTGTCGATTTCTTCTAGATTCTCTAGCCTAACTGAGTATAGTTGTTCATAATAATTCCTCATGATGTGTTTTATTTCTTGGGATTTTGTTGTAATCTCTGTCCTTTTATTTCTGATCCTATTTATTTGGGTGTTTTTCCTCTTTTTTTGGTGAGTCTTGCCAGTGCTTTGTCTATCTTGTTTATTTTTTCTAAAACCAACTCCTGGTATTATTGATTTTCTGTATTGTTTTCTTAGTTTCTATGTTGGTTGTTTATTTCTGCTCTGGTTTTTATCATTTCTTGTCTTCTCGTTGTGTTTGAGTTTCTTTGCTGCTCTTGTTCCAGCTCCTTAAGGTGGCCCTTTAAAATGCTGATTTTGTTGTTTTCCTCTTTCTTGACAGAGGTCTGTATTGTTATAAGGTTCCCCTTAATTACTGCTTTTACTATGTCCCAGAGATTATGACAAGTTTTCTCTTCATTATCATTTCTCTCAAGGAATCTCTTTATTTCTTCCTTGAGTTCCTCTTTGATCCAGCTGTTGTTGAGCAGCATGTAGTTTAATTGCCAGGTGTTGGATTTTCTCCATTGCTTCTTTTTACAGTCAATTTTGACCTCTGTTGCAAAGTGATCTGATAGGGTGCTTCTAATGATCCTTATGTTTGTGGTTTTATACAAGTTAGATTTATATCCTAAGGCAGTGCTTCTCAAATAGTGGGGCACGCCCCTCAGGGGAGCACAAGGCTCCTTAAAGGGGGGCGCATTTGACCTCTGCAAACACTGTCATAACAAGCTAAGCTCCGTGTTTGTCTTTGTATATCTCTGAAGCTGAGAGTTGCTGTGTCATGCTTCAAACCCTGTTTTGAAAAGCTGTGTGTTGCAAAATGTGCTCATTGTAGCCATTAATCCAGACATCATCTCTGATTAAAAAAAATACAGCTCAAATTATTTTATAAATTTTTGTTTTGCTGGTTAAATTTTTTTAAGATACTATTTACAGTCGCATGAGGGGGTTGCAAAAAATGTTTTCTTCTTCCTAGGGGGGCATGGCAGAAAATAATTGAGAAGCACTGTCCTAAGGCATGGCCTATTCTGGAGAAGGTTCCATGTGGACTTGAGAAGAATGTGTATTCTTCTTTCTGGGGGTGGACGGCCCTGTATAAGTCTATTAGTCCTAGTTCTTCTAAGTTTTCATTTAGGGCTCTTATTTCTTTGTTAGTTTTCTGTCCGGTGGATCTGTCCAGTAGTGATAATGGAGTATTGAGATCTCCTACTACTATCACATTGCCTTTCATGTGTTTCTCTAGGTTTGCGAGCAATTGCCTTACATATTTTGCTGTCTCTGCATTTAGTGCATAAATATTAACCAGGGTTAATACTTCTTAATCTAGTGTTTCCCTGATCAATAAGTAGTGACCCTCTTTGTCTCTGATCACTTTCTTGAGATTAAATGCAATTTGGTCTTATATAAGAATGACTGTCTCGGGGCCGGGTAGGTGGCGCTGGAGGTAAGGTGTCTGCCTTGCAAGCGCTAGCCAAGGAAGGACCGCGGTTTGATCCCCCGGTGTCCCATATGGTCCCCCCAAGCCAGGGGCGATTTCTGAGCACATAGCCAGGAGTAACCCCTGAGCGTCAAACGGGTGTGGCCCAAAAACCAAAAAAAAAAAAAAAAAAAAAAAAAAGAATGACTGTCTCTGCATTTTTTTTTTGTTTTCCATTGGCTTTAATGATTGATTTCCATCCTTTTATTCTAAGCCTGTGTCCATCCTGTACTTGTAGGTGTGTTTCTTGTAGGCAGCAGAAATCTGGTTTGTTTTCTAATCCAGCTCTCTATTATGTGTCTTTTAATGGGAGAGTTTAGTCCATTGACATTTAAGGAGATTATTGAAAGAGAGGGCTGTTGTGCAGTTGTATTGTGTAGGGTGGTTGTTGTTACAATTGGGGGCTTGGATTGTGTAATTCATCTCTGTTCTCTCAGTATTTCTTTGGAATTTTCTTCAGAATTTCTTAGTGAATATGTTTTGTTTTGTTAAATTTATCAGCAGGTAAGTAATTGATGTTTTTAATGATATTTGAAAATCCAATTTTCTATGATACACTGATATTCATGTATAGATATTAAGGCATACAAATATATTTTATATATATTTAAATATTATTTTATCACTTATGTATTTTTCTTTTTTTTTTTTTTTTTTTTTGGTTTTTGGGCCACACGCCGTTTGACGCTCAGGGGTTACTCCTGGCTATGTGCTCAGAAATCGCCCCTTGGCTTTGGGGGACCATAATGGGACGCCGGGGGATCGAACCTCGGTCCGTTCCTTGGTAGAGCTTACAAGGCACACACCCTTATCTCTAGCGCCACCTTCCCGGCCCCCACTTATGTATTTTTCTATCATAAATAACTAAGGAGGCAGGTGGCATATTTGACCTTTTAAGATTTTTATATTTCATAGGGCCTGAGTGATGATAACACAATGGTAGGGTGTTTGCCTGGCACGTGGCTAACCTAGGATGGACCTAAGTTGATCCCGGAGTCCCATATGGCCCCACCAAAGCCAGGAGCAATTTCTGAGTGCATAGCCAGGAGTAACCCCTGAGTATCACCGGGTGTGGTGCAAAAACTAAAAAAAAAAAAAAAAAAAAAATTTCTTTAATTTTAAAGACCAAAGAGATAGTATGAATAAAGCATTTGATTTGCTTGTGATTGACCATGATTCAACACTATACCACATATAAAGTTCAGAGCACCACCAGGAGTGATATATGACCACAAAGTCAAGAGTAAGTCTTGTGTATAGCCAGATATGGCCTGCCCACTCTTAAATAAACAAAACATTCTGTTTAGGAATGAACCCCAACTACAAACATGTTTGTAATCATGATGCTTAAATAAAGATTTTATATGTAAAAAAGGAACATAATAAAAATACAATAAAAAAGGAAGACTATATGGAGATATATGGAGATAGAAGGGTTTGTAACACCTTCTCAAAGCTTACTATTGGTTCTGTGCTCAGAGATCACTCATCGAAGTGCTCAGGAGACTATATGTAGTGCCAGGAATCTAACTGGGGTCAACCATATAAAAGACAAATACTTAGTTTCTGTAACAGCTCTCCATTTCTGGATTAAAAAGAGATTCTGCTAACTTGCTAGCCTCTTTTATAAACTTCTAGAAGCATTTAAATCTTTCTTAAGCTTTATCACAGGAGCATAATGGGCAATTTATGACTTTTGTTTGTTTGTTTTTTGGGTCATAACCGGTGGCACTCAGGGATTACTCCTGGCTCTGTGCTCATTAATCGCCCCTGGCAAGCACGGTGGATCATATGGGATGCCAGGAAATAAATAAGGGTTCATCCTGGGTTGGTCAAGTGCAAGGCAAACTTCTTACAGCTGTGCTATCTCTCCTGCCCCTATTTTCTTTTCTTTTTTTTATATATATAAAATATTTATTTAAGCACCATGATTACAAGCATGATTGTAGTTGGGTTTCAGTCATAAATGGAACACTCCCCTTCACCAGTGCAATATTCCCACCACCAATGCCCCATTCTCTCCTTCCCAACCCTTGCCTGTATTTGAGATACTTCTCTCACACATTAAGATTGTCATGATAGTTGTTAGTGTAATTATTTCCCTAACTGCACCATTACTCTACTGTGCTCAAAAATTACTCCTGGAAAGTTTGGGGGACCATATGGAGTGCTAGGGATCAAACCCAGTCTCCTGTGTATGAGGCAAATGTTCTACCCACTGTGCTATCGCTCTGGCCTCTATTTTTCTTGATTAAACAAAATTACTTAAGTATTCCTAAATTGTTTCAAAATTAAAAATGGGCCTATTATGCTGGTAGGCTGAGATGGAGGGTGGTGGCATGGGATGGACTCTGGGAACATTGGTGGAAGGGGATTGATACTGCACGTGGTGATGGAACTGGCCTTAAAACGTTGGATATCTAAAATCTTACTATGAATAACACTTTAAATCACAGTGATTTAAATAAAAAATTAAAAAAATATACATTTAGGGTTGTTATAACTGAAAAATTTTTATATAAAATCTTTCTTTTTCTATTTAATCACTAAAAATGAAAAGTTATCTAACATCTCTAAAAGTCAGAAATTAACCAGTAAGTTTAAATGTAAGGGAGTTAACTTAGCATTACCTATATTTAAAAATATAAGTGCAAAATATTGTTTGAATATTGCAATATTTTTGAAAATATAGTTTAATAGTGTGCAATAAAAGCTAAGCAATTGAAAGCCAGAGTATACAGTAAATCATATAGATGTTCATAACATTTATTTGTAAAGTCAACATAACATTCGGGTATTACCTACTCCCTGAACTATCTCTTTTTTTATTAATAATTTTTTTTGACCAAAGTAGATTACAAATCATTCACAGTAGTATTTTAGTTACATAGTGACATTGAATCAGGGGCATTCCCACCACCAATGTTGTCCTCCCTCCACCCCTGTTCCCAGCATGCATCCCACCCCTCTTTTGCCCCCCAGGCTGCTAGTATACATGGTCACTTCTGTGTCTAGCTTGTTGTAGATTGGGTATTGATTCTGTTGTAGTTGGCTTTGGATTTGGTGTTTAAGTCTGATCATTTTTTATCTCTACTCAATGTTCATACGACTGTTTGGTCTTGGCGCCCTCCATTATTTCCCTCTTTGAACCCTGTTGTTGAGAATTTAAAACTCAATTCCTTTAGAAGTAGTTATATAATACAATTACAGATATGTTTCTATAACATATAAAACAATGTCTAGGACAGACTGCGATTTGATCCCTAGTGTCCCATTTGGTCCCCCAAGCCAGGAGCGATTTCTGAGAACGTAGCCAGGAGTAACCCTTGAGTGTCCCCCCCAAATAAAAAAAATCAATGTCTAGGTATACTTTTTTAGTTTGGGGCCCCCTGTGTTCAGTGATTATTTCTGTTATTGATCTTGGGAATTACTCCTGGCAGTGCTCGGAGGCTCATACGGGATCTATGAGGTCTGCAAGCATATATTGTCTCTTTGGTTCTTAGGTTATTATAAACATATATTCTAAATGAGTACTTCTAATAAAAGTTTAATACAAGAATTATTATAATATTGTTGTTCAGAAGAATAGTTAACTATCTGTTAGAAGTAGAATGTCAAATATATTGTAAAAATTCAATGGAAATCTCCACATTCATAACAAACAAATGTGAAACATATATGAAATCGAGAAACATAATGAAGGGGGAAATGATCACAGAAGAACTCATAAAGACTCTTACATATGTGTAATATAGGAAAAACAAGACTCATCTTTTTGTGTGCAATTTTTTTTCAAAAATGTTGAACGAACTTAACAAAGATACTGACAAATGAACACTTGAATAAAGTAATCAAGGACTCCAGATTTTCGAAATTCAGGACAACTAGAGTAAAATAACTGAAGCTAAATGTATAGGTGTGACCTACAACCAATGTGATCAAGAGATTATAGAAACTCTAAAATAATTTATGGAAATAAATGTACCTCCAATGATACACATCAGCAGAAACAGCTAAAATTGGACTTAGTTTTTCTTTTGTTTGTGGCACACCTAGCATGCTCAGGAGTTACTCCCAGATCTATTCTTGGGGATTATTCCCAGAAATGTTCTGGGAAATTGTGGTGTCGAGAGTTGAATATGATTGCCCATATGCAAAGCCCCACACTTAGTCCCCAACATTAACATTTCTGCTAAAAACAAAAACAAAACAAAACAAACCACCATCCTTCAAGTGTTTGGTTAATGAGAAATATGCAGGTCAAAAATAGTATTAAGCAAATAGATGAAAATCATGGTCGATATGGAGAACAGGGCCTTATGTGTTTTCTTTTGTAAATTGATAGCATTTTCAGACAGTAATTTTTTGGGGTGTATGTGTGTAGAAATGTGCTCAGGGCTTACTCCTTGCTCTGTGCTCAGGGTTCACTCCTGACAAGGCTTATTGGACCACACATGGTGTCCGATATCAAACCCAGCTCAGTTGCTGAGCAAGCCTTACTCACTGAACTGCCACTCTGGCCCCTATATGCTTTTTCCCTGGCAGGCACAGGGGACTATGTGGGATGCCAGGATTTGAACCACCGTCCTTCTGCATAAAAGGCAAATGCCGTACCTCCATGCTATCTCTCCAGTCCCTCCTATATGCTTTTCAACCTTAAGAATAAAACTAACTTTTCCTAATCATTTGGTATATCTACATGTGTTTTGATCTAGAAATGGAACTTATGGGATACATAAAAAATTCAACTGTTTCCAACAATCTGTCAATAATATTGAGTTATTTCCTTTTAACTAAAATGCTGTTAAACTCATACTTTAAGAAACGAAACAAGCAACATCTTTCATCATTTCTAAAATGTATTTGAAATGTACAACACTACTTAATAACTTTTCAAAAATAACAGTTTTTCACATTAAATTATTGATCTATTCTAAGACGTATCTTCATTTCAGAAGTATCGAATGTGAGAAAAATGTGCATTTTTAGAATTGAGATCAGTCAGTTTTGGCTTTAAGTATTTTTGTGTATCTCTTATTTAGGGTATACAAATTTTGATCCATATGGCTTCCTGAGGAAGTGATTTTTAATCTTTAAGCATTATAAAATGTATCTATCTCTATTTTCTTTGCTTTGAAATCTACTTAATTTTATATATTTTGACCCTTCAGTTTTTTCCCCCTGGGAAATATTTTTAAGAACCATAATTTACAAAGTTATTCATAGTTGAGTTTTAGACGTACAATATTCCAGCACCAATCCCACCACAAGTCTCAACCTCCGTTCACCATTACTAGGTTCCCTCCCATTCCCCAGCCTACCATTCAACAGGCACATAATTAGATTGATTGTCAAAACTGGGATCTCATGCTTTCAGTTTTGTTGATTCTGTGATTCAGATTTATAGATATCCCTAATTTTTTGATATTACTATAATCATTTCTGTTTTAAAAATTGTTTGCATGGCACACTTTTTCATACTATTATTTCTAATCTATGCAGTGGAGTTTGAAATGCTATTTTTAAATGATATTTTATTTGTTTCCTTTTTACAGCATGTTTTATTTGATAAAGTTAGGCCACTTATAACTAACTTTGACATTGACATTTAAATAGGAAATTTGATGAGTAAGTAATTACTTGAATGGAGTTTTTGGGTCTTATTTCTTCTCCCTGTTTTCTTGTCTTCCTATGACTCAATGTTTTTAAATTGCATCATCATTGAATTATTGCTTTTGTGTTTGTAACTTTGTATAGTTTTTATCGTGGTTAATCTAGGTGTTATTTAATTTAAATATCAAATTGTAATTTCCCATCTCTTCTAGTATCTATTTTACACTTTAAGTAAACTTCAGAAATTCACTTCCATTTAGGTATCATGATCATTATGACTTTTAAAAGTATTATGGTGTTAGGTATAAGATATTATAATTTCTAATAAAAGATTAATTATGATTTATAAAACTCCTAAGGAAAGGAATAGTCTATTGTGCATAATAGATTTTCCGTTCTTTCTATTGTCTTTTCTGATGTCCTAGGATTTTTATTATTTCCTTTCTTAGGGAATCCTTTAACCAACTGTAGATTGATAAAATAAATTCTTTTTGTTTTCATTTGAGAATGACTTATTTTTTCTACTATGCAGGAACATTTCACTGGAAATAATGTTTAATGTTCAGTGTTTGGAAGTGTTAAGCCACTTCTTTCTATCCATCATAATTTGAGATGAGAAATCTGGTATGATTTTAATTGATGGTTCACCAAATGTATTATGCTGTTTTCTGAAATATTTTGAATGTTTTGTCATTCTTTCAAAAGTTTACCAACAAAATCTTGGCACAGATTTCTTTGTTATCATTGGTAATTCTCAGTTCACTGATCTATAGGTTTACAAGTTTTGATAATGAAGGCATTCCTCACAAATTATTTCTTCAAACATTCTTTAAATTCTACAGCCCTTTTTATTACTTAACAGTTTCCCCAAGACTCCATATTGTTTTTCAGTCTATCTTGGATGAATTTGCATTACTTTATATAGACTTCTAACAATTGTCACTGAAAACTGTAAGAGAGGAGACATGACATATAAAAAAATAATTTTGTGAATAACATAGAAAATAGGTTAATATACTTTGAAAGTATACTCTATAGGTAAGAATTATAAAACAGAAAACAATATGGCAAATCAAAAGTTTACTGGTCCTCCTATTAACCTTAACAGTATTTTATAAATCACAAACTCATATAGTAACCTTTTGTACTTTTACACTTTATTTTAAACAAATTTCTCTCCCTGATTTGGAGAAAGCATTAAACCAATTATACATGTCATATATATATATATATGTATATATATATGTATATATATATATTTTTTTTTTGCAGGGGAATGTTTTGATTTGCTAAGGGCCACTTTTAACCAGCTACATTCCTTTTTTTAATCTGACCTGTTTAATTTTGTTGTCAAATGTTCTCTGGAGAAGATATTTCTATAATTTTTTCTCAAAACAGGAGACAATATACCCAGATTGAATTATGACTCTGCATGTATTAAAAACATTGAATGTCAACATACAGGGGCATGGAACCAGATGGCTTTAAAGCCCCATGGAAATGCTTCCATTTCCCTTATGAAGAGGATTGGTTGTGGACATAAAGTCACATTAAGTAGAATGGAGTAAAGAGGACCCTTTGTAAGCCAAATGCACAAACTCAAATCAACAAATGCCACCATCTTCAAATAACACTTATTAAGTACACACGTGCTTGGGCTCTGGACTTTGTTTATTAGTCAAAAAAAAAAGAGAGACATATGTTCTAAAGAAGATGAGAGGTGTCCCTGTGCTTTTGTCATTTTAGTGATACGTGTGGGAGGTGTAAATGAAATTTTATTGATAAAACACTTCTTTCATTTACTCTGTATAAAATTTGAAGTCTGTCTGGTCTTTTTTTTTTTCTCCATGAGGCAGGAGGCACTGGTACTGGAGTCCCCAATGAGTAGGACCCAAGGCCTTATTCCCAGGAACACGGAACATACTATTTTCACAAGTGACCATTTGGAAAGGTCAGCTCTACTTCAGGCTGTATCTCAGAGAATGCCCTGGGTTGCCCCATACCAGGCCTGTGTTATTCACACAGTACTCTCTTTATGAGCCCAGAGATGGAATTTCAATGAGGAGCACTGAGGTATGTTTTTCCACAACTGGCATTTGGCTCAAGGGTTAGTTACGTGAATGGCCCAGCAGCTAGTTAGGCCTGTGGTTTTTGCTAATGTGGTTGGGGTTGTACTCATGCCTTCTTGGGTTTTCAGAATTCATCCAACCTTTCGTCATCACAACAACACTCAAGATGTCTTCAATATGTGTGTGTGTGTGTGGTCAAGAAGGCCTTTGAGCATGGTGGGGATACCTGTCTCATTGTGGACAAAGTGGATATTTATGCCCTGGGATGACACTTATCCACTAAGGATGGGCCAAGCCATTTGTATTTCAAATACCATAATAATTAATCCTGAGGAAGTCTAGAGTAAGTACAGGTTTCCTTTCCCTGAGAATAGACTGTTTCTCTCACAAGTGGACAAATGTTTTCTTAAAAAATCAAAAGTATTTTTAGACCAATTTGTCTCTGTCATGCTGCTCCTTCCTGTAGCTATCTTTATGGATCCAGCGCTGCTCTGGACATGAGAGGGGATGTCTATGTTTGCATTGTATATTTATAAATAGGGCTTTACTAGAAGGGGAGAAAAAGAAGCCTGGTTGAACTGTAACCAGAAGGGCCCATTTTCTGCAGCAAAGGCCTCTGGACCACACAGAAAACTGTCTCTTCCAGTATTGCCTCCCATCTCAGAATTCTCCCTTTTTGTAGAGAACCAATCCTGGCCCTGTCTCTACAGCAAGACCCACCATATAGTTAAAGAATCACAGGACTCTGCCTCTACTGTCCTTGGTGCCTCCAGAGTTTAGTGCACTTGGGTATAAATGTGGCCCAAAAGACAGAGCACAGACTCAGATTCTGCAGTAATGGGTTCACGCCTCTCCTTGGACAAAAGAGACACTTAATTTCTCTCTTTTTTTTTTTTTCTGGATTTTGGGCCACACCCGTTTGACGCTCAGGGGTTACTCCTGGCAATGTGCTTAGAAATTGCCCCTGGCTTGGGGGGACCATATGGGACGCCGGGGATCGAACCGCGGTCCGTTCCTTGGCTAGCGCTTGTAAGGCAGACACCTTACCTCTAGCGCCACCTTCCCGGCCCCTTCATTTCTCTTTCTTCTTTTTCTCTTCTCCCTTAATTTATCTCATCTGTTATAAACAATAATGAATAGTAAGTCCCATTTGGGATGCTCTTCTATTAAGAGGCTGTTGGATGCTTCAAGCAAGTCTACCTTGGTAGGAATTTGGTAAAGAATTTAGAAAATATAACTAAGTCAGGGAGTTTTAGCTGGAAGAGTGATTTTTAAATAGTTCAAATGGAGGGAACAATTGGAACTAGAAGACCAGGGCAGATTGTAGCAGCAGAAGATCCTTTAGCAGGAAGACAATAGTAGATATTTTAGCAGGAAGAACACATAGAAAACTTGGCTACTGATATCTTAACACGATTGCAATCACTGTAAAGTTCCCAAATCCAGTGAAAAAGGAGCCCACTGACATTCCATTTTCCTTTGCCTTTTCTCTACCATCCATCCTCCATGGCCAGCCATATAAATGGAGAATCCCCAGTAAATGAAAAAATAAAGGAGAATAAGTAAAAACAAAACAAAACAAACAAACAAACAAAAAACAAACCATCTCTCAGGCCTTTCATCTTTTCTGACCTCTGTTTTTAATCCTCTTGAGTTATTTCTGTTGTGCAGAACTCTCTGTTTGCGATATGCTCTTACCTGGAGGAAGAATTCGCATATTGTCTGCGATTCACATCTTCCCATACCTCTCCCCTTCCAACATGTCAGTGGGCAATGGAGAATTCACCACATAAATCTCCTTATTGGCTGCAGTTTCTCAGGTGACTTTTTCAATAATTCAGCTCAACTGTGTGCAAAGTCTGCTCGAAGATTTGAGAACATCTCTGCCCTGATCTGTGGTGGCAATGTGATGTTGGTCACTTAAATATAGCTGTAGTGAGAAACCAAGGAAATTGGCTAATGCTATCATCAAGCACACTTTCATCTGTATCTACTTCTCCACCATACACCTCTTTTCTCCCTGCAAAGGGACAGTTGTTAAGCATTGACCAATACACAACTTTGTGATAGGCAAAGCTTTTAATGACAGGTACAATATGTTTGATCAAAATGGCATCATTGCAAATGAATGTTTCTCCCAACTTCTAAGTAGTTATATACTTGTCCAGATTGTCCAGAATGGCTTCTGTAAGAACACTGAAGAGGAAATTTTGCAGTCCATACCATTCTAAAATAATTATTTATTATTTAAATTTTTTTAAATTATTAAAAATTTTAATAATGAGAATAATAAAATTGCTTCTCTTTAATAACAAAATATTGAGTAAAGTAAAATAAAATCAACTTAACTGTCTCTAAATTTTTCCCAAAGTTGATTTTACTACTTCTGAAAGGGAAATCTTGGCCCTTTACAAAGGGTTTTTTTTTTCTTTCAAAAGTTCTTTATAATTTGTAAGCTTTATATTGAATATAACTATTGCCTTTATTAAAGGAACTGCTTATTCCAACTGATATTAATGGGTTAAAAAAAGGGACACAGGCAAATTCAATTAGCATTTTAATTTAGGAATATTAGAATGTGGAAAGTCCTGTGTCTGTTAGAACTCAGGGAATTCAGCATTCATTAGCTCAGAGCAGGAACATAGAGATGGGAAAATTCAGACAGGCCTGGAACAGGGAAAATGCAGCTGTCAAACCCACGCTTCTGACATACATAACTCCACCTAGTCCCCTTGTACATTCCTTTGTAATTCCAGGAAGGAGTCGAACAAATTTATCTTCTACCTAATTAGGTGAGAATACATATATAAGGAACTGTTTACCTTTCCTTTCTTTCTTTCTTTCTTTCTTTCTTTTTCTTTCTTTCTTTCTTTCTTTCTTTTTCTTTCTTTCTTTCTTTCTTTCTTTCTTTCTTTCTTTCTTTCTTTCTTTCTTTCTTTCTTTCTTTCTTTCTTTCTTTCTTTCTTTCTTTCTTTCTTTCTTTTCTTTCTTTCTTTTCTTTCTTTCTTTTCTTTCTTTCTTTTCTTTCTTTTCTTTCTTTCTTTCTTTCTTTCTTTCTCTTTCTCTCTCTCTCTCTCTTTCTTTCTTTCTTTCTTTCTTTCTTTCTTTCTTTCTTTCTTTCTTTCTTTCTTTCTTTCTTTCTTTCTTTCTTTTCTTTCTTTCTTTCTTTCTTTCTTTCTTTCTTTCTTTCTTTCTTTCTTTCTTTCTTTCTTTCTTTCTTTCTTTCTTTCTTTCTTTCTTTCTTTCTTTCTTTCTTTCTTTCTTTCTTTCTTTCCTTCTTCTTTCTTCCTTCCTTCCCTCCCTTCCTCCTTTCCTTCCTTCCTTCCCTCCTTCCTTCCCTTCCTTCCCTTCCTTCCCTTCCTTCCCTTCCTTCCCTTCCTTCCCTTCCTTCCTTCCTTCCTTCCTTCCTTCCTTCCTTCCTTCCTTCCTTCCTTCCTTCCATCCTTCCTTCCTTCCTTCCTTCCTTCCTTCCTTCCTTACTTACTTACTTTCCTTCCTTCCTTCCTTACTTACTTTCTTTCTTTCTTTTTTTTTTTTTTTTATAAGAAAGTTAGTTTTTTTATTGAGCAGCAGGAAAGAAAGACTTGCTTTAAGATCCAACTCTCCAATTCCTGAGTCAGGCAACTTAGGGACTTTGACGGAAAACACAGAAAAAGTGAGGCAAAGAGGCTCTTTGAAATAAGAACAGCAAGAGAAATGAAAGTTGCACCTAAGTGTTGGGAAAATTTGGGAAAAGTACTACCCACTTAGGTGCAACTCCTGCAATTCATCTGTAGAGACATGGTAATGTCAAGATGTTGCATTGTTTTAGTAGAATGAATTTCTTTGTAATTAACAAAAATATGATTACGATTCCAGCATTTGGCTCAGAGGATGAAATTATGACTGTATCTATGTTCAGTGGCTGTGACTGCTCTAGTAAAATATCACTGGTGGGTATTTTATAAGTAGCAACAACTTATTTCCCATAGCTGGGAAAAATCAAGGCTCACTTTTGTTGCTTAGTAAGGTGTGTCCTGGTCTATAGGTTCCCTTTCTCCTGTACCTTCACTGGTTTGATGGGGCCACGACTGTCTCTAAATTTGATAAGAAAATCTGCCCACCTCTGAGAACTCCTATTAACTTGTTCTGTTACCTCCACCTTATGGAGTCATGATTTTAATATATGAATTAAGGGGGGGAAATGGATATAAGATCCAGTCATAGACCAATGTCAGATAGCATGGTTTTGTGTAACAAGCCAGCATCTATTTCCTAACCATGGCATATATGTTACACATATTTAGGCTTCTTTTATTCTTGATAATTTTAAATTATTAGTTATTAGCTAATGTTATTAATTATTAGTCTCAAATTTTAGATTAACTATTTGTTTAACTTGCTGTTGTCTTTAGTTGTACATAAAAATAGTTTAAAAAATTCTATGTAGGGACTAGAGAGGTTAAGGCACATTTATTTCTTGCATGTGGCAGACCCTGGTTTGATCCTCAGCACTCATATGGCCCTAGAGCATCTCTGACTGGGATAAATACATGATGACACCACCAGAGTGGTCCTGGTAAACCCCAGTACCACAAGGCCTGAACAGCACCTCCTCCTCATCCACCAGCATCTAACCCCATCAGGGTTTAAGAATCATAGGGATGGGCTTTCTGGATTCTTGAACAATGCTTGAGAGACCTTCAGACCCCCAAATAAAAAGTCTAAATTTGTATCTAACTTTTTTTAAATTGATTTTTATCTCACAAAATACTTTCATCCAGAGATAAAACATATTTTATTTCCTTTTGTCCCAGTTTCAAATATACCATTAATTCTTGAGGAAAATAATCTTTGTGACAGATTTGAACTAGAGTTTTCTTGTCTTGCTTCCATTTTAGTTCCAGACTAAATAATCTTTGCCTTGATTTGGATATAAATGTTTGTTAGCAAGGGAAAGAATGTATCTCTTTTTAGTCTGGAATACTGATGTTAGTGAAGAATTGTAATATTCATGACTGGCCCCTTGCAGTTCAAATTTCATGCCGTGTTTGGCTGCTCTTTGCACTATACTGGGAAGCCCTGCCTGCAAAGAGCTGATCTAAGGCCAAGTGGGGACCCTCCTTCCATCAGTTAGTCCCGAGGGAATTCAAATGTCCAGTCTAACATCTTGACCAAGTAGATTCCAACCCTCTATGTTATAGAGCAGAAAATGAGGACTTGAAAAGTAACAAAAAGTAGCAAAATGAGTCAGAGAAATGGGAGTGGTCAGAATTATTGCATTCATTTGTGAAATATATGAGAAAAGGAGTGCAGGGGCCAGAGCAATAGCACAGTGGTAGGCATTTGCCTTGCATGTGGCTTGACCCAGGACTGACCTTGGTTCGAATACCGGTATCCCATATGGTTCCCCAAGCCAGGAGCAATTTCTGAGTGCATAGCCAGGAGTAACTCCTGGGTGTCACAAAAGAAAGAAAGGCAGGCAGGCAGGCAGGCAGGAAGGAAGGAAGGAAGGAAGGAAGGAAGGAAGGAAGGAAGGAAAGAAAGAAAGAAAGAAAGAAAGAAAGAAAGAAAGAAAGAAAGAAAGAAAGAAAGAAAGAGAAAGAAGAAAAAGAAAGAAGAAAAAGAAAGAAAGAAGAAAGAAAGAAGGAAGAAAGAAAGAAAGAAAGAAAAGAAAAGAAAAGAAAAGAAAAGAAAAGAAAAAAGAAAGGAAGGAAGAAAGAAAGAAGAGAGAAGAGAGAAAGAAAAAGAAAGAAAGAAGAGAGAAGAGAGAAAGAAAAAGAGAAAGAAAGAAAGAAGAGAGAAAGAAAAAGAAAAAAAGAAAGAGAACAAAAGAAAGAAAAAAGAAAGAAAGAACAAAAAGGAAGAAAGAAAGAAAAAGAAAAAAGAAAGAACAAAAGAAAGAAGAAAGAAAGGAAGGAAGAAAGAAAGAAGAAAGAAAAAGAGAAAGAGAAAGAGAGAAAAAGAAAGAGAAAGAAAAAGAACAAAAGAAAGAAAGAAAAAAGGAAGGAAGAAAGAAATAAAAAGAAAGAAGAAAGAAAGAAAGAAAGAAAGAAAAAAAGAAAAGAAAGAAAGAAAAAGAAGGAAAGAAAGAAAGGAAGGAAGAAGAAAGAAAGAAAAAGAAAAAGGAAAGAAAGAAAGGAAGGAAGGAAGAAGAAAGAGAAAGAAGAAAGAAAGAAAGAGAAAGAAAGAAAGAAAGAAAGAAAGAAAGAAAGAAAGAAAGAAAGAAAGAAAGAAAGAAAGAAAGAAAGAAAGAGTGTAGTAATAATTCCCAGAAACAATAGAGATGAGTTTGCTACAGAGTGGGGGAGTATAGTAAGGGTAGAGAAGGGATCTTACGACAATGAGAGTTGGAAATAAGAACTCTGGACTAGAAATGGGTGCTGAAAGGAGATAAAGTGAAAGGCATGATAGTCCTTCAGCAATAGTATTACAAACCACAGTGTTGAAATGGAAAATGAGACGAGAGAGAGAGAGAGAGAGAAAGAGAGAGAGAGAGAGAGAGAGAGAGAGAGAGAGAGAGAGAGAGAGAGAGAGAGAGAGAGAGAGAGTTACAGAGGTAGACAGGGGGGTGGATATAGGGAGGGACAAGAGGGAAACTAGGGACATTGGTGGCAGAAAATATGCACTAGTGAAGGTATAATGCATTGTATATTGTTTGACTGAAACTCGATCAGCAACAACTTTGTTACTGCAAAAAAAATACTGCAACTATATTATGAACAACCTTGTAAACCAAGATGTTTAAATAAAGTAGTTTTTTAAAAATTAAAAATAATGACTCAATTACACAGGGTGAGCTCAGACCTGGGCCTCCTTCTACTTTGTCTTCTTTGCCTGGAGAAAAAATGGGCTGTCCTTTGTCTCCACTCTCATGACTCCCATACTCTGATTCCTCCTGTTTCTTGCAAGCAGAGCAGCCTGAGTGAAAGTGTGAAACTCAGGAACCCCTAGATTTCCTCTGGGAGAGAAACATGTGGAAGGCCAACTTACAGCAAGTGTAGTAAAAATAATTTCTTATCAGGTTTATTTTATTTATTGGAAGGTGAGGTAGGGTTTCCCAAACTGTGATTGCTCAGAAGACCTGATCCACAAATAACTCAGTCAATCAGGCTAGAGGCTCAGTGAAAGAGGACTGTATAGGGTGTTGTTTGGGTCCTCAATGGGGGTCACCAAATCTACCTGGTGGTACTTTGAGTAGTTGGAGGTTCTGTAGAACACCCAGAGAAACTTGGGAGACCATGTAGTGCCAGGAAATGAATTGGTACGGGCTTTGCCAAGTATTAGAACTGGAAAGAGGGGGACTTCAAAATAGTGTGTGCTTAATTATTAAATTATTATTATTATAATTATCATTATTATTATTATTTGCAATACTGGGGATGGAATTCAGGGCCTCACATATGTAAGACAAGTGCTTGACTTCAGAGCTATGGTCTTGACCCTGCATTTTCTTGTATGATGATTTTCATGAACTGTGCTGATTTGTTCTAACCTCCTCATTCTTTGCCCTTAGGGGACTGGCTGAGATGTGATGGTGATTCTGACTGTGGTTACTTTAAAGCATATAGTAAGTACTTTAGACATTAATTCTGGAACCAGAAATTATAACCATGCCTAACTAAACAATTTTAATAAGGTATACATGCAATCCCATTTATACATGTAGCTACATGTATCCAGTGATATTTTAGTCTCTCTCAAGGTTTTAAATAATTTTCTAATGTCCAAATTTAAATAGGTTCTAATTACCTCAAACCAAAAATACTTGATTAATATAAACTGCATTATCTACTGAATACAACAGTCTTCCACCTACCTTATTTCAAACAATCATTGCAGAATATATGTAAAAAGTTTTTCAGCAGTAAGAATTGTGTATGATCACTAAATGAACTTTGTCTTCTTTATGATTTAAAAACAGAGCACAATGATTATTCAGTGGAATATGATAATTAATTGACCTTATAATTTCTACTTCCAATCTCCAAACAACTTTATAAAAACAAATTTACATTTAAGAATAATGACATTATAGTTGGCTATTTCTTAGTATATTTTTGTCAATAGACCTGGATTATTCGCTGATAACTCTATATTAAAGACTAGAGAAAGCAGATGCAAGTTGCGTGCACTCTGCTGAACAGTGCAAATTCAGACTCATTTTCTTCCTATCTTTAATTGTGATGATGGGACCCATTTGAGAAGAACATCTCACTGGACTCTTAAGTTACCAACTGTCTAACATGCACTCCAATGCTTCCTTTGAAAGACAACCATGTTCTCTCTCCTAGTCTAATTCCTTGTGCACAGTTCAGTAAACTCTCAAATATTTCTCACATTTATTCATCACAAGAATATTTTTACCTTTTCTTTGTATCAATCCATCTCCTTTCTTAGAAGTAAATGGTGAAGTCAGGTAGAGATTCAAATGTTGCAAAATATAAACACATCCAATAGTCCCCATGACAAAGCTTAGTTATTCAGGCTGTTGAAAGGGCTTGTGATAATCAGACACAGCCAAATGAAGATTCAGAGGTACTCCAGTGACTTTGGCCTGACGGTTAGTAACTACACAACTGCTGCATTCTGTACCAACAGCTGGTGCTTCTGGGAGGTCTTTGACCAGAGCCCTGAGCAAAAGGTATTGAGGTAATCTGGGATGGAGGTCACTAACGGATGGAAAAGTGTGGTGGGATTCTCACTAGTGAGGAGAGAAAAGAGGTTACAGCCTTTTTGCCAAATCCTCTGTGGCTGGACTCAGTGCCCAAACAGTGATTTCCATTGCGGAGGGAGTCTAACATTGGTGGTATCTGTCACAGGAGAAAAACAAGTTTTGATACTGGGGACCGCTCTTTTTGTGGAACACACTACCAAACTATGTTCTCTCCATCTGATTTCAAGGGAGATTTTTATATCTAAAGTAATCACGTCAGGAACAAATGCATTCTCATGAAATTAAATGATTGGTGCAATTAGAACATTGAAATCATCCTGGAAGTAGAAGAATCTGTATTATTCCCTTTTTTAAAAAATGTTTCCAGTTGAAAGAGATGACAGGTCATTTCTTTATCTAATAAAAGGCATGTCATAAAATGCAAATTACCTTTTTCTTCCTCCACCTGTCTAATATGGACCTGCTTTTATTTTTTAGCTGAGTGGTGAAGGTCAACAACTTTCTCTGTTCATTAGAGTTCCATTGGAGATATTTACTCTAATACACAGTCATGTCATGATCTTTGACCTTCCATCTTCCACATTTTTCTTTCCTTAACCAAAGTGTTTGGGGTCAGACTCTTCAAGGTCTATTTTCCCCAGCAAACAAGGAAAATATGCATGAGAAGCACAGAATATACATCTTTGCCTAGCAGTGTACAGAATTTACACTGAGAGTACTTATATAGTGTAGAAAAGTAGAGGCAGAAGTAAGTTTTGTTTTGCATGTTGGAAACATTTATGACTCTGTGATAAAGAAGACAGACTGTTGATTCTGAAACAATGAGCTCTTCTACTTATCTTTCATATGAATGCAACATGACCTTTACTGTGACATGTCAAGAAAGCTCAGTAGAACATTCATATTTAAGTGGCACAGACTAGCACATAGGCCTCTTGTCAGTGAAGGAGAGCTGCCCTTGGAAGAGAGGAGGCAGTTTTCTTAGCAGCTTGTTTTGTGAGTTGCCATGAGAACTCACTTTGACAAAGTTGGACTTTTGATACAGGTGCAGAGCACTTGGAAAATGCCCCAGGAATCCAAGTGTCAGTCAACTTCTCTTGTTGTCTGTTAAGATGATGCTTGTGATTGAATGCAAATTCTTCTCAAGTGCATATGGAACCTTCTCTAAAATAGACCATGCCTAAGGATATAAATCTAACTTACAAAAAGTCACAAATATAAGGGTTATGAGAAGCACTCTATCAGATCACAATGCAACAGAGATCAAGATTCACTGTAAAAAGAAGACATGGAGAAAATCCAACACCCAGAGAGTAAACAACATGCTGCTCAACAACAGTTGGATCAAAGAAGAAATAAAGGAAAATATAAAAAGATTCTTTGAGACAAAAGATAATGAAGAGCCAAACTGTCAAGTTCTGTGGGACACAGCAGAAGCAGTAATTAGGGGGAAACTCATAGCAATACAGGCCTACATTAGGAAAGAGGAAAGTGACAAAATCAATATCTTAAAGGGACACTTTAAGACCTGGAAAAATAGCATCAAAGAAACACAAACACAGCTATAAGACAAGAAATAATAAAAAAAAAAAAACAGAAGAAATAAAAAACATAGAAACAAAGAAAATAATAAAAAAAAATCAATGAGACAAGGAGCTGGTTTTTTTGAAAGAATAAACAAGATAGACAAACTGCCTGCAAGACTCACAAAGAAAAAAAAGAAAAAACACCTAAATAAATCAGATCACAAATTAAAGAGGAGAGATTACAACAGCACCTCAAGAAATCCAAGACATCATGAACTTATTATGAACAACTGTACTCAGTTAAGTTAGAGAACCCAGAAGAAATTGTTAGGTTTCTGGAAAAATATCATCTTCTGAAACTTAATTAGGAGGATGTAGAAAGCCTAAATAGGCCAATAACATCTAAGGAAATTGAAACAGTAATTAAAAAATTCCCCCAAGATCAAAAGTTCAGGACCAGATTGTTTACAGGTGAATTCAATCAAACATTTAGAGAAGAATTACTACCAATGATCCTCAAGCTCTTCTAACACATTGAAAAGACAGAAATCCTTCCTAACTCTTTTTATAAGGCTAATATCACACTCATTCCCAAAGATCCCACCAAGAATGAAAACTACAGACCAATGTCACTAATGAATATGGATGCAAAAATTATCAACAAAATCTTAGCAAACCGAATCAACAATATATCAAAAAGATTATGACCAAGTGGGTTTCATACAGGGATTCAAGGATGATTCAACATACTCAAATCAGTTAACATCATACATCACATCAACAATAAGACAAATATCACATGATTATATCAATCGATGCCAAGAAGGCATTAGACAAAATCCAACATTAATCAATTCATGATGAAAATATTCAGCAAAATAGGATTGGAAGAAACCTTCCTCAAGATAGTTACAGCTAACTATAAAAGTCCCACAGTCAACATTATCCTTAATGGTAAAAAACTGAAAGCATTTCCACTAAGGTCAGAACCTAGGAAAGGCTGTCCACTCTTTCTGCTCTTATTCAACACAGTTTTAGAAGTTCTACCAATAGCAATAAGACAAGAGACAAGAATCAAAGAAATCCAAATAGTGAAAGAGAAAGTCAAATTATCTCTTTTTGCTGATGATATATATGTATATATATATATATATCAAACATAGAGTCCACAGTAAAACTCCTAGAAACAATTAACCAATACAGCAAAGTGCTGGCTTCAAAGTCAATACACAAAAGACAGTAGCATCCCTCATACAAATAATGAAGCAGAGGAGAAAGACATTAAGGAGTTGATCCCATTTAAAATAGCACCTAGAAATAAACAGATAAGACTATATTAAGCTGAGAAGCTTCTACACCTCAAAGGAAATAGTGTTCAGGATAGAAGAGCCACCCATGGAGTGAGAGAAACTATTTACCCAATACCCATCAGATAAGGGGCTAATATCTAAAATATACAAGGCACTTACAGAACTTTACAAGATAAAACTAATCTTATCAAAAATGAGAAGAAAGACAAAGAAGAAATGCAAATGGCCAAAAGGCACATGAAAAAATGCCCCACATCACTAATCATCCGGAAGATGCAAATCAAAACAACTATGAGGTACCATCTTACGCCACAGAGATTGGCACACATCACAAAAAATGAGAACAAGCAGTGTTGGTGGGGATGTGGAGAGAAAGGAACTCTCATTCACTGCTGGTAGGAATGCCGTCTAGTCTGACCTTTATGTAAAGCGATATGGAGATTCCTCCAAAACCTGGAATTTGAACTCCTATATGATCCAGCAATACTACTCCTAGGGATAAACCCTAGAAACACAAAAATACAATACAAAAATCCCTTCCTCACACCGATATTCATTCCAGTGCTATTTACAATAGCCAGACTCTGAAAGCAACCAAGATGCCCTTCAACAGATGAATGGCTAAAGAATCTGTGGTACATATGCAGCTGTCAGGAGATATGAAGTCAGGAAATTTTTCTATACATGGATGTACATGGAGTCTATTATGCTGAGTGAAATAAGTCAGAGAGAGATAGATGCAGAATAATGTCACTCATATATGTCTTGTGTGTGTGTGTGTTCTACTGTTCTCCACAAAAGTGGTTGTTATTTTGCAATAGGCAAAGGAAAATTTGGCAATAAAAGTGTCAAAGGTCAGATTGTACATACATATTGTCAAAAAAACAGCTTTTTCCGTAACTTTATCTAATACATATTACAAAATTCTCATAGACTTCTCTGAACATAAATATTAGAACCTTTCTGCAGATACCCTTAAATTAAAATTCTTAAACATTCTTTTTATAAAATATAATAATTTTTATTTTGACCAAAGTGGATTACATATTTTCACAGTAATATTTTAAGTACATATTGACATTGAATCCAGGAATTCCCACCACCAAAGTTGTCCTCCCTCCACCTCCATTCCCAGTATGCATCCCATATCCTCCTTACTCCCCCCCCCCCCACAAGCTGCTAGTATTAAGTGGTCCCCTCCATGTCTAGTTTGTTGTAGATTGGGTATTGATTTTGTTGTCATTGGCTTTGGATTTGGTGTTTAAGTCCAATCATTTTTTTTTCAAGTTATGTGGTTTTATTTGAAGAAGAGAAAAGTAATAAACTGGGGTAAAAGTCTAATATGCCGAATGCTTCTAGAGGCTCTCATCATTGGTTTGAGAGATGAAGGAGAAAAGAAGGTGAAACACCCCAACAGTACAAAAAGAAGAGTCAAATATCCAGTGAGCACTCCAGTGATAACGATAGGCACCACAAAAAAAAAAAAAAAGCCATGGTCTTGAGTTAAAAAACATGGCAGAGCACCTAAAGAAAGAAAAGAAAAGAAGAAAAAAATATAAATATAAATGGGGGACAACAATTTCAATAACCACACCAAAACAAAGAAATCGACAAAAAGTAGATAGGTAAATAAAAATAATAATAATAAATGAAGAAAAAATAATATATAAAAGATAAAAATGTTTTGTGCTTTTTGCCTTTTTTTCCCTCCTGCACTGGCACAGTAAATATTGGGGTCATTTGAAAAGGAATTCACTTGCCCTTAGCGCTATGGGGTTTCTCCACCCTACGGGTATATTGTCACAGGATTAACTATAGACTCCATTCAGGTTCATTTACTCTACCGGTGGTGCTTTCGTGGTGTTTGGAAAACTTCTGCTCTGTCCTGGGTGATGAAATAAAACCTCTGCACCTATAGATCTCAGTATCTGCACAGGTCCAGGAGTGGGACTTATGATGAAGTCTTTCTTTGTGGTTCTAGAAGTTCTGTTCCCTCAGTGTCATTTTAATCCATATTCTGTGGTTGGTGGTCTTGGTCTTTGCACTGATCCTAGGATGGAACCTAGGATAGCGTCTTTCATTGTGTTTCCAGAAGCCCCATTCTGTTGCGATTGTCTCTGCTGGACCTTTGGAACTGGGGATCATGGTTATTGTGCGGGTCATAGTTCAAACCCTAGACTAGGGCTTTTTTATTGGTCTCAAGATATATTCAGTCCAGTCATGGTTCTAGCAGCCAGTCATCTGTAAATCACGATCTTGGCTTTTGGACCGACCAAAGGGTGACAAGTCTTCTGATTTTGTCTTATCGTTAGCTGGTGAGGTAGGATAACCTGTTCTTAGGTCAAGTTGTTCCCTTTTTCTTTGTTGTCAGGATATCATATTAGAGCTGGCACTTGTTGGTTGTCCAGTGGTATTAAGAATGTCCTGGATGGGATTTGTTTCCTGTAGCTGTTGTGAAGAACTGTGTTGATTCTATGTCTGGGATCCAGAGTTCAAGGCTGGATGGATGGTATCTAATCACCTGAGGTCTAAGTTGGGTCCGTGTGACATGTTTTCAAGCTAGGAGATATCCCTGTATTGTAAACAAGTATGAGTTCTCTCTAGTAGATAAGAACTCTTTTTTCATATATGACTTTTAAGAAAAATAAAATGCATGTTTACAATAATTCCCCGAGACAAAAGAGAGGAGGGCTGGAAGGTCCAGCTCATAACATGAAGCTCACCACAAAGAGTGATGAGTGTAGTTAGAGAAATAACTACATTGAGAACTATCATAACAATGTGAATGAATGAGGGAAGTAGAAAGCCTGTCTAGAGTACAGGTGTGGGTGGGGTGGAAGGGAGATTTGGGACTTTGATACTGAGAGTGTTGCATTGGTGAAGGGGGGTGTTCTTTCCATGACTGAAATCCAACTACAATCATATTTGTAATCAAGGTGTTTAAAGATATTAATAAAAAAGAAAATAGTATGTAGATATATCAATCTGGAATCAATCTGGCAGGAGAAGTGAAAGAATTACACCATGAAAACTTCAAAACTCTTCAGAAAGAAATTGAAGAGGACCTAAGGAAATGGAAGAACATCCCATGCTCATGGGTAGGAAGAAGCAACATCATAAAAATGACTATCTTGGGGTGGGGAAAAATGACTATCTTACCTACATTACTTATATAGAATCATTGCAGTCCTTATCCAAATTCAAACATATTCTTTAACAAATTAGAACAATTATAAAGTTTGTGTGGAACCATAAAAATTCTAGGTTATCCAAATCCATACTGAAAAACAAGAAATTGGGTGGCATCTCTTTACCAAACCTGAAGCTTTACTTTACAGCCATAGTTATCAAAACAACATAGTCCTGCAACGAAGACAGAATCTCAGGCTAATGGGTCAGAATAGAATATCCAGTGACGGGGCTGGTGAGGTGGCGCTAGAGGTAAGGTGTCTGCATTGCAAGTGCTAGCCAAGGATCAGGACCACGGTTTGATTCCCCGGTGTCCCATATGGTCCCCCCAAGCCAGGGGCAATTTCTGAGCGCTTAGCCAGGAATAACCCCTGAGCACCAAACGGGTGTGGCCCGAAAAAAATAAAAACAAAACAAACAAACAAAAAAAAGAATATCCAGTGACATACTTCCATATATATGGTTAATTGATATTTGACAAAGGAGCCAAGAACTTGAAATGAAACAAATACAGTCCCTTCAACAAATGGTGTTAGAACAACTGAATAACCACCTGTAAGAAGCTAAATATTGATCCATACCTCTCACCTTACATGAAAATCAACTCAAAGTGGATTAAAGACCTTGAAATCAGACCCGAATCTATAAAGTTCATTGAGGAAAAATAGGTAGAGCACTTCAAGACTTATACCTCAAAAAGTCTTTGATGATAGAATGCCAATGGTAGAAGCTATAGTATCAAACCTAAATAAATGGGACTGCATCAGAAAGTTTCTATATGGTGAAAGAAACACTGGTTAAAACTAGAAGACAGCTAACAGAATGGAAGAAATTTTTTGTACTCAACACATCTGATAAAGGGTTGATATCTAGGATATACAAAGCACTCAGAAAGTTTAGCTTCACTAAACCTAATCAATCCATAAAAAAAGTGAGAAGAAGAAATTAATAGACACTTCTGTGAGAAAGACTAACAGATGGCCAATAGACATATGAAAACATGCTCACCATTACTCATTATTGGGGAAATCCAAATAAAGACAATAATGAATTACCACCTTATACCAGTGAGGATGGCACACATCAATAATAATGGGACCAATCTCTGTTGGCAGAGATGTGGTAAAAAAGAAATTCTCATCCATTGTTGGTGGGAATGCTGCCTGGTCCAACCCCTGTGGAAAACGGTATGGAGAGTTATCAGTAAAATCAGAATTGAGCTGCCATATAACCCAGAAATCACACTCCTGGGTATCTATGCCCAAGATAGAGACATTTATCAAAAAATATCAATGCAAACCACTATTTATTGCAGCATGCAGCACAATAGCCAAGATCTGGAATCAACCTAGATGCCCAACAGAGATGAGTAGATCATGAAGATGTGGTACTTATACACAATGGAATACTACATAACAGTTAGAAGCGATACAATTGTGTAACATGGATGGAAGTAAAAAATATTTTGTTAAATGAAGTAAGCCAGAAGAAGAAGGATAAATACAGAATGATAGATAGCACAGAGGTATTTAGAATATATGCCATATATACATACAGTAAAATACTCCGAAGAAACATAAATGGTCTAAATGGTAGAATCTCTGAACAATGTAGGTGTCAGGATATAGTGAGGAGAAATCAAGTGAAAAATGGGAAACACAAAATATCTAAGATTTTTTATACCATAAAGAAACCAGCACCTACATGTGCCAATTCTCATATGATATCCTGACAATGAGGAAATAGGAACAACTTATCTAAGAGCAGGATGTCTTACCTCACCATCTAACCATAAGACAAAATCAGAAACTTTGATCTGTGCAAAAGCCAAGATTGCTATCTACAACCATGACTGGACAGTACGCATCCCAGGACCAACAATAACAACAAAAACAACAACAACAAACTCTAGCCTAGGTTTTGGTCTACGATCTGTTCAACAAACAAGATCTTCAATTCCAGAGGTCTGACTGAGACAATCGCAACTGAACGGGTCTCCCAGAAACATAGCAAAAGACTCTATCCCAGGCTCCATCCTAGGAGCAGCATAATGACCAAGATCACCACTACAGAAGATGGATTAAAACGACACGGAAGAAACAGAACTGCTAGGACCACAAAGAAAGACTTCATCATAAGCTCCATTCCTTGAGCTGTACAAACACCAGGATCTCTAGATACAGAGGTCTGATTTTACCATCCATGATGAAGCAGAAGTCTTCCATATACCACAAAAGCACCGAGGGGAGAGTAAATGATCATGCAAGGAGTCTATAGTTAATCCCATGACAATATACTTCAAGGGTGAAGAAACCCTGTATCTCCTAGGCCAAGGGAATTCCCTCTATAATGTTCCCAATAGTTACTGTACCTAGGCAGGGGGAAAAAGAAAAAAACACAAAATAATCCTTTTATCCACTTATATATTTAAATATTGATTGATTTTTTACTTCTTTATTTTATTTTATTTTATTTTTACTTTTCCTTTTTTTTTTATTTAAACACCTTGATTACATACATGATTGTGTTTGGGTTTCAGTCATGTAAAGAACGCCACCCATCACCAGTGCAACATTCCCACCACCAATGTCCCAAGTCTCCCTCCTCCCCACCTAACCCCTGCCTGTACTCTAAACAGGCTCTCCATTTCCCTCATATATTCTCATTATTAGGAAAGTTCAGAATGTAGTTATTTCTCAAACTAAACTCATCACTCTTTGTGGTGAGCTTCCTGAGGTGAGCTGGAACTTCCAGCTCTTTTCTCTTTAGTGTCTGAAAATTATTATTGCAAGAATGTCTTTCATTTTTCTTAAAACCCATAGATGAGTGAGACCATTCTGCGTTTTTCTCTCTCTCTCTCTCTGACTTATTTCACTCAGCATAATAGATTCCGTGTACATCCATGTATAGGAAAATTTCATGACTTCATCTCTCCTGACAGCTGCATAATATTCCATTGTGTATATGTACCACAGTTTCTTTAGCCATTCATCTGTTGAAGGGCATCTTGGTTGTTTCCAGAGTCTTGCTATGGTAAATAGTGCTGCAATGAATATGGGTGTAAGGAAGGGGTTTTTGTACTGTATTTTTGTGTTCTTAGGGTATATTCCTAGGAGTGGTATAGCTGGATCATATGGGAGCTCGATTTCAAGTTTTTGGAGGAATCTCCATATCGCTTTCCATAAAGGTTGAACTAGACGGCATTCCCACCAGCAGTGGATAAGAGTTCCTTTCTCTCCACATCCCCGCCAACACTGTTTATTCTCATTCTTTGTGATGTGTGCCATTCTCTGTGGTGTGAGGTGGTATCTCATTGTTGTTTTGATTTGCATCTCCCTGATGATTAGTGATGTGGAGCACTTTTTCATGTGTCTTTTGGCCATTTGTATTTCTTTTTCGTCAAAGTGTCTGTTCATTTCTTCTCCCCATTTTTTGATGGGATTAGATGTTTTATTCTTGTAAAGTTCTGTCAGTGCCTTGTATATTTTGGAGATTATCCCCTTATCTGATGGGTATTGGGTGAATAGTTTCTCCCACTCAGTGGGTGGCTCTTGTATCCTGGGCACTATTTCCTTTGAGGTGAAGAAGCTTCTCAGCTTAATATATTCCCATCTGTTAATCTCTGCTTTCACTTGCTTGGAGAGTGCAGTTTCCTCCTTGAAGATGCCTGTAATGTCCTGGAGTGTCTTGCCTATGTGCTGTTCTATATATCTTATGGTTTTGGGGCTGATATCGAGGTCTTTAATCCATTTGGATTTTACCTTCGTACTTGATGATAGCTGGGGGTCTAAGTTCAATTTTTTGCAAGCAGCTATCCAGTTGTGCCAACACCACTTGTTGAAGAGGCTTTCTTTGCTCCATTTAGGATTTCTTGCTCCTTTATCAAAAATTAGGTGATTGTATGTCTGGGGAACATTTTCTGAGTATTCAAGTATTTCTGAGTATTCAAGCCTATTCCACTGATAACTATTGCTTTGTAGTACAGTTTAAAGTTGGGGGAAGTAATTCCTCCCATATTCTTTTTCCCAATGATTGCTTTGGCTATTCGAGGGTGTTTATTGTTCCAAATGAATTTCAAAAGTGTCTGATCCACTTCTTTGAAGAATGTCATGGGTATCTTTAGAGGGATAGCATTAAATCTGTATAATGCCTTGGGGAGTATTGCCATTTTGATGATGTTAATCCTGCCAATCCACGAGCAGGGTATGCATTTCCATTTCCGCGTGTCCTCTCTTATTTCTTGGAGCAGAGTTTTATAGTTTTCTCTGTATAGGTCCTTCACATATTTAGTCAAGTTGATTCCAAGATATTTGAGTTTGTGTGGCACTATTGTGAATGGGGTTGTTTTCTTAATGTCCATTTCTTCTTTATTACTGTTGGTGTATAGAAAGGCCATTGATTTTTGTGTGTTAATTTTGTAGCCTGCCACCTTGCTATATGAGTCTATTGTTTCTAGAAGCTTTTTGGTAGAGTCTTTAGGGTTTTCTAAGTAGAGTATCATGTCATCTGCAAACAGTGAGAGCTTGACTTCTTCCTTTCCTATCTGGATTCCCTTGATATCTTATTCTTGCCTAATCGCTATAGCAAGTACTTCCAGTGCTATGTTGAATAGGAGTGGTGAGAGAGGACAGCCTTGTTTTGTACCAGAATTTAGAGGGAAGGCTTTTAGTTTTTCTCCGTTGAGGATAATATTTGCCGTTGGCTTGTGGTAGATGGCTTCAACTAGATTGAGAAAGGTTCCTTCCATTCCCATCTTGCTGAGAGTTTTGATCAAGAATGGGTGTTGGACCTTATCAAATGCTTTCTCTGCATCTATTGATATGATCATGTGGTTTTTATTTTTCTTGTTATTGATGTTGTGTATGATGTTGATAGATTTACGGATGTTAAACCAGCCTTGCATTCCTGGGATGAAACCGACTTGATCATAGTGGATGATCTTCTTAATGAGGCATTGAATCCTATTTGCCAGGATTTTGTTGAGGATCTTTGCATCTGCATTCATCAGCGATATTGGTCTGTAATTTTCTTTTTTTGTAGCATCTCTGTCTGGTTTACGTATCAAGGTGATGTTGGCTTCATAAAAGCTATTTGAAAGTGTTTCCGTTTGTTCAATTTCATGAAAGAGTCTTGCCAGGATTGGTAGTAGTTCCTCTTGGAAAGTTTGAAAGAATTCCTTAGTGAATCCATCTGGGCCTGGGCTTTTGTTTTTTGGCAGACATTTGATTACTGTTTTAATTTCATCAATGGTGATGGGGGTGTTTAGATATGCTACATCCTCTTCCTTCAACCGTGGAAGATTATAAGAGTCCAAGAATTTATCCATTTCTTCCAGGTTCTCATTTTTAGTGGCGTAGAGTTTCTCAAAGTAGTTTCTGATTACCCTTTGAATCTCTCTCATATCAGTAGTGATCTCTCCTTTTTCATTCCTAATACGAGTTATCAAGTTTCTCTCTCTCTCTTTCTTTGTTAGGTTTGCCAGTGGTCTATCAATCTTGCTTATTTTTTCAAAGAACCAACTTCTGCTTTTGTTGATCTTTCGGATTGTTTTTTGGGTTTCCACTTCATTGATTTCTGCTCTCAGCTTTGTTATTTCCTTCTGTCTTCCTATTTTTGGGTTCTTTTGTTGAGCATTTTCTAGTTCTATTAGCTGTGTCATTAGGCTACTCAGGTAAGCTCCTTCTTCCTTCCTGATGTGTGCTTGCAAAGCTATAAATTTTCCTCTCAGTACTGCTTTTGCTGTGTCCCATAAGTTCTGATAGTTTGTGTCTTTATTGTCATTTGTTTCCAGGAACATTTTGATTTCCTCCTTGATTTCATCTCGGACCCACTGGTTATTGAGTATGAGGCTGTTTAACTTCCAGGTGTTAAGGTTTTTCTTCTGAGTCCCTTTGGAATTCACAAAAAATTTCAGAGCCTTGTGGTCAGCAAAGGCAGTCTGCAAAATTTCTATCCTCTTGATTTTATGTAGGTATGTTTTATGTGCCAGCATGTAGTCTATCCTGGAGAATGTCCCATGTACATTGGAGAAAAAATGTGTATCCAGGTTTCTGGGGGTGGAGTGTCCTATATATATCCACTAAGCCTCTTTCTTCTATTTCTCTCCTCTGGTTTAGTATATTCTTGTTGGGTTTCAGTCTGGTTAACCTATCCAGTGTTGTCAAAGCCGTGTTAAGGTCCCCCACAATTATTGTGTTGTAATTGATATTATTTTTCAGATTTGTCAACAGTTTATTAAATATTTTGCTGGCCCCTCATTCGGTGCATATATGTTTAAGAGAGTTATTTCTTCCTGCTCTACATACCCCTTGATTAATATAAAATGTCCATCTTTGTCCCTTACAACCTTCCTGAGTATAAAGTTTGCATTATCTGATATTAGTATGGCCACTCCAGCTTTTTATGGGTGTTGTTTGCTTGGATAATTTTTCTCCAGCCTTTTATTTTGAGTCTATGTTTGTTCTGACTATTCAGGTGCGTTTCTTGTAGGCAGCAGAAGGTTGGATTGAGTTTTTTGATCCATTTAGCCACTCTGTGTCTCTTAACTGGTGCATTTAATCCATTGACGTTGAGAGAAAGAATTGTCCTGGGATTTAACGCCATCTTTATTTCAAAATTTGGTGTGTCTTTTGGGTAGTCTTGTC